>NC_141700.1:319913162-320496744 GCF_964263255.1 Lissotriton vulgaris | reverse complement strand
TTGCAAAACACTGCCACTGCTGGTCATTCAGTATAATCTGCAGATGAAAAAGTCCACTGTTAGCACATTTACTACAAGCAATACAAAAAATCATGCTTTTTACAAAGGGTAAACAGATCAATACTATGGAGTTTGTATTATTGTGAAAATCAGCAGCTCATTAGAAAATCAAATCTCGATTTGTGTTTTTAACCTACCATACTACTCTGAATCTCATGCCTCTTTTGCCAACACGCTCTAAACAACTGTAGAAGGTACATTAGGCCATAGATAGAGATCTTTTTGCCAGTCAAGTGGCAGCGTACCCCTCTCACTTTATTTGTTTTAGGATATGGTACACCAGTATCAATTAAGCCAGCTGATAAGTTGAGAGGTAGGGTTATGCTACAGTTAATGGGAATAATAAAAGCTATGAATAGCATGTTCATAAACATCATTTGAGCCAATTCCTAGCAGTTCAGCAATAGTGAAGTTGACTCTAATGCTCAAACTCACGTTCATTCAAATTTAGATGTCTTATAAAGTGCCCTAATTTCGTACATTTTACCATCATAGCTGTCACTTGGGCGTCCGGTCTACCCTGCTACTCATTTCATTAGCAAGATAAATGTATCTTACTGCTTGCTAGGCAACAACAGAGTGGCCCTCACGTCAGACAACATCTTGCATTTAGCTTTATGATGTCAGCTTGCTAGGCAACAGATTGGCCCTCATGTCAGACAACATCTTGCTTTCGCTTTATGATGTCAGATCATCACTGGTACAATTGTCCTTGTGGAAGCGGACCACACAGGAGGATGAGATATCAGAAGTTATGCAGTAGGTTGCTATCTCTATTCATGACTGCAAGGCAAGTCGGAGGCGGAATGGCAAATACTCTGAACCACTCAAAGCACTGTGGCCTTTTTGAAAGTGGGATGCAGATACAAAAACAGAGATTATCCTTACCAACAATCCTTCTTGAGTATCAGAGTCCAACATACAGAGTGCAGCGGAAGACGTTAAATGTGCTTCATTCCGTGAGAACGCAACTCTATAGTTCTACAGTGAGATAGTGTATTTCAGCCTCAAAGGAAGCAATGTCCTCAAACAGAACATTGGTGGCACCAGGATCTAAAGCAGGCTTAAGAAGCCTTGGATGCAGTCAGTCTTTTATTAACTATCATGACCGACACAATGTGAGCCATAATACTTCCATTTTGGCAGAAATTACATTCAAGCACAGGCCCCCACTAAAAGGTAGTGATGACATTCAGGTGCTGAAAACGCCTTTTTAATGCCTAAAGGAATGATTGTGAGCTTTACTTACCATACATATTGGTCAAATGATGCCCTATGCCGGAAGACTGTCTTTTTTTTTTTTTTTCAGTATCGGCAATTCAGAGACAATTTGTTGCGAAACACTGCCACTGCTGGTCATTCAGTATAATCTGCAGATGGAAAAGTCCACTGTTAGCACATTTACTACAAGCAATACAAAAAATCATGCTTTTTATAAAGGGTAAACAGATCAATACTATGGAGTTTGTATTATTGTGAAAATCAGCAGCTCATTAGAAAATCAAATCTCGATTTGTGTTTTTAACCTACCATACTACTCTGAATCTCATGCCTCTTTTGCCAACACGCTCTAAACAACTGTAGAAGGTACATTAGGCCATAGATAGAGATCTTTTTGACAGCCAAGTGGCAGCGTACCCCTCTCACTTTATTCGTTTTAGGATATGGTACACCAGTATCAATTAAGCCAGCTGATAAGTTGAGAGGTAGGGTTATGCTACAGTTAATGGGAATAATAAAAGCTATGAATAGCATGTTCATAATCATCATTTGAGCCAATTCCTAGCAGTTCAGCAATAGTGAAGTTGACTCTAATGCTCAAACTCACGTTCGTTCAAATTTAGAGGTCTTAAAAGTGCCCTAATTTCGTACATTTTACCATCATAGCTGTCACTTGGGCGTCCGGTCTACCCTGCTACTCATTTCATTAGCAAGATAAATGTATCTTACTGCTTGCTAGGCAACAACAGAGTGGCCCTCACGTCAGACAACATCTTGCATTTAGCTTTATGATGTCAGCTTGCTAGGCAACAGATTGGCCCTCATGTCAGACAACATCTTGCTTTCGCTTTATGATGTCAGATCATCACTGGTACAATTGTCCTTGTGGAAGCGGACCACACAGGAGGATGAGATATCAGAAGTTATGCAGTAGGTTGCTATCTCTATTCATGACTGCAAGGCAAGTCGGAGGCGGAATGGCAAATACTCTGAACCACTCAAAGCACTGTGGCCTTTTTGAAAGTGGGATGCAGATACAAAAACAGAGATTATCCTTACCAACAATCCTTCTTGAGTATCAGAGTCCAACATACAGAGTGCAGCGGAAGACGTTAAATGTGCTTCATTCCGTGAGAACGCAACTCTATAGTTCTACAGTGAGATAGTGCATTTCAGCCTCAAAGGAAGCAATGTCCTCAAACGGAACATTGGTGGCACCAGGATCTAAAGCAGGCTTAAGAAGCCTTGGATGCAGTCAGTCTTTTATGAACTATCATGACCGACACAATGTGATCCATAATACTTCCATCTTGGCAGAAATTACATTCAAGCACAGGCCCCCACTAGAAGGTAGTGATGACATTCAGGTGCTGAAAATGCCTTTTTAATGCCTAAAGGAATGATTGTGAGCTTTACTTACCATACATATTGGTCAAATGATGCCCTATGCCGGAAGACTGTCTTTTTTTTTTTCTTCAGTATCGGCAATGCAGAGACAATTTGTTGCAAAACACTGCCACTGCTGGTCATTCAGTATAATCTGCAGATGAAAAAGTCCACTGTTAGCACATGTACTACAAGCAATACAAAAAATCATGCTTTTTATAAAGGGTAAACAGATCAATACTATGGAGTTTGTATTATTGTGAAAATCAGCAGCTCATTAGAAAATCAAATCTCGATTTGTGTTTTTAACCTACCATACTACTCTGAATCTCATGCCTCTTTTGCCAACACGCTCTAAACAACTGTAGAAGGTACATTAGGCCATAGATAGAGATCTTTTTGCCAGTCAAGTGGCAGCGTACCCCTCTCACTTTATTTGTTTTAGGATATGGTACACCAGTATCAATTAAGCCAGCTGATAAGTTGAGAGGTAGGGTTATGCTACAGTTAATGAAAATAATAAAAGCTATGAATAGCATGTTCATAATCATCATTTGAGCCAATTCCTAGCAGTTCAGCAATAGTGAAGTTGACTCTAATGCTCAAACTCATGTTCGTTCAAATTTAGAGGTCTTATAAAGTGCCCTAATTTTGAACATTTTACCATCATAGCTGTCACTTGGGCGTCCGGTCTACCCTGCTACTCATTTCATTAGCAAGATAAATGTATCTTACTGCTTGCTAGGCAACAACAGAGTGGCCCTCACGTCAGACAACATCTTGCATTTAGCTTTATGATGTCAGCTTGCTAGGCAACAGATTGGCCCTCATGTCAGACAACATCTTGCTTTCGCTTTATGATGTCAGATCATCACTGGTACAATTGTCCTTGTGGAAGCGGACCACACAGGAGGATGAGATATCAGAAGTTATGCAGTAGGTTGCTATCTCTATTCATGACTGCAAGGCAAGTCGGAGGCGGAATGGCAAATACTCTGAACCACTCAAAGCACTGTGGCCTTTTTGAAAGTGGGATGCAGATACAAAAACAGAGATTATCCTTACCAACAATCCCTCTTGAGTATCAGAGTCCAACATACAGAGTGCAGCGGAAGACGTTAAATGTGCTTCATTCCGTGAGAACGCAACTCTATAGTTCTACAGTGAGAAAGTGCATTTCAGCCTCAAAGGAAGCAAGGTCCTCAAACGGAACATTGGGGGCACCAGGATCTAAAGCAGGCTTAAGAAGCCTTGGATGCAGTCCGTCTTTTATTAACTATCATGACCGACACAATGTGATCCATAATACTTCCATCTTGGCAGAAATTACATTCAAGCACAGGCCCCCACTAGAAGGTAGTGATGACATTCAGGTGCTGAAAACGCCTTTTTAATGCCTAAAGGAATGATTGTGAGCTTTACTTACCATACATATTGGTCAAATGATGCCCTATGCCGGAAGACTGTCTTTTTTTTTTTCTTCAGTATCGGCAATGCAGAGACAATTTGTTGCAAAACACTGCCACTGCTGGTCATTCAGTATAATCTGCAGATGAAAAAGTCCACTGTTAGCACATTTACTACAAGCAATACAAAAAATCATGCTTTTTATAAAGGGTAAACAGATCAATACTATGGAGTTTGTATTATTGTGAAAATCAGCAGCTCATTAGAAAATCAAATCTCGATTTGTGTTTTTAACCTACCATACTACTCTGAATCTCATGCCTCTTTTGCCAACACGCTCTAAACAACTGTAGAAGGTACATTAGGCCATAGATAGAGATCTTTTTGCCAGTCAAGTGGCAGCGTACCCCTCTCACTTTATTTGTTTTAGGATATGGTACACCAGTATCAATTAAGCCAGCTGATAAGTTGAGAGGTAGGGTTATGCTACAGTTAATGGGAATAATAAAAGCTATGAATAGCATGTTCATAATCATCATTTGAGCCAATTCCTAGCAGTTCAGCAATAGTGAAGTTGACTCTAATGCTCAAACTCACGTTCGTTCAAATTTAGAGGTCTTAAAAGTGCCCTAATTTCGTACATTTTACCATCATAGCTGTCACTTGGGCGTCCGGTCTACCCTGCTACTCATTTCATTAGCAAGATAAATGTATCTTACTGCTTGCTAGGCAACAACAGAGTGGCCCTCACGTCAGACAACATCTTGCATTTAGCTTTATGATGTCAGCTTGCTAGGCAACAGATTGGCCCTCATGTCAGACAACATCTTGCTTTCGCTTTATGATGTCAGATCATCACTGGTACAATTGTCCTTGTGGAAGCGGACCACACAGGAGGATGAGATATCAGAAGTTTTGCAGTAGGTTGCTATCTCTATTCATGACTGCAAGGCAAGTCGGAGGCGGAATGGCAAATACTCTGAACCACTCAAAGCACTGTGGCCTTTTTGAAAGTGGGATGCAGATACAAAAACAGAGATTATCCTTACCAACAATCCTTCTTGAGTATCAGAGTCCAACATACAGAGTGCAGCGGAAGACGTTAAATGTGCTTCATTCCGTGAGAACGCAACTCTATAGTTCTACAGTGAGATAGTGCATTTCAGCCTCAAAGGAAGCAATGTCCTCAAACGGAACATTGGTGGCACCAGGATCTAAAGCAGGCTTAAGAAGCCTTGGATGCAGTCAGTCTTTTATTAACTATCATGACCGACACAATGTGATCCATAATACTTCCATCTTGGCAGAAATTACATTCAAGCACAGGCCCCCACTAGAAGGTAGTGATGACATTCAGGTGCTGAAAACGCCTTTTTAATGCCTAAAGGAATGATTGTGAGCTTTACTTACCATACATATTGGTCAAATGATGCCCTATGCCGGAAGACTGTCTTTTTTATTTTTCTTCAGTATCGGCAATGCAGAGACAATTTGTTGCGAAACACTGCCACTGCTGGTCATTCAGTATAATCTGCAGATGGAAAAGTCCACTATTAGCACATTTACTACAAGCAATACAAAAATCATGCTTTTTATAAAGGGTAAACATATCAATACTATGGAGTTTGTATTATTGTGAAAATCAGCAGTACATTAGAAAATCAAATCTCGATTTGTGTTTTTAACCTACCATACTACTCTGAATCTCATGCCTCTTTTGCCAACACGCTCTAAACAACTGTAGAAGGTACATTAGGCCATAGATAGAGTTCTTTTTGCCAGCCAAGTGGCAGCGTACCCCTCTCACTTTATTTGTTTTAGGATATGGTACACCAGTAGCAATTAAGCCAGCTGATAAGTTGAGAGGTAGGGTTATGCTACAGTTAATGGGAATAATAAAAGCTATGAATAGCATGTTCATAAACATCATTTGAGCCAATTCCTAGCAGTTCAGCAATAGTGAAGTTGACTCTAATGCTCAAACTCATGTTCGTTCAAATTTAGATGTCTTATAAAGTGCCCTAATTTTGTACATTTTACCATCATAGCTGTCACTTGGGCGTCCGGTCTACCCTGCTACTCATTTCATTAGCAAGATAAATGTATCTTACTGCTTGCTAGGCAACAACAGAGTGGCCCTCACGTCAGACAACATCTTGCATTTAGCTTTATGATGTCAGCTTGCTAGGCAACAGATTGGCCCTCATGTCAGACAACATCTTGCTTTCGCTTTATGATGTCAGATCATCACTGGTACAATTGTCCTTGTGGAAGCGGACCACACAGGAGGATGAGATATCAGAAGTTATGCAGTAGGTTGCTATCTCTATTCATGACTGCAAGGCAAGTCGGAGGCGGAATGGCAAATACTCTGAACCACTCAAAGCACTGTGGCCTTTTTGAAAGTGGGATGCAGATACAAAAACAGAGATTATCCTTACCAACAATCCTTCTTGAGTATCAGAGTCCAACATACAGAGTGCAGCGGAAGACGTTAAATGTGCTTCATTCCGTGAGAACGCAACTCTATAGTTCTACAGTGAGATAGTGCATTTCAGCCTCAAAGGAAGCAATGTCCTCAAACGGAACATTGGTGGCACCAGGATCTAAAGCAGGCTTAAGAAGCCTTGGATGCAGTCAGTCTTTTATGAACTATCATGACCGACACAATGTGATCCATAATACTTCCATCTTGGCAGAAATTACATTCAAGCACAGGCCCCCACTAGAAGGTAGTGATGACATTCAGGTGCTGAAAACGCCTTTTTAATGCCTAAAGGAATGATTGTGAGCTTTACTTACCATACATATTGGTCAAATGATGCCCTATGCCGGAAGACTGTCTTTTTTTTTTTCTTCAGTATCGGCAATGCAGAGACAATTTGTTGCAAAACACTGCCACTGCTGGTCATTCAGTATAATCTGCAGATGAAAAAGTCCACTGTTAGCACATGTACTACAAGCAATACAAAAAATCATGCTTTTTATAAAGGGTAAACAGATCAATACTATGGAGTTTGTATTATTGTGAAAATCAGCAGCTCATTAGAAAATCAAATCTCGATTTGTGTTTTTAACCTACCATACTACTCTGAATCTCATGCCTCTTTTGCCAACACGCTCTAAACAACTGTAGAAGGTACATTAGGCCATAGATAGAGATCTTTTTGCCAGTCAAGTGGCAGCGTACCCCTCTCACTTTATTTGTTTTAGGATATGGTACACCAGTATCAATTAAGCCAGCTGATAAGTTGAGAGGTAGGGTTATGCTACAGTTAATGAAAATAATAAAAGCTATGAATAGCATGTTCATAATCATCATTTGAGCCAATTCCTAGCAGTTCAGCAATAGTGAAGTTGACTCTAATGCTCAAACTCATGTTCGTTCAAATTTAGAGGTCTTATAAAGTGCCCTAATTTTGAACATTTTACCATCATAGCTGTCACTTGGGCGTCCGGTCTACCCTGCTACTCATTTCATTAGCAAGATAAATGTATCTTACTGCTTGCTAGGCAACAACAGAGTGGCCCTCACGTCAGACAACATCTTGCATTTAGCTTTATGATGTCAGCTTGCTAGGCAACAGATTGGCCCTCATGTCAGACAACATCTTGCTTTCGCTTTATGATGTCAGATCATCACTGGTACAATTGTCCTTGTGGAAGCGGACCACACAGGAGGATGAGATATCAGAAGTTTTGCAGTAGGTTGCTATCTCTATTCATGACTGCAAGGCAAGTCGGAGGCGGAATGGCAAATACTCTGAACCACTCAAAGCACTGTGGCCTTTTTGAAAGTGGGATGCAGATACAAAAACAGAGATTATCCTTACCAACAATCCTTCTTGAGTATCAGAGTCCAACATACAGAGTGCAGCGGAAGACGTTAAATGTGCTTCATTCCGTGAGAACGCAACTCTATAGTTCTACAGTGAGATAGTGCATTTCAGCCTCAAAGGAAGCAATGTCCTCAAACGGAACATTGGTGGCACCAGGATCTAAAGCAGGCTTAAGAAGCCTTGGATGCAGTCAGTCTTTTATTAACTATCATGACCGACACAATGTGATCCATAATACTTCCATCTTGGCAGAAATTACATTCAAGCACAGGCCCCCACTAGAAGGTAGTGATGACATTCAGGTGCTGAAAACACCTTTTTAATGCCTAAAGGAATGATTGTGAGCTTTACTTACCATACATATTGGTCAAATGATGCCCTATGCCGGAAGACTGTCTTTTTTATTTTTCTTCAGTATCGGCAATGCAGAGACAATTTGTTGCGAAACACTGCCACTGCTGGTCATTCAGTATAATCTGCAGATGGAAAAGTCCACTGTTAGCACATTTACTACAAGCAATACAAAAATCATGCTTTTTATAAAGGGTAAAAATATCAATACTATGGAGTTTGTATTATTGTGAAAATCAGCAGTACATTAGAAAATCAAATCTCGATTTGTGTTTTTAACCTACCATACTACTCTGAATCTCATGCCTCTTTTGCCAACACGCTCTAAACAACTGTAGAAGGTACATTAGGCCATAGATAGAGATCTTTTTGCCAGCCAAGTGGCAGCGTACCCCTCTCACTTTATTCGTTTTAGGATATGGTACACCAGTAGCAATTAAGCCAGCTGATAAGTTGAGAGGTAGGGTTATGCTACAGTTAATGGGAATAATAAAAGCTATGAATAGCATGTTCATAATCATCATTTGAGCCAATTCCTAGCAGTTCAGCAATAGTGAAGTTGACTCTAATGCTCAAACTCACGTTCGTTCAAATTTAGAGGTCTTATAAAGTGCCCTAATTTTGAACATTTTACCATCATAGCTGTCACTTGGGCGTCCGGTCTACCCTTCTACTCATTTCATTAGCAAGATAAATGTATCTTACTGCTTGCTAGGCAACAACAGAGTGGCCCTCACGTCAGACAACATCTTGCATTTAGCTTTATGATGTCAGCTTGCTAGGCAACAGATTGGCCCTCATGTCCGACAACATCTTGCTTTCGCTTTATGATGTCAGATCATCACTGGTACAATTGTCCTTGTGGAAGCGGACCACACAGGAGGATGAGATATCAGAAGTTTTGCAGTAGGTTGCTATCTCTATTCATGACTGCAAGGCAAGTCGGAGGCGGAATGGCAAATACTCTGAACCACTCAAAGCACTGTGGCCTTTTTGAAAGTGGGATGCAGATACAAAAACAGAGATTATCCTTACCAACAATCCTTCTTGAGTATCAGAGTCCAACATACAGAGTGCAGCGGAAGACGTTAAATGTGCTTCATTCCGTGAGAACGCAACTCTATAGTTCTACAGTGAGATAGTGCATTTCAGCCTCAAAGGAAGCAATGTCCTCAAACGGAACATTGGTGGCACCAGGATCTAAAGCAGGCTTAAGAAGCCTTGGATGCAGTCAGTCTTTTATTAACTATCATGACCGACACAATGTGATCCATAATACTTCCATCTTGGCAGAAATTACATTCAAGCACAGGCCCCCACTAGAAGGTAGTGATGACATTCAGGTGCTGAAAACGCCTTTTTAATGCCTAAAGGAATGATTGTGAGCTTTACTTACCATACATATTGGTCAAATGATGTCCTATGCCGGAAGACTGTCTTTTTTATTTTTCTTCAGTATCGGCAATGCAGAGACAATTTGTTGCGAAACACTGCCACTGCTGGTCATTCAGTATAATCTGCAGATGGAAAAGTCCACTATTAGCACATTTACTACAAGCAATACAAAAATCATGCTTTTTATAAAGGGTAAACATATCAATACTATGGAGTTTGTATTATTGTGAAAATCAGCAGTACATTAGAAAATCAAATCTCGATTTGTGTTTTTAACCTACCATACTACTCTGAATCTCATGCCTCTTTTGCCAACACGCTCTAAACAACTGTAGAAGGTACATTAGGCCATAGATAGAGTTCTTTTTGCCAGCCAAGTGGCAGCGTACCCCTCTCACTTTATTTGTTTTAGGATATGGTACACCAGTAGCAATTAAGCCAGCTGATAAGTTGAGAGGTAGGGTTATGCTACAGTTAATGGGAATAATAAAAGCTATGAATAGCATGTTCATAAACATCATTTGAGCCAATTCCTAGCAGTTCAGCAATAGTGAAGTTTACTCTAATGCTCAAACTCACGTTCGTTCAAATTTAGATGTCTTATAAAGTGCCCTAATTTTGTACATTTTACCATCATAGCTGTCACTTGGGCGTCCGGTCTACCCTGCTACTCATTTCATTAGCAAGATAAATGTATCTTACTGCTTGCTAGGCAACAACAGAGTGGCCCTCACGTCAGACAACATCTTGCATTTAGCTTTATGATGTCAGCTTGCTAGGCAACAGATTGGCCCTCATGTCAGACAACATCTTGCTTTCGCTTTATGATGTCAGATCATCACTGGTACAATTGTCCTTGTGGAAGCGGACCACACAGGAGGATGAGATATCAGAAGTTATGCAGTAGGTTGCTATCTCTATTCATGACTGCAAGGCAAGTCGGAGGCGGAATAGCAAATACTCTGAACCACTCAAAGCACTGTGGCCTTTTTGAAAGTGGGATGCAGATACAAAAACAGAGATTATCCTTACCAACAATCCCTCTTGAGTATCAGAGTCCAACATACAGAGTGCAGCGGAAGACGTTAAATGTGCTTCATTCCGTGAGAACGCAACTCTATAGTTCTACAGTGAGATAGTGTATTTCAGCCTCAAAGGAAGCAATGTCCTCAAACAGAACATTGGTGGCACCAGGATCTAAAGCAGGCTTAAGAAGCCTTGGATGCAGTCAGTCTTTTATTAACTATCATGACCGACACAATGTGAGCCATAATACTTCCATTTTGGCAGAAATTACATTCAAGCACAGGCCCCCACTAAAAGGTAGTGATGACATTCAGGTGCTGAAAACGCCTTTTTAATGCCTAAAGGAATGATTGTGAGCTTTACTTACCATACATATTGGTCAAATGATGCCCTATGCCGGAAGACTGTCTTTTTTTTTTTTTTTCAGTATCGGCAATTCAGAGACAATTTGTTGCGAAACACTGCCACTGCTGGTCATTCAGTATAATCTGCAGATGGAAAAGTCCACTGTTAGCACATTTACTACAAGCAATACAAAAAATCATGCTTTTTATAAAGGGTAAACAGATCAATACTATGGAGTTTGTATTATTGTGAAAATCAGCAGCTCATTAGAAAATCAAATCTCGATTTGTGTTTTTAACCTACCATACTACTCTGAATCTCATGCCTCTTTTGCCAACACGCTCTAAACAACTGTAGAAGGTACATTAGGCCATAGATAGAGATCTTTTTGCCAGCCAAGTGGCAGCGTACCCCTCTCACTTTATTCGTTTTAGGATATGGTACACCAGTAGCAATTAAGCCAGCTGATAAGTTGAGAGGTAGGGTTATGCTACAGTTAATGGGAATAATAAAAGCTATGAATAGCATGTTCATAATCATCATTTGAGCCAATTCCTAGCAGTTCAGCAATAGTGAAGTTGACTCTAATGCTCAAACTCACGTTCGTTCAAATTTAGAGGTCTTATAAAGTGCCCTAATTTTGAACATTTTACCATCATAGCTGTCACTTGGGCGTCCGGTCTACCCTTCTACTCATTTCATTAGCAAGATAAATGTATCTTACTGCTTGCTAGGCAACAACAGAGTGGCCCTCACGTCAGACAACATCTTGCATTTAGCTTTATGATGTCAGCTTGCTAGGCAACAGATTGGCCCTCATGTCAGACAACATCTTGCTTTCGCTTTATGATGTCAGATCATCACTGGTACAATTGTCCTTGTGGAAGCGGACCACACAGGAGGATGAGATATCAGAAGTTTTGCAGTAGGTTGCTATCTCTATTCATGACTGCAAGGCAAGTCGGAGGCGGAATGGCAAATACTCTGAACCACTCAAAGCACTGTGGCCTTTTTGAAAGTGGGATGCAGATACAAAAACAGAGATTATCCTTACCAACAATCCTTCTTGAGTATCAGAGTCCAACATACAGAGTGCAGCGGAAGACGTTAAATGTGCTTCATTCCGTGAGAACGCAACTCTATAGTTCTACAGTGAGATAGTGTATTTCAGCCTCAAAGGAAGCAATGTCCTCAAACAGAACATTGGTGGCACCAGGATCTAAAGCAGGCTTAAGAAGCCTTGGATGCAGTCAGTCTTTTATTAACTATCATGACCGACACAATGTGAGCCATAATACTTCCATTTTGGCAGAAATTACATTCAAGCACAGGCCCCCACTAAAAGGTAGTGATGACATTCAGGTGCTGAAAACGCCTTTTTAATGCCTAAAGGAATGATTGTGAGCTTTACTTACCATACATATTGGTCAAATGATGCCCTATGCCGGAAGACTGTCTTTTTTTTTTTTTTTTCAGTATCGGCAATTCAGAGACAATTTGTTGCGAAACACTGCCACTGCTGGTCATTCAGTATAATCTGCAGATGGAAAAGTCCACTGTTAGCACATTTACTACAAGCAATACAAAAAATCATGCTTTTTATAAAGGGTAAACAGATCAATACTATGGAGTTTGTATTATTGTGAAAATCAGCAGCTCATTAGAAAATCAAATCTCGATTTGTGTTTTTAACCTACCATACTACTCTGAATCTCATGCCTCTTTTGCCAATACGCTCTAAACAACTGTAGAAGGTACATTAGGCCATAGATAGAGTTCTTTTTGCCAGCCAAGTGGCAGCGTACCCCTCTCACTTTATTTGTTTTAGGATATGGTACACCAGCAGCAATTAAGCCAGCTGATAAGTTGAGAGGTAGGGTTATGCTACAGTTAATGGGAATAATAAAAGCTATGAATAGCATGTTCATAAACATCATTTGAGCCAATTCCTAGCAGTTCAGCAATAGTGAAGTTGACTCTAATGCTCAAACTCACGTTCGTTCAAATTTAGATGTCTTATAAAGTGCCCTAATTTTGTACATTTTACCATCATAGCTGTCACTTGGGCGTCCGGTCTACCCTGCTACTCATTTCATTAGCAAGATAAATGTATCTTACTGCTTGCTAGGCAACAACAGAGTGGCCCTCACGTCAGACAACATCTTGCATTTAGCTTTATGATGTCAGCTTGCTAGGCAACAGATTGGCCCTCATGTCAGACAACATCTTGCTTTCGCTTTATGATGTCAGATCATCACTGGTACAATTGTCCTTGTGGAAGCGGACCACACAGGAGGATGAGATATCAGAAGTTATGCAGTAGGTTGCTATCTCTATTCATGACTGCAAGGCAAGTCGGAGGCGGAATGGCAAATACTCTGAACCACTCAAAGCACTGTGGCCTTTTTGAAAGTGGGATGCAGATACAAAAACAGAGATTATCCTTACCAACAATCCTTCTTGAGTATCAGAGTCCAACATACAGAGTGCAGCGGAAGACGTTAAATGTGCTTCATTCCGTGAGAACGCAACTCTATAGTTCTACAGTGAGATAGTGCATTTCAGCCTCAAAGGAAGCAATGTCCTCAAACGGAACATTGGTGGCACCAGGATCTAAAGCAGGCTTAAGAAGCCTTGGATGCAGTCAGTCTTTTATGAACTATCATGACCGACACAATGTGATCCATAATACTTCCATCTTGGCAGAAATTACATTCAAGCACAGGCCCCCACTAGAAGGTAGTGATGACATTCAGGTGCTGAAAACGCCTTTTTAATGCCTAAAGGAATGATTGTGAGCTTTACTTACCATACATATTGGTCAAATGATGCCCTATGCCGGAAGACTGTCTTTTTTTTTTTCTTCAGTATCGGCAATGCAGAGACAATTTGTTGCAAAACACTGCCACTGCTGGTCATTCAGTATAATCTGCAGATGAAAAAGTCCACTGTTAGCACATGTACTACAAGCAATACAAAAAATCATGCTTTTTATAAAGGGTAAACAGATCAATACTATGGAGTTTGTATTATTGTGAAAATCAGCAGCTCATTAGAAAATCAAATCTCGATTTGTGTTTTTAACCTACCATACTACTCTGAATCTCATGCCTCTTTTGCCAACACGCTCTAAACAACTGTAGAAGGTACATTAGGCCATAGATAGAGATCTTTTTGCCAGTCAAGTGGCAGCGTACCCCTCTCACTTTATTTGTTTTAGGATATGGTACACCAGTATCAATTAAGCCAGCTGATAAGTTGAGAGGTAGGGTTATGCTACAGTTAATGAAAATAATAAAAGCTATGAATAGCATGTTCATAATCATCATTTGAGCCAATTCCTAGCAGTTCAGCAATAGTGAAGTTGACTCTAATGCTCAAACTCATGTTCGTTCAAATTTAGAGGTCTTATAAAGTGCCCTAATTTTGAACATTTTACCATCATAGCTGTCACTTGGGCGTCCGGTCTACCCTGCTACTCATTTCATTAGCAAGATAAATGTATCTTACTGCTTGCTAGGCAACAACAGAGTGGCCCTCACGTCAGACAACATCTTGCATTTAGCTTTATGATGTCAGCTTGCTAGGCAACAGATTGGCCCTCATGTCAGACAACATCTTGCTTTCGCTTTATGATGTCAGATCATCACTGGTACAATTGTCCTTGTGGAAGCGGACCACACAGGAGGATGAGATATCAGAAGTTTTGCAGTAGGTTGCTATCTCTATTCATGACTGCAAGGCAAGTCGGAGGCGGAATGGCAAATACTCTGAACCACTCAAAGCACTGTGGCCTTTTTGAAAGTGGGATGCAGATACAAAAACAGAGATTATCCTTACCAACAATCCTTCTTGAGTATCAGAGTCCAACATACAGAGTGCAGCGGAAGACGTTAAATGTGCTTCATTCCGTGAGAACGCAACTCTATAGTTCTACAGTGAGATAGTGCATTTCAGCCTCAAAGGAAGCAATGTCCTCAAACGGAACATTGGTGGCACCAGGATCTAAAGCAGGCTTAAGAAGCCTTGGATGCAGTCAGTCTTTTATTAACTATCATGACCGACACAATGTGATCCATAATACTTCCATCTTGGCAGAAATTACATTCAAGCACAGGCCCCCACTAGAAGGTAGTGATGACATTCAGGTGCTGAAAACACCTTTTTAATGCCTAAAGGAATGATTGTGAGCTTTACTTACCATACATATTGGTCAAATGATGCCCTATGCCGGAAGACTGTCTTTTTTATTTTTCTTCAGTATCGGCAATGCAGAGACAATTTGTTGCGAAACACTGCCACTGCTGGTCATTCAGTATAATCTGCAGATGGAAAAGTCCACTGTTAGCACATTTACTACAAGCAATACAAAAATCATGCTTTTTATAAAGGGTAAAAATATCAATACTATGGAGTTTGTATTATTGTGAAAATCAGCAGTACATTAGAAAATCAAATCTCGATTTGTGTTTTTAACCTACCATACTACTCTGAATCTCATGCCTCTTTTGCCAACACGCTCTAAACAACTGTAGAAGGTACATTAGGCCATAGATAGAGATCTTTTTGCCAGCCAAGTGGCAGCGTACCCCTCTCACTTTATTCGTTTTAGGATATGGTACACCAGTAGCAATTAAGCCAGCTGATAAGTTGAGAGGTAGGGTTATGCTACAGTTAATGGGAATAATAAAAGCTATGAATAGCATGTTCATAATCATCATTTGAGCCAATTCCTAGCAGTTCAGCAATAGTGAAGTTGACTCTAATGCTCAAACTCACGTTCGTTCAAATTTAGAGGTCTTATAAAGTGCCCTAATTTTGAACATTTTACCATCATAGCTGTCACTTGGGCGTCCGGTCTACCCTTCTACTCATTTCATTAGCAAGATAAATGTATCTTACTGCTTGCTAGGCAACAACAGAGTGGCCCTCACGTCAGACAACATCTTGCATTTAGCTTTATGATGTCAGCTTGCTAGGCAACAGATTGGCCCTCATGTCCGACAACATCTTGCTTTCGCTTTATGATGTCAGATCATCACTGGTACAATTGTCCTTGTGGAAGCGGACCACACAGGAGGATGAGATATCAGAAGTTTTGCAGTAGGTTGCTATCTCTATTCATGACTGCAAGGCAAGTCGGAGGCGGAATGGCAAATACTCTGAACCACTCAAAGCACTGTGGCCTTTTTGAAAGTGGGATGCAGATACAAAAACAGAGATTATCCTTACCAACAATCCTTCTTGAGTATCAGAGTCCAACATACAGAGTGCAGCGGAAGACGTTAAATGTGCTTCATTCCGTGAGAACGCAACTCTATAGTTCTACAGTGAGATAGTGCATTTCAGCCTCAAAGGAAGCAATGTCCTCAAACGGAACATTGGTGGCACCAGGATCTAAAGCAGGCTTAAGAAGCCTTGGATGCAGTCAGTCTTTTATTAACTATCATGACCGACACAATGTGATCCATAATACTTCCATCTTGGCAGAAATTACATTCAAGCACAGGCCCCCACTAGAAGGTAGTGATGACATTCAGGTGCTGAAAACGCCTTTTTAATGCCTAAAGGAATGATTGTGAGCTTTACTTACCATACATATTGGTCAAATGATGTCCTATGCCGGAAGACTGTCTTTTTTATTTTTCTTCAGTATCGGCAATGCAGAGACAATTTGTTGCGAAACACTGCCACTGCTGGTCATTCAGTATAATCTGCAGATGGAAAAGTCCACTATTAGCACATTTACTACAAGCAATACAAAAATCATGCTTTTTATAAAGGGTAAACATATCAATACTATGGAGTTTGTATTATTGTGAAAATCAGCAGTACATTAGAAAATCAAATCTCGATTTGTGTTTTTAACCTACCATACTACTCTGAATCTCATGCCTCTTTTGCCAACACGCTCTAAACAACTGTAGAAGGTACATTAGGCCATAGATAGAGTTCTTTTTGCCAGCCAAGTGGCAGCGTACCCCTCTCACTTTATTTGTTTTAGGATATGGTACACCAGTAGCAATTAAGCCAGCTGATAAGTTGAGAGGTAGGGTTATGCTACAGTTAATGGGAATAATAAAAGCTATGAATAGCATGTTCATAAACATCATTTGAGCCAATTCCTAGCAGTTCAGCAATAGTGAAGTTTACTCTAATGCTCAAACTCACGTTCGTTCAAATTTAGATGTCTTATAAAGTGCCCTAATTTTGTACATTTTACCATCATAGCTGTCACTTGGGCGTCCGGTCTACCCTGCTACTCATTTCATTAGCAAGATAAATGTATCTTACTGCTTGCTAGGCAACAACAGAGTGGCCCTCACGTCAGACAACATCTTGCATTTAGCTTTATGATGTCAGCTTGCTAGGCAACAGATTGGCCCTCATGTCAGACAACATCTTGCTTTCGCTTTATGATGTCAGATCATCACTGGTACAATTGTCCTTGTGGAAGCGGACCACACAGGAGGATGAGATATCAGAAGTTATGCAGTAGGTTGCTATCTCTATTCATGACTGCAAGGCAAGTCGGAGGCGGAATGGCAAATACTCTGAACCACTCAAAGCACTGTGGCCTTTTTGAAAGTGGGATGCAGATACAAAAACAGAGATTATCCTTACCAACAATCCTTCTTGAGTATCAGAGTCCAACATACAGAGTGCAGCGGAAGACGTTAAATGTGCTTCATTCCGTGAGAACGCAACTCTATAGTTCTACAGTGAGATAGTGCATTTCAGCCTCAAAGGAAGCAATGTCCTCAAACGGAACATTGGTGGCACCAGGATCTAAAGCAGGCTTAAGAAGCCTTGGATGCAGTCAGTCTTTTATGAACTATCATGACCGACACAATGTGATCCATAATACTTCCATCTTGGCAGAAATTACATTCAAGCACAGGCCCCCACTAGAAGGTAGTGATGACATTCAGGTGCTGAAAACGCCTTTTTAATGCCTAAAGGAATGATTGTGAGCTTTACTTACCATACATATTGGTCAAATGATGCCCTATGCCGGAAGACTGTCTTTTTTTTTTCTTCAGTATCGGCAATGCAGAGACAATTTGTTGCAAAACACTGCCACTGCTGGTCATTCAGTATAATCTGCAGATGAAAAAGTCCACTGTTAGCACATGTACTACAAGCAATACAAAAAATCATGCTTTTTATAAAGGGTAAACAGATCAATACTATGGAGTTTGTATTATTGTGAAAATCAGCAGCTCATTAGAAAATCAAATCTCGATTTGTGTTTTTAACCTACCATACTACTCTGAATCTCATGCCTCTTTTGCCAACACGCTCTAAACAACTGTAGAAGGTACATTAGGCCATAGATAGAGTTCTTTTTGCCAGCCAAGTGGCAGCGTACCCCTCTCACTTTATTTGTTTTAGGATATGGTACACCAGTAGCAATTAAGCCAGCTGATAAGTTGAGAGGTAGGGTTATGCTACAGTTAATGGGAATAATAAAAGCTATGAATAGCATGTTCATAAACATCATTTGAGCCAATTCCTAGCAGTTCAGCAATAGTGAAGTTTACTCTAATGCTCAAACTCACGTTCGTTCAAATTTAGATGTCTTATAAAGTGCCCTAATTTTGTACATTTTACCATCATAGCTGTCACTTGGGCGTCCGGTCTACCCTGCTACTCATTTCATTAGCAAGATAAATGTATCTTACTGCTTGCTAGGCAACAACAGAGTGGCCCTCACGTCAGACAACATCTTGCATTTAGCTTTATGATGTCAGCTTGCTAGGCAACAGATTGGCCCTCATGTCAGACAACATCTTGCTTTCGCTTTATGATGTCAGATCATCACTGGTACAATTGTCCTTGTGGAAGCGGACCACACAGGAGGATGAGATATCAGAAGTTATGCAGTAGGTTGCTATCTCTATTCATGACTGCAAGGCAAGTCGGAGGCGGAATAGCAAATACTCTGAACCACTCAAAGCACTGTGGCCTTTTTGAAAGTGGGATGCAGATACAAAAACAGAGATTATCCTTACCAACAATCCCTCTTGAGTATCAGAGTCCAACATACAGAGTGCAGCGGAAGACGTTAAATGTGCTTCATTCCGTGAGAACGCAACTCTATAGTTCTACAGTGAGATAGTGTATTTCAGCCTCAAAGGAAGCAATGTCCTCAAACAGAACATTGGTGGCACCAGGATCTAAAGCAGGCTTAAGAAGCCTTGGATGCAGTCAGTCTTTTATTAACTATCATGACCGACACAATGTGAGCCATAATACTTCCATTTTGGCAGAAATTACATTCAAGCACAGGCCCCCACTAAAAGGTAGTGATGACATTCAGGTGCTGAAAACGCCTTTTTAATGCCTAAAGGAATGATTGTGAGCTTTACTTACCATACATATTGGTCAAATGATGCCCTATGCCGGAAGACTGTCTTTTTTTTTTTTTTTCAGTATCGGCAATTCAGAGACAATTTGTTGCGAAACACTGCCACTGCTGGTCATTCAGTATAATCTGCAGATGGAAAAGTCCACTGTTAGCACATTTACTACAAGCAATACAAAAAATCATGCTTTTTATAAAGGGTAAACAGATCAATACTATGGAGTTTGTATTATTGTGAAAATCAGCAGCTCATTAGAAAATCAAATCTCGATTTGTGTTTTTAACCTACCATACTACTCTGAATCTCATGCCTCTTTTGCCAACACGCTCTAAACAACTGTAGAAGGTACATTAGGCCATAGATAGAGATCTTTTTGCCAGCCAAGTGGCAGCGTACCCCTCTCACTTTATTCGTTTTAGGATATGGTACACCAGTAGCAATTAAGCCAGCTGATAAGTTGAGAGGTAGGGTTATGCTACAGTTAATGGGAATAATAAAAGCTATGAATAGCATGTTCATAATCATCATTTGAGCCAATTCCTAGCAGTTCAGCAATAGTGAAGTTGACTCTAATGCTCAAACTCACGTTCGTTCAAATTTAGAGGTCTTATAAAGTGCCCTAATTTTGAACATTTTACCATCATAGCTGTCACTTGGGCGTCCGGTCTACCCTTCTACTCATTTCATTAGCAAGATAAATGTATCTTACTGCTTGCTAGGCAACAACAGAGTGGCCCTCACGTCAGACAACATCTTGCATTTAGCTTTATGATGTCAGCTTGCTAGGCAACAGATTGGCCCTCATGTCAGACAACATCTTGCTTTCGCTTTATGATGTCAGATCATCACTGGTACAATTGTCCTTGTGGAAGCGGACCACACAGGAGGATGAGATATCAGAAGTTTTGCAGTAGGTTGCTATCTCTATTCATGACTGCAAGGCAAGTCGGAGGCGGAATGGCAAATACTCTGAACCACTCAAAGCACTGTGGCCTTTTTGAAAGTGGGATGCAGATACAAAAACAGAGATTATCCTTACCAACAATCCTTCTTGAGTATCAGAGTCCAACATACAGAGTGCAGCGGAAGACGTTAAATGTGCTTCATTCCGTGAGAACGCAACTCTATAGTTCTACAGTGAGATAGTGTATTTCAGCCTCAAAGGAAGCAATGTCCTCAAACAGAACATTGGTGGCACCAGGATCTAAAGCAGGCTTAAGAAGCCTTGGATGCAGTCAGTCTTTTATTAACTATCATGACCGACACAATGTGAGCCATAATACTTCCATTTTGGCAGAAATTACATTCAAGCACAGGCCCCCACTAAAAGGTAGTGATGACATTCAGGTGCTGAAAACGCCTTTTTAATGCCTAAAGGAATGATTGTGAGCTTTACTTACCATACATATTGGTCAAATGATGCCCTATGCCGGAAGACTGTCTTTTTTTTTTTTTTTCAGTATCGGCAATTCAGAGACAATTTGTTGCGAAACACTGCCACTGCTGGTCATTCAGTATAATCTGCAGATGGAAAAGTCCACTGTTAGCACATTTACTACAAGCAATACAAAAAATCATGCTTTTTATAAAGGGTAAACAGATCAATACTATGGAGTTTGTATTATTGTGAAAATCAGCAGCTCATTAGAAAATCAAATCTCGATTTGTGTTTTTAACCTACCATACTACTCTGAATCTCATGCCTCTTTTGCCAATACGCTCTAAACAACTGTAGAAGGTACATTAGGCCATAGATAGAGTTCTTTTTGCCAGCCAAGTGGCAGCGTACCCCTCTCACTTTATTTGTTTTAGGATATGGTACACCAGCAGCAATTAAGCCAGCTGATAAGTTGAGAGGTAGGGTTATGCTACAGTTAATGGGAATAATAAAAGCTATGAATAGCATGTTCATAAACATCATTTGAGCCAATTCCTAGCAGTTCAGCAATAGTGAAGTTGACTCTAATGCTCAAACTCACGTTCGTTCAAATTTAGATGTCTTATAAAGTGCCCTAATTTTGTACATTTTACCATCATAGCTGTCACTTGGGCGTCCGGTCTACCCTGCTACTCATTTCATTAGCAAGATAAATGTATCTTACTGCTTGCTAGGCAACAACAGAGTGGCCCTCACGTCAGACAACATCTTGCATTTAGCTTTATGATGTCAGCTTGCTAGGCAACAGATTGGCCCTCATGTCAGACAACATCTTGCTTTCGCTTTATGATGTCAGATCATCACTGGTACAATTGTCCTTGTGGAAGCGGACCACACAGGAGGATGAGATATCAGAAGTTATGCAGTAGGTTGCTATCTCTATTCATGACTGCAAGGCAAGTCGGAGGCGGAATGGCAAATACTCTGAACCACTCAAAGCACTGTGGCCTTTTTGAAAGTGGGATGCAGATACAAAAACAGAGATTATCCTTACCAACAATCCTTCTTGAGTATCAGAGTCCAACATACAGAGTGCAGCGGAAGACGTTAAATGTGCTTCATTCCGTGAGAACGCAACTCTATAGTTCTACAGTGAGATAGTGCATTTCAGCCTCAAAGGAAGCAATGTCCTCAAACGGAACATTGGTGGCACCAGGATCTAAAGCAGGCTTAAGAAGCCTTGGATGCAGTCAGTCTTTTATGAACTATCATGACCGACACAATGTGATCCATAATACTTCCATCTTGGCAGAAATTACATTCAAGCACAGGCCCCCACTAGAAGGTAGTGATGACATTCAGGTGCTGAAAACGCCTTTTTAATGCCTAAAGGAATGATTGTGAGCTTTACTTACCATACATATTGGTCAAATGATGCCCTATGCCGGAAGACTGTCTTTTTTTTTTTCTTCAGTATCGGCAATGCAGAGACAATTTGTTGCAAAACACTGCCACTGCTGGTCATTCAGTATAATCTGCAGATGAAAAAGTCCACTGTTAGCACATGTACTACAAGCAATACAAAAAATCATGCTTTTTATAAAGGGTAAACAGATCAATACTATGGAGTTTGTATTATTGTGAAAATCAGCAGCTCATTAGAAAATCAAATCTCGATTTGTGTTTTTAACCTACCATACTACTCTGAATCTCATGCCTCTTTTGCCAACACGCTCTAAACAACTGTAGAAGGTACATTAGGCCATAGATAGAGATCTTTTTGCCAGTCAAGTGGCAGCGTACCCCTCTCACTTTATTTGTTTTAGGATATGGTACACCAGTATCAATTAAGCCAGCTGATAAGTTGAGAGGTAGGGTTATGCTACAGTTAATGAAAATAATAAAAGCTATGAATAGCATGTTCATAATCATCATTTGAGCCAATTCCTAGCAGTTCAGCAATAGTGAAGTTGACTCTAATGCTCAAACTCATGTTCGTTCAAATTTAGAGGTCTTATAAAGTGCCCTAATTTTGAACATTTTACCATCATAGCTGTCACTTGGGCGTCCGGTCTACCCTGCTACTCATTTCATTAGCAAGATAAATGTATCTTACTGCTTGCTAGGCAACAACAGAGTGGCCCTCACGTCAGACAACATCTTGCATTTAGCTTTATGATGTCAGCTTGCTAGGCAACAGATTGGCCCTCATGTCAGACAACATCTTGCTTTCGCTTTATGATGTCAGATCATCACTGGTACAATTGTCCTTGTGGAAGCGGACCACACAGGAGGATGAGATATCAGAAGTTTTGCAGTAGGTTGCTATCTCTATTCATGACTGCAAGGCAAGTCGGAGGCGGAATGGCAAATACTCTGAACCACTCAAAGCACTGTGGCCTTTTTGAAAGTGGGATGCAGATACAAAAACAGAGATTATCCTTACCAACAATCCTTCTTGAGTATCAGAGTCCAACATACAGAGTGCAGCGGAAGACGTTAAATGTGCTTCATTCCGTGAGAACGCAACTCTATAGTTCTACAGTGAGATAGTGCATTTCAGCCTCAAAGGAAGCAATGTCCTCAAACGGAACATTGGTGGCACCAGGATCTAAAGCAGGCTTAAGAAGCCTTGGATGCAGTCAGTCTTTTATTAACTATCATGACCGACACAATGTGATCCATAATACTTCCATCTTGGCAGAAATTACATTCAAGCACAGGCCCCCACTAGAAGGTAGTGATGACATTCAGGTGCTGAAAACACCTTTTTAATGCCTAAAGGAATGATTGTGAGCTTTACTTACCATACATATTGGTCAAATGATGCCCTATGCCGGAAGACTGTCTTTTTTATTTTTCTTCAGTATCGGCAATGCAGAGACAATTTGTTGCGAAACACTGCCACTGCTGGTCATTCAGTATAATCTGCAGATGGAAAAGTCCACTGTTAGCACATTTACTACAAGCAATACAAAAATCATGCTTTTTATAAAGGGTAAAAATATCAATACTATGGAGTTTGTATTATTGTGAAAATCAGCAGTACATTAGAAAATCAAATCTCGATTTGTGTTTTTAACCTACCATACTACTCTGAATCTCATGCCTCTTTTGCCAACACGCTCTAAACAACTGTAGAAGGTACATTAGGCCATAGATAGAGATCTTTTTGCCAGCCAAGTGGCAGCGTACCCCTCTCACTTTATTCGTTTTAGGATATGGTACACCAGTAGCAATTAAGCCAGCTGATAAGTTGAGAGGTAGGGTTATGCTACAGTTAATGGGAATAATAAAAGCTATGAATAGCATGTTCATAATCATCATTTGAGCCAATTCCTAGCAGTTCAGCAATAGTGAAGTTGACTCTAATGCTCAAACTCACGTTCGTTCAAATTTAGAGGTCTTATAAAGTGCCCTAATTTTGAACATTTTACCATCATAGCTGTCACTTGGGCGTCCGGTCTACCCTTCTACTCATTTCATTAGCAAGATAAATGTATCTTACTGCTTGCTAGGCAACAACAGAGTGGCCCTCACGTCAGACAACATCTTGCATTTAGCTTTATGATGTCAGCTTGCTAGGCAACAGATTGGCCCTCATGTCCGACAACATCTTGCTTTCGCTTTATGATGTCAGATCATCACTGGTACAATTGTCCTTGTGGAAGCGGACCACACAGGAGGATGAGATATCAGAAGTTTTGCAGTAGGTTGCTATCTCTATTCATGACTGCAAGGCAAGTCGGAGGCGGAATGGCAAATACTCTGAACCACTCAAAGCACTGTGGCCTTTTTGAAAGTGGGATGCAGATACAAAAACAGAGATTATCCTTACCAACAATCCTTCTTGAGTATCAGAGTCCAACATACAGAGTGCAGCGGAAGACGTTAAATGTGCTTCATTCCGTGAGAACGCAACTCTATAGTTCTACAGTGAGATAGTGCATTTCAGCCTCAAAGGAAGCAATGTCCTCAAACGGAACATTGGTGGCACCAGGATCTAAAGCAGGCTTAAGAAGCCTTGGATGCAGTCAGTCTTTTATTAACTATCATGACCGACACAATGTGATCCATAATACTTCCATCTTGGCAGAAATTACATTCAAGCACAGGCCCCCACTAGAAGGTAGTGATGACATTCAGGTGCTGAAAACGCCTTTTTAATGCCTAAAGGAATGATTGTGAGCTTTACTTACCATACATATTGGTCAAATGATGTCCTATGCCGGAAGACTGTCTTTTTTATTTTTCTTCAGTATCGGCAATGCAGAGACAATTTGTTGCGAAACACTGCCACTGCTGGTCATTCAGTATAATCTGCAGATGGAAAAGTCCACTATTAGCACATTTACTACAAGCAATACAAAAATCATGCTTTTTATAAAGGGTAAACATATCAATACTATGGAGTTTGTATTATTGTGAAAATCAGCAGTACATTAGAAAATCAAATCTCGATTTGTGTTTTTAACCTACCATACTACTCTGAATCTCATGCCTCTTTTGCCAACACGCTCTAAACAACTGTAGAAGGTACATTAGGCCATAGATAGAGTTCTTTTTGCCAGCCAAGTGGCAGCGTACCCCTCTCACTTTATTTGTTTTAGGATATGGTACACCAGTAGCAATTAAGCCAGCTGATAAGTTGAGAGGTAGGGTTATGCTACAGTTAATGGGAATAATAAAAGCTATGAATAGCATGTTCATAAACATCATTTGAGCCAATTCCTAGCAGTTCAGCAATAGTGAAGTTTACTCTAATGCTCAAACTCACGTTCGTTCAAATTTAGATGTCTTATAAAGTGCCCTAATTTTGTACATTTTACCATCATAGCTGTCACTTGGGCGTCCGGTCTACCCTGCTACTCATTTCATTAGCAAGATAAATGTATCTTACTGCTTGCTAGGCAACAACAGAGTGGCCCTCACGTCAGACAACATCTTGCATTTAGCTTTATGATGTCAGCTTGCTAGGCAACAGATTGGCCCTCATGTCAGACAACATCTTGCTTTCGCTTTATGATGTCAGATCATCACTGGTACAATTGTCCTTGTGGAAGCGGACCACACAGGAGGATGAGATATCAGAAGTTATGCAGTAGGTTGCTATCTCTATTCATGACTGCAAGGCAAGTCGGAGGCGGAATAGCAAATACTCTGAACCACTCAAAGCACTGTGGCCTTTTTGAAAGTGGGATGCAGATACAAAAACAGAGATTATCCTTACCAACAATCCCTCTTGAGTATCAGAGTCCAACATACAGAGTGCAGCGGAAGACGTTAAATGTGCTTCATTCCGTGAGAACGCAACTCTATAGTTCTACAGTGAGATAGTGTATTTCAGCCTCAAAGGAAGCAATGTCCTCAAACAGAACATTGGTGGCACCAGGATCTAAAGCAGGCTTAAGAAGCCTTGGATGCAGTCAGTCTTTTATTAACTATCATGACCGACACAATGTGAGCCATAATACTTCCATTTTGGCAGAAATTACATTCAAGCACAGGCCCCCACTAAAAGGTAGTGATGACATTCAGGTGCTGAAAACGCCTTTTTAATGCCTAAAGGAATGATTGTGAGCTTTACTTACCATACATATTGGTCAAATGATGCCCTATGCCGGAAGACTGTCTTTTTTTTTTTTTTTCAGTATCGGCAATTCAGAGACAATTTGTTGCGAAACACTGCCACTGCTGGTCATTCAGTATAATCTGCAGATGGAAAAGTCCACTGTTAGCACATTTACTACAAGCAATACAAAAAATCATGCTTTTTATAAAGGGTAAACAGATCAATACTATGGAGTTTGTATTATTGTGAAAATCAGCAGCTCATTAGAAAATCAAATCTCGATTTGTGTTTTTAACCTACCATACTACTCTGAATCTCATGCCTCTTTTGCCAACACGCTCTAAACAACTGTAGAAGGTACATTAGGCCATAGATAGAGATCTTTTTGCCAGCCAAGTGGCAGCGTACCCCTCTCACTTTATTCGTTTTAGGATATGGTACACCAGTAGCAATTAAGCCAGCTGATAAGTTGAGAGGTAGGGTTATGCTACAGTTAATGGGAATAATAAAAGCTATGAATAGCATGTTCATAATCATCATTTGAGCCAATTCCTAGCAGTTCAGCAATAGTGAAGTTGACTCTAATGCTCAAACTCACGTTCGTTCAAATTTAGAGGTCTTATAAAGTGCCCTAATTTTGAACATTTTACCATCATAGCTGTCACTTGGGCGTCCGGTCTACCCTTCTACTCATTTCATTAGCAAGATAAATGTATCTTACTGCTTGCTAGGCAACAACAGAGTGGCCCTCACGTCAGACAACATCTTGCATTTAGCTTTATGATGTCAGCTTGCTAGGCAACAGATTGGCCCTCATGTCAGACAACATCTTGCTTTCGCTTTATGATGTCAGATCATCACTGGTACAATTGTCCTTGTGGAAGCGGACCACACAGGAGGATGAGATATCAGAAGTTTTGCAGTAGGTTGCTATCTCTATTCATGACTGCAAGGCAAGTCGGAGGCGGAATGGCAAATACTCTGAACCACTCAAAGCACTGTGGCCTTTTTGAAAGTGGGATGCAGATACAAAAACAGAGATTATCCTTACCAACAATCCTTCTTGAGTATCAGAGTCCAACATACAGAGTGCAGCGGAAGACGTTAAATGTGCTTCATTCCGTGAGAACGCAACTCTATAGTTCTACAGTGAGATAGTGTATTTCAGCCTCAAAGGAAGCAATGTCCTCAAACAGAACATTGGTGGCACCAGGATCTAAAGCAGGCTTAAGAAGCCTTGGATGCAGTCAGTCTTTTATTAACTATCATGACCGACACAATGTGAGCCATAATACTTCCATTTTGGCAGAAATTACATTCAAGCACAGGCCCCCACTAAAAGGTAGTGATGACATTCAGGTGCTGAAAACGCCTTTTTAATGCCTAAAGGAATGATTGTGAGCTTTACTTACCATACATATTGGTCAAATGATGCCCTATGCCGGAAGACTGTCTTTTTTTTTTTTTTTTCAGTATCGGCAATTCAGAGACAATTTGTTGCGAAACACTGCCACTGCTGGTCATTCAGTATAATCTGCAGATGGAAAAGTCCACTGTTAGCACATTTACTACAAGCAATACAAAAAATCATGCTTTTTATAAAGGGTAAACAGATCAATACTATGGAGTTTGTATTATTGTGAAAATCAGCAGCTCATTAGAAAATCAAATCTCGATTTGTGTTTTTAACCTACCATACTACTCTGAATCTCATGCCTCTTTTGCCAATACGCTCTAAACAACTGTAGAAGGTACATTAGGCCATAGATAGAGTTCTTTTTGCCAGCCAAGTGGCAGCGTACCCCTCTCACTTTATTTGTTTTAGGATATGGTACACCAGCAGCAATTAAGCCAGCTGATAAGTTGAGAGGTAGGGTTATGCTACAGTTAATGGGAATAATAAAAGCTATGAATAGCATGTTCATAAACATCATTTGAGCCAATTCCTAGCAGTTCAGCAATAGTGAAGTTGACTCTAATGCTCAAACTCACGTTCGTTCAAATTTAGATGTCTTATAAAGTGCCCTAATTTTGTACATTTTACCATCATAGCTGTCACTTGGGCGTCCGGTCTACCCTGCTACTCATTTCATTAGCAAGATAAATGTATCTTACTGCTTGCTAGGCAACAACAGAGTGGCCCTCACGTCAGACAACATCTTGCATTTAGCTTTATGATGTCAGCTTGCTAGGCAACAGATTGGCCCTCATGTCAGACAACATCTTGCTTTCGCTTTATGATGTCAGATCATCACTGGTACAATTGTCCTTGTGGAAGCGGACCACACAGGAGGATGAGATATCAGAAGTTATGCAGTAGGTTGCTATCTCTATTCATGACTGCAAGGCAAGTCGGAGGCGGAATGGCAAATACTCTGAACCACTCAAAGCACTGTGGCCTTTTTGAAAGTGGGATGCAGATACAAAAACAGAGATTATCCTTACCAACAATCCTTCTTGAGTATCAGAGTCCAACATACAGAGTGCAGCGGAAGACGTTAAATGTGCTTCATTCCGTGAGAACGCAACTCTATAGTTCTACAGTGAGATAGTGCATTTCAGCCTCAAAGGAAGCAATGTCCTCAAACGGAACATTGGTGGCACCAGGATCTAAAGCAGGCTTAAGAAGCCTTGGATGCAGTCAGTCTTTTATGAACTATCATGACCGACACAATGTGATCCATAATACTTCCATCTTGGCAGAAATTACATTCAAGCACAGGCCCCCACTAGAAGGTAGTGATGACATTCAGGTGCTGAAAACGCCTTTTTAATGCCTAAAGGAATGATTGTGAGCTTTACTTACCATACATATTGGTCAAATGATGCCCTATGCCGGAAGACTGTCTTTTTTTTTTTCTTCAGTATCGGCAATGCAGAGACAATTTGTTGCAAAACACTGCCACTGCTGGTCATTCAGTATAATCTGCAGATGAAAAAGTCCACTGTTAGCACATGTACTACAAGCAATACAAAAAATCATGCTTTTTATAAAGGGTAAACAGATCAATACTATGGAGTTTGTATTATTGTGAAAATCAGCAGCTCATTAGAAAATCAAATCTCGATTTGTGTTTTTAACCTACCATACTACTCTGAATCTCATGCCTCTTTTGCCAACACGCTCTAAACAACTGTAGAAGGTACATTAGGCCATAGATAGAGATCTTTTTGCCAGTCAAGTGGCAGCGTACCCCTCTCACTTTATTTGTTTTAGGATATGGTACACCAGTATCAATTAAGCCAGCTGATAAGTTGAGAGGTAGGGTTATGCTACAGTTAATGAAAATAATAAAAGCTATGAATAGCATGTTCATAATCATCATTTGAGCCAATTCCTAGCAGTTCAGCAATAGTGAAGTTGACTCTAATGCTCAAACTCATGTTCGTTCAAATTTAGAGGTCTTATAAAGTGCCCTAATTTTGAACATTTTACCATCATAGCTGTCACTTGGGCGTCCGGTCTACCCTGCTACTCATTTCATTAGCAAGATAAATGTATCTTACTGCTTGCTAGGCAACAACAGAGTGGCCCTCACGTCAGACAACATCTTGCATTTAGCTTTATGATGTCAGCTTGCTAGGCAACAGATTGGCCCTCATGTCAGACAACATCTTGCTTTCGCTTTATGATGTCAGATCATCACTGGTACAATTGTCCTTGTGGAAGCGGACCACACAGGAGGATGAGATATCAGAAGTTTTGCAGTAGGTTGCTATCTCTATTCATGACTGCAAGGCAAGTCGGAGGCGGAATGGCAAATACTCTGAACCACTCAAAGCACTGTGGCCTTTTTGAAAGTGGGATGCAGATACAAAAACAGAGATTATCCTTACCAACAATCCTTCTTGAGTATCAGAGTCCAACATACAGAGTGCAGCGGAAGACGTTAAATGTGCTTCATTCCGTGAGAACGCAACTCTATAGTTCTACAGTGAGATAGTGCATTTCAGCCTCAAAGGAAGCAATGTCCTCAAACGGAACATTGGTGGCACCAGGATCTAAAGCAGGCTTAAGAAGCCTTGGATGCAGTCAGTCTTTTATTAACTATCATGACCGACACAATGTGATCCATAATACTTCCATCTTGGCAGAAATTACATTCAAGCACAGGCCCCCACTAGAAGGTAGTGATGACATTCAGGTGCTGAAAACACCTTTTTAATGCCTAAAGGAATGATTGTGAGCTTTACTTACCATACATATTGGTCAAATGATGCCCTATGCCGGAAGACTGTCTTTTTTATTTTTCTTCAGTATCGGCAATGCAGAGACAATTTGTTGCGAAACACTGCCACTGCTGGTCATTCAGTATAATCTGCAGATGGAAAAGTCCACTGTTAGCACATTTACTACAAGCAATACAAAAATCATGCTTTTTATAAAGGGTAAAAATATCAATACTATGGAGTTTGTATTATTGTGAAAATCAGCAGTACATTAGAAAATCAAATCTCGATTTGTGTTTTTAACCTACCATACTACTCTGAATCTCATGCCTCTTTTGCCAACACGCTCTAAACAACTGTAGAAGGTACATTAGGCCATAGATAGAGATCTTTTTGCCAGCCAAGTGGCAGCGTACCCCTCTCACTTTATTCGTTTTAGGATATGGTACACCAGTAGCAATTAAGCCAGCTGATAAGTTGAGAGGTAGGGTTATGCTACAGTTAATGGGAATAATAAAAGCTATGAATAGCATGTTCATAATCATCATTTGAGCCAATTCCTAGCAGTTCAGCAATAGTGAAGTTGACTCTAATGCTCAAACTCACGTTCGTTCAAATTTAGAGGTCTTATAAAGTGCCCTAATTTTGAACATTTTACCATCATAGCTGTCACTTGGGCGTCCGGTCTACCCTTCTACTCATTTCATTAGCAAGATAAATGTATCTTACTGCTTGCTAGGCAACAACAGAGTGGCCCTCACGTCAGACAACATCTTGCATTTAGCTTTATGATGTCAGCTTGCTAGGCAACAGATTGGCCCTCATGTCCGACAACATCTTGCTTTCGCTTTATGATGTCAGATCATCACTGGTACAATTGTCCTTGTGGAAGCGGACCACACAGGAGGATGAGATATCAGAAGTTTTGCAGTAGGTTGCTATCTCTATTCATGACTGCAAGGCAAGTCGGAGGCGGAATGGCAAATACTCTGAACCACTCAAAGCACTGTGGCCTTTTTGAAAGTGGGATGCAGATACAAAAACAGAGATTATCCTTACCAACAATCCTTCTTGAGTATCAGAGTCCAACATACAGAGTGCAGCGGAAGACGTTAAATGTGCTTCATTCCGTGAGAACGCAACTCTATAGTTCTACAGTGAGATAGTGCATTTCAGCCTCAAAGGAAGCAATGTCCTCAAACGGAACATTGGTGGCACCAGGATCTAAAGCAGGCTTAAGAAGCCTTGGATGCAGTCAGTCTTTTATTAACTATCATGACCGACACAATGTGATCCATAATACTTCCATCTTGGCAGAAATTACATTCAAGCACAGGCCCCCACTAGAAGGTAGTGATGACATTCAGGTGCTGAAAACGCCTTTTTAATGCCTAAAGGAATGATTGTGAGCTTTACTTACCATACATATTGGTCAAATGATGTCCTATGCCGGAAGACTGTCTTTTTTATTTTTCTTCAGTATCGGCAATGCAGAGACAATTTGTTGCGAAACACTGCCACTGCTGGTCATTCAGTATAATCTGCAGATGGAAAAGTCCACTATTAGCACATTTACTACAAGCAATACAAAAATCATGCTTTTTATAAAGGGTAAACATATCAATACTATGGAGTTTGTATTATTGTGAAAATCAGCAGTACATTAGAAAATCAAATCTCGATTTGTGTTTTTAACCTACCATACTACTCTGAATCTCATGCCTCTTTTGCCAACACGCTCTAAACAACTGTAGAAGGTACATTAGGCCATAGATAGAGTTCTTTTTGCCAGCCAAGTGGCAGCGTACCCCTCTCACTTTATTTGTTTTAGGATATGGTACACCAGTAGCAATTAAGCCAGCTGATAAGTTGAGAGGTAGGGTTATGCTACAGTTAATGGGAATAATAAAAGCTATGAATAGCATGTTCATAAACATCATTTGAGCCAATTCCTAGCAGTTCAGCAATAGTGAAGTTTACTCTAATGCTCAAACTCACGTTCGTTCAAATTTAGATGTCTTATAAAGTGCCCTAATTTTGTACATTTTACCATCATAGCTGTCACTTGGGCGTCCGGTCTACCCTGCTACTCATTTCATTAGCAAGATAAATGTATCTTACTGCTTGCTAGGCAACAACAGAGTGGCCCTCACGTCAGACAACATCTTGCATTTAGCTTTATGATGTCAGCTTGCTAGGCAACAGATTGGCCCTCATGTCAGACAACATCTTGCTTTCGCTTTATGATGTCAGATCATCACTGGTACAATTGTCCTTGTGGAAGCGGACCACACAGGAGGATGAGATATCAGAAGTTATGCAGTAGGTTGCTATCTCTATTCATGACTGCAAGGCAAGTCGGAGGCGGAATGGCAAATACTCTGAACCACTCAAAGCACTGTGGCCTTTTTGAAAGTGGGATGCAGATACAAAAACAGAGATTATCCTTACCAACAATCCTTCTTGAGTATCAGAGTCCAACATACAGAGTGCAGCGGAAGACGTTAAATGTGCTTCATTCCGTGAGAACGCAACTCTATAGTTCTACAGTGAGATAGTGCATTTCAGCCTCAAAGGAAGCAATGTCCTCAAACGGAACATTGGTGGCACCAGGATCTAAAGCAGGCTTAAGAAGCCTTGGATGCAGTCAGTCTTTTATGAACTATCATGACCGACACAATGTGATCCATAATACTTCCATCTTGGCAGAAATTACATTCAAGCACAGGCCCCCACTAGAAGGTAGTGATGACATTCAGGTGCTGAAAACGCCTTTTTAATGCCTAAAGGAATGATTGTGAGCTTTACTTACCATACATATTGGTCAAATGATGCCCTATGCCGGAAGACTGTCTTTTTTTTTTCTTCAGTATCGGCAATGCAGAGACAATTTGTTGCAAAACACTGCCACTGCTGGTCATTCAGTATAATCTGCAGATGAAAAAGTCCACTGTTAGCACATGTACTACAAGCAATACAAAAAATCATGCTTTTTATAAAGGGTAAACAGATCAATACTATGGAGTTTGTATTATTGTGAAAATCAGCAGCTCATTAGAAAATCAAATCTCGATTTGTGTTTTTAACCTACCATACTACTCTGAATCTCATGCCTCTTTTGCCAACACGCTCTAAACAACTGTAGAAGGTACATTAGGCCATAGATAGAGTTCTTTTTGCCAGCCAAGTGGCAGCGTACCCCTCTCACTTTATTTGTTTTAGGATATGGTACACCAGTAGCAATTAAGCCAGCTGATAAGTTGAGAGGTAGGGTTATGCTACAGTTAATGGGAATAATAAAAGCTATGAATAGCATGTTCATGAACATCATTTGAGCCAATTCCTAGCAGTTCAGCAATAGTGAAGTTTACTCTAATGCTCAAACTCACGTTCGTTCAAATTTAGATGTCTTATAAAGTGCCCTAATTTTGTACATTTTACCATCATAGCTGTCACTTGGGCGTCCGGTCTACCCTGCTACTCATTTCATTAGCAAGATAAATGTATCTTACTGCTTGCTAGGCAACAACAGAGTGGCCCTCACGTCAGACAACATCTTGCATTTAGCTTTATGATGTCAGCTTGCTAGGCAACAGATTGGCCCTCATGTCAGACAACATCTTGCTTTCGCTTTATGATGTCAGATCATCACTGGTACAATTGTCCTTGTGGAAGCGGACCACACAGGAGGATGAGATATCAGAAGTTATGCAGTAGGTTGCTATCTCTATTCATGACTGCAAGGCAAGTCGGAGGCGGAATAGCAAATACTCTGAACCACTCAAAGCACTGTGGCCTTTTTGAAAGTGGGATGCAGATACAAAAACAGAGATTATCCTTACCAACAATCCCTCTTGAGTATCAGAGTCCAACATACAGAGTGCAGCGGAAGACGTTAAATGTGCTTCATTCCGTGAGAACGCAACTCTATAGTTCTACAGTGAGATAGTGTATTTCAGCCTCAAAGGAAGCAATGTCCTCAAACAGAACATTGGTGGCACCAGGATCTAAAGCAGGCTTAAGAAGCCTTGGATGCAGTCAGTCTTTTATTAACTATCATGACCGACACAATGTGAGCCATAATACTTCCATTTTGGCAGAAATTACATTCAAGCACAGGCCCCCACTAAAAGGTAGTGATGACATTCAGGTGCTGAAAACGCCTTTTTAATGCCTAAAGGAATGATTGTGAGCTTTACTTACCATACATATTGGTCAAATGATGCCCTATGCCGGAAGACTGTCTTTTTTTTTTTTTTTCAGTATCGGCAATTCAGAGACAATTTGTTGCGAAACACTGCCACTGCTGGTCATTCAGTATAATCTGCAGATGGAAAAGTCCACTGTTAGCACATTTACTACAAGCAATACAAAAAATCATGCTTTTTATAAAGGGTAAACAGATCAATACTATGGAGTTTGTATTATTGTGAAAATCAGCAGCTCATTAGAAAATCAAATCTCGATTTGTGTTTTTAACCTACCATACTACTCTGAATCTCATGCCTCTTTTGCCAACACGCTCTAAACAACTGTAGAAGGTACATTAGGCCATAGATAGAGATCTTTTTGCCAGCCAAGTGGCAGCGTACCCCTCTCACTTTATTCGTTTTAGGATATGGTACACCAGTAGCAATTAAGCCAGCTGATAAGTTGAGAGGTAGGGTTATGCTACAGTTAATGGGAATAATAAAAGCTATGAATAGCATGTTCATAATCATCATTTGAGCCAATTCCTAGCAGTTCAGCAATAGTGAAGTTGACTCTAATGCTCAAACTCACGTTCGTTCAAATTTAGAGGTCTTATAAAGTGCCCTAATTTTGAACATTTTACCATCATAGCTGTCACTTGGGCGTCCGGTCTACCCTTCTACTCATTTCATTAGCAAGATAAATGTATCTTACTGCTTGCTAGGCAACAACAGAGTGGCCCTCACGTCAGACAACATCTTGCATTTAGCTTTATGATGTCAGCTTGCTAGGCAACAGATTGGCCCTCATGTCAGACAACATCTTGCTTTCGCTTTATGATGTCAGATCATCACTGGTACAATTGTCCTTGTGGAAGCGGACCACACAGGAGGATGAGATATCAGAAGTTTTGCAGTAGGTTGCTATCTCTATTCATGACTGCAAGGCAAGTCGGAGGCGGAATGGCAAATACTCTGAACCACTCAAAGCACTGTGGCCTTTTTGAAAGTGGGATGCAGATACAAAAACAGAGATTATCCTTACCAACAATCCTTCTTGAGTATCAGAGTCCAACATACAGAGTGCAGCGGAAGACGTTAAATGTGCTTCATTCCGTGAGAACGCAACTCTATAGTTCTACAGTGAGATAGTGTATTTCAGCCTCAAAGGAAGCAATGTCCTCAAACAGAACATTGGTGGCACCAGGATCTAAAGCAGGCTTAAGAAGCCTTGGATGCAGTCAGTCTTTTATTAACTATCATGACCGACACAATGTGAGCCATAATACTTCCATTTTGGCAGAAATTACATTCAAGCACAGGCCCCCACTAAAAGGTAGTGATGACATTCAGGTGCTGAAAACGCCTTTTTAATGCCTAAAGGAATGATTGTGAGCTTTACTTACCATACATATTGGTCAAATGATGCCCTATGCCGGAAGACTGTCTTTTTTTTTTTTTTTTCAGTATCGGCAATTCAGAGACAATTTGTTGCGAAACACTGCCACTGCTGGTCATTCAGTATAATCTGCAGATGGAAAAGTCCACTGTTAGCACATTTACTACAAGCAATACAAAAAATCATGCTTTTTATAAAGGGTAAACAGATCAATACTATGGAGTTTGTATTATTGTGAAAATCAGCAGCTCATTAGAAAATCAAATCTCGATTTGTGTTTTTAACCTACCATACTACTCTGAATCTCATGCCTCTTTTGCCAATACGCTCTAAACAACTGTAGAAGGTACATTAGGCCATAGATAGAGTTCTTTTTGCCAGCCAAGTGGCAGCGTACCCCTCTCACTTTATTTGTTTTAGGATATGGTACACCAGCAGCAATTAAGCCAGCTGATAAGTTGAGAGGTAGGGTTATGCTACAGTTAATGGGAATAATAAAAGCTATGAATAGCATGTTCATAAACATCATTTGAGCCAATTCCTAGCAGTTCAGCAATAGTGAAGTTGACTCTAATGCTCAAACTCACGTTCGTTCAAATTTAGATGTCTTATAAAGTGCCCTAATTTTGTACATTTTACCATCATAGCTGTCACTTGGGCGTCCGGTCTACCCTGCTACTCATTTCATTAGCAAGATAAATGTATCTTACTGCTTGCTAGGCAACAACAGAGTGGCCCTCACGTCAGACAACATCTTGCATTTAGCTTTATGATGTCAGCTTGCTAGGCAACAGATTGGCCCTCATGTCAGACAACATCTTGCTTTCGCTTTATGATGTCAGATCATCACTGGTACAATTGTCCTTGTGGAAGCGGACCACACAGGAGGATGAGATATCAGAAGTTATGCAGTAGGTTGCTATCTCTATTCATGACTGCAAGGCAAGTCGGAGGCGGAATGGCAAATACTCTGAACCACTCAAAGCACTGTGGCCTTTTTGAAAGTGGGATGCAGATACAAAAACAGAGATTATCCTTACCAACAATCCTTCTTGAGTATCAGAGTCCAACATACAGAGTGCAGCGGAAGACGTTAAATGTGCTTCATTCCGTGAGAACGCAACTCTATAGTTCTACAGTGAGATAGTGCATTTCAGCCTCAAAGGAAGCAATGTCCTCAAACGGAACATTGGTGGCACCAGGATCTAAAGCAGGCTTAAGAAGCCTTGGATGCAGTCAGTCTTTTATGAACTATCATGACCGACACAATGTGATCCATAATACTTCCATCTTGGCAGAAATTACATTCAAGCACAGGCCCCCACTAGAAGGTAGTGATGACATTCAGGTGCTGAAAACGCCTTTTTAATGCCTAAAGGAATGATTGTGAGCTTTACTTACCATACATATTGGTCAAATGATGCCCTATGCCGGAAGACTGTCTTTTTTTTTTTCTTCAGTATCGGCAATGCAGAGACAATTTGTTGCAAAACACTGCCACTGCTGGTCATTCAGTATAATCTGCAGATGAAAAAGTCCACTGTTAGCACATGTACTACAAGCAATACAAAAAATCATGCTTTTTATAAAGGGTAAACAGATCAATACTATGGAGTTTGTATTATTGTGAAAATCAGCAGCTCATTAGAAAATCAAATCTCGATTTGTGTTTTTAACCTACCATACTACTCTGAATCTCATGCCTCTTTTGCCAACACGCTCTAAACAACTGTAGAAGGTACATTAGGCCATAGATAGAGATCTTTTTGCCAGCCAAGTGGCAGCGTACCCCTCTCACTTTATTCGTTTTAGGATATGGTACACCAGTAGCAATTAAGCCAGCTGATAAGTTGAGAGGTAGGGTTATGCTACAGTTAATGGGAATAATAAAAGCTATGAATAGCATGTTCATAATCATCATTTGAGCCAATTCCTAGCAGTTCAGCAATAGTGAAGTTGACTCTAATGCTCAAACTCACGTTCGTTCAAATTTAGAGGTCTTATAAAGTGCCCTAATTTTGAACATTTTACCATCATAGCTGTCACTTGGGCGTCCGGTCTACCCTTCTACTCATTTCATTAGCAAGATAAATGTATCTTACTGCTTGCTAGGCAACAACAGAGTGGCCCTCACGTCAGACAACATCTTGCATTTAGCTTTATGATGTCAGCTTGCTAGGCAACAGATTGGCCCTCATGTCCGACAACATCTTGCTTTCGCTTTATGATGTCAGATCATCACTGGTACAATTGTCCTTGTGGAAGCGGACCACACAGGAGGATGAGATATCAGAAGTTTTGCAGTAGGTTGCTATCTCTATTCATGACTGCAAGGCAAGTCGGAGGCGGAATGGCAAATACTCTGAACCACTCAAAGCACTGTGGCCTTTTTGAAAGTGGGATGCAGATACAAAAACAGAGATTATCCTTACCAACAATCCTTCTTGAGTATCAGAGTCCAACATACAGAGTGCAGCGGAAGACGTTAAATGTGCTTCATTCCGTGAGAACGCAACTCTATAGTTCTACAGTGAGATAGTGCATTTCAGCCTCAAAGGAAGCAATGTCCTCAAACGGAACATTGGTGGCACCAGGATCTAAAGCAGGCTTAAGAAGCCTTGGATGCAGTCAGTCTTTTATTAACTATCATGACCGACACAATGTGATCCATAATACTTCCATCTTGGCAGAAATTACATTCAAGCACAGGCCCCCACTAGAAGGTAGTGATGACATTCAGGTGCTGAAAACGCCTTTTTAATGCCTAAAGGAATGATTGTGAGCTTTACTTACCATACATATTGGTCAAATGATGTCCTATGCCGGAAGACTGTCTTTTTTATTTTTCTTCAGTATCGGCAATGCAGAGACAATTTGTTGCGAAACACTGCCACTGCTGGTCATTCAGTATAATCTGCAGATGGAAAAGTCCACTATTAGCACATTTACTACAAGCAATACAAAAATCATGCTTTTTATAAAGGGTAAACATATCAATACTATGGAGTTTGTATTATTGTGAAAATCAGCAGTACATTAGAAAATCAAATCTCGATTTGTGTTTTTAACCTACCATACTACTCTGAATCTCATGCCTCTTTTGCCAACACGCTCTAAACAACTGTAGAAGGTACATTAGGCCATAGATAGAGTTCTTTTTGCCAGCCAAGTGGCAGCGTACCCCTCTCACTTTATTTGTTTTAGGATATGGTACACCAGTAGCAATTAAGCCAGCTGATAAGTTGAGAGGTAGGGTTATGCTACAGTTAATGGGAATAATAAAAGCTATGAATAGCATGTTCATAAACATCATTTGAGCCAATTCCTAGCAGTTCAGCAATAGTGAAGTTTACTCTAATGCTCAAACTCACGTTCGTTCAAATTTAGATGTCTTATAAAGTGCCCTAATTTTGTACATTTTACCATCATAGCTGTCACTTGGGCGTCCGGTCTACCCTGCTACTCATTTCATTAGCAAGATAAATGTATCTTACTGCTTGCTAGGCAACAACAGAGTGGCCCTCACGTCAGACAACATCTTGCATTTAGCTTTATGATGTCAGCTTGCTAGGCAACAGATTGGCCCTCATGTCAGACAACATCTTGCTTTCGCTTTATGATGTCAGATCATCACTGGTACAATTGTCCTTGTGGAAGCGGACCACACAGGAGGATGAGATATCAGAAGTTATGCAGTAGGTTGCTATCTCTATTCATGACTGCAAGGCAAGTCGGAGGCGGAATGGCAAATACTCTGAACCACTCAAAGCACTGTGGCCTTTTTGAAAGTGGGATGCAGATACAAAAACAGAGATTATCCTTACCAACAATCCTTCTTGAGTATCAGAGTCCAACATACAGAGTGCAGCGGAAGACGTTAAATGTGCTTCATTCCGTGAGAACGCAACTCTATAGTTCTACAGTGAGATAGTGCATTTCAGCCTCAAAGGAAGCAATGTCCTCAAACGGAACATTGGTGGCACCAGGATCTAAAGCAGGCTTAAGAAGCCTTGGATGCAGTCAGTCTTTTATGAACTATCATGACCGACACAATGTGATCCATAATACTTCCATCTTGGCAGAAATTACATTCAAGCACAGGCCCCCACTAGAAGGTAGTGATGACATTCAGGTGCTGAAAACGCCTTTTTAATGCCTAAAGGAATGATTGTGAGCTTTACTTACCATACATATTGGTCAAATGATGCCCTATGCCGGAAGACTGTCTTTTTTTTTTTCTTCAGTATCGGCAATGCAGAGACAATTTGTTGCAAAACACTGCCACTGCTGGTCATTCAGTATAATCTGCAGATGAAAAAGTCCACTGTTAGCACATGTACTACAAGCAATACAAAAAATCATGCTTTTTATAAAGGGTAAACAGATCAATACTATGGAGTTTGTATTATTGTGAAAATCAGCAGCTCATTAGAAAATCAAATCTCGATTTGTGTTTTTAACCTACCATACTACTCTGAATCTCATGCCTCTTTTGCCAACACGCTCTAAACAACTGTAGAAGGTACATTAGGCCATAGATAGAGATCTTTTTGCCAGTCAAGTGGCAGCGTACCCCTCTCACTTTATTTGTTTTAGGATATGGTACACCAGTATCAATTAAGCCAGCTGATAAGTTGAGAGGTAGGGTTATGCTACAGTTAATGAAAATAATAAAAGCTATGAATAGCATGTTCATAATCATCATTTGAGCCAATTCCTAGCAGTTCAGCAATAGTGAAGTTGACTCTAATGCTCAAACTCATGTTCGTTCAAATTTAGAGGTCTTATAAAGTGCCCTAATTTTGAACATTTTACCATCATAGCTGTCACTTGGGCGTCCGGTCTACCCTGCTACTCATTTCATTAGCAAGATAAATGTATCTTACTGCTTGCTAGGCAACAACAGAGTGGCCCTCACGTCAGACAACATCTTGCATTTAGCTTTATGATGTCAGCTTGCTAGGCAACAGATTGGCCCTCATGTCAGACAACATCTTGCTTTCGCTTTATGATGTCAGATCATCACTGGTACAATTGTCCTTGTGGAAGCGGACCACACAGGAGGATGAGATATCAGAAGTTTTGCAGTAGGTTGCTATCTCTATTCATGACTGCAAGGCAAGTCGGAGGCGGAATGGCAAATACTCTGAACCACTCAAAGCACTGTGGCCTTTTTGAAAGTGGGATGCAGATACAAAAACAGAGATTATCCTTACCAACAATCCTTCTTGAGTATCAGAGTCCAACATACAGAGTGCAGCGGAAGACGTTAAATGTGCTTCATTCCGTGAGAACGCAACTCTATAGTTCTACAGTGAGATAGTGCATTTCAGCCTCAAAGGAAGCAATGTCCTCAAACGGAACATTGGTGGCACCAGGATCTAAAGCAGGCTTAAGAAGCCTTGGATGCAGTCAGTCTTTTATTAACTATCATGACCGACACAATGTGATCCATAATACTTCCATCTTGGCAGAAATTACATTCAAGCACAGGCCCCCACTAGAAGGTAGTGATGACATTCAGGTGCTGAAAACACCTTTTTAATGCCTAAAGGAATGATTGTGAGCTTTACTTACCATACATATTGGTCAAATGATGCCCTATGCCGGAAGACTGTCTTTTTTATTTTTCTTCAGTATCGGCAATGCAGAGACAATTTGTTGCGAAACACTGCCACTGCTGGTCATTCAGTATAATCTGCAGATGGAAAAGTCCACTGTTAGCACATTTACTACAAGCAATACAAAAATCATGCTTTTTATAAAGGGTAAAAATATCAATACTATGGAGTTTGTATTATTGTGAAAATCAGCAGTACATTAGAAAATCAAATCTCGATTTGTGTTTTTAACCTACCATACTACTCTGAATCTCATGCCTCTTTTGCCAACACGCTCTAAACAACTGTAGAAGGTACATTAGGCCATAGATAGAGATCTTTTTGCCAGCCAAGTGGCAGCGTACCCCTCTCACTTTATTTGTTTTAGGATATGGTACACCAGTAGCAATTAAGCCAGCTGATAAGTTGAGAGGTAGGGTTATGCTACAGTTAATGGGAATAATAAAAGCTATGAATAGCATGTTCATAAACATCATTTGAGCCAATTCCTAGCAGTTCAGCAATAGTGAAGTTGACTCTAATGCTCAAACTCACGTTCATTCAAATTTAGATGTCTTATAAAGTGCCGTAATTTTGTACATTTTACCATCATAGCTGTCACTTGGGCATCCGGTCTACCCTGCTACTCATTTCATTAGCAAGATAAATGTATCTTACTGCTTGCTAGGCAACAACAGAGTGGCCCTCACGTCAGACAACATCTTGCATTTAGCTTTATGATGTCAGCTTGCTAGGCAACAGATTGGCCCTCATGTCAGACAACATCTTGCTTTCGCTTTATGATGTCAGATCATCACTGGTACAATTGTCCTTGTGGAAGCGGACCACACAGGAGGATGAGATATCAGAAGTTATGCAGTAGGTTGCTATCTCTATTCATGACTGCAAGGCAAGTCGGAGGCGGAATGGCAAATACTCTGAACCACTCAAAGCACTGTGGCCTTTTTGAAAGTGGGATGCAGATACAAAAACAGAGATTATCCTTACCAACAATCCTTCTTGAGTATCAGAGTCCAACATACAGAGTGCAGCGGAAGACGTTAAATGTGCTTCATTCCGTGAGAACGCAACTCTATAGTTCTACAGTGAGATAGTGTATTTCAGCCTCAAAGGAAGCAATGTCCTCAAACAGAACATTGGTGGCACCAGGATCTAAAGCAGGCTTAAGAAGCCTTGGATGCAGTCAGTCTTTTATTAACTATCATGACCGACACAATGTGAGCCATAATACTTCCATTTTGGCAGAAATTACATTCAAGCACAGGCCCCCACTAAAAGGTAGTGATGACATTCAGGTGCTGAAAACGCCTTTTTAATGCCTAAAGGAATGATTGTGAGCTTTACTTACCATACATATTGGTCAAATGATGTCCTATGCCGGAAGACTGTCTTTTTTATTTTTCTTCAGTATCGGCAATGCAGAGACAATTTGTTGCGAAACACTGCCACTGCTGGTCATTCAGTATAATCTGCAGATGGAAAAGTCCACTATTAGCACATTTACTACAAGCAATACAAAAATCATGCTTTTTATAAAGGGTAAACATATCAATACTATGGAGTTTGTATTATTGTGAAAATCAGCAGTACATTAGAAAATCAAATCTCGATTTGTGTTTTTAACCTACCATACTACTCTGAATCTCATGCCTCTTTTGCCAACACGCTCTAAACAACTGTAGAAGGTACATTAGGCCATAGATAGAGTTCTTTTTGCCAGCCAAGTGGCAGCGTACCCCTCTCACTTTATTTGTTTTAGGATATGGTACACCAGTAGCAATTAAGCCAGCTGATAAGTTGAGAGGTAGGGTTATGCTACAGTTAATGGGAATAATAAAAGCTATGAATAGCATGTTCATAAACATCATTTGAGCCAATTCCTAGCAGTTCAGCAATAGTGAAGTTTACTCTAATGCTCAAACTCACGTTCGTTCAAATTTAGATGTCTTATAAAGTGCCCTAATTTTGTACATTTTACCATCATAGCTGTCACTTGGGCGTCCGGTCTACCCTGCTACTCATTTCATTAGCAAGATAAATGTATCTTACTGCTTGCTAGGCAACAACAGAGTGGCCCTCACGTCAGACAACATCTTGCATTTAGCTTTATGATGTCAGCTTGCTAGGCAACAGATTGGCCCTCATGTCAGACAACATCTTGCTTTCGCTTTATGATGTCAGATCATCACTGGTACAATTGTCCTTGTGGAAGCGGACCACACAGGAGGATGAGATATCAGAAGTTATGCAGTAGGTTGCTATCTCTATTCATGACTGCAAGGCAAGTCGGAGGCGGAATGGCAAATACTCTGAACCACTCAAAGCACTGTGGCCTTTTTGAAAGTGGGATGCAGATACAAAAACAGAGATTATCCTTACCAACAATCCTTCTTGAGTATCAGAGTCCAACATACAGAGTGCAGCGGAAGACGTTAAATGTGCTTCATTCCGTGAGAACGCAACTCTATAGTTCTACAGTGAGATAGTGCATTTCAGCCTCAAAGGAAGCAATGTCCTCAAACGGAACATTGGTGGCACCAGGATCTAAAGCAGGCTTAAGAAGCCTTGGATGCAGTCAGTCTTTTATGAACTATCATGACCGACACAATGTGATCCATAATACTTCCATCTTGGCAGAAATTACATTCAAGCACAGGCCCCCACTAGAAGGTAGTGATGACATTCAGGTGCTGAAAACGCCTTTTTAATGCCTAAAGGAATGATTGTGAGCTTTACTTACCATACATATTGGTCAAATGATGCCCTATGCCGGAAGACTGTCTTTTTTTTTTCTTCAGTATCGGCAATGCAGAGACAATTTGTTGCAAAACACTGCCACTGCTGGTCATTCAGTATAATCTGCAGATGAAAAAGTCCACTGTTAGCACATGTACTACAAGCAATACAAAAAATCATGCTTTTTATAAAGGGTAAACAGATCAATACTATGGAGTTTGTATTATTGTGAAAATCAGCAGCTCATTAGAAAATCAAATCTCGATTTGTGTTTTTAACCTACCATACTACTCTGAATCTCATGCCTCTTTTGCCAACACGCTCTAAACAACTGTAGAAGGTACATTAGGCCATAGATAGAGTTCTTTTTGCCAGCCAAGTGGCAGCGTACCCCTCTCACTTTATTTGTTTTAGGATATGGTACACCAGTAGCAATTAAGCCAGCTGATAAGTTGAGAGGTAGGGTTATGCTACAGTTAATGGGAATAATAAAAGCTATGAATAGCATGTTCATGAACATCATTTGAGCCAATTCCTAGCAGTTCAGCAATAGTGAAGTTTACTCTAATGCTCAAACTCACGTTCGTTCAAATTTAGATGTCTTATAAAGTGCCCTAATTTTGTACATTTTACCATCATAGCTGTCACTTGGGCGTCCGGTCTACCCTGCTACTCATTTCATTAGCAAGATAAATGTATCTTACTGCTTGCTAGGCAACAACAGAGTGGCCCTCACGTCAGACAACATCTTGCATTTAGCTTTATGATGTCAGCTTGCTAGGCAACAGATTGGCCCTCATGTCAGACAACATCTTGCTTTCGCTTTATGATGTCAGATCATCACTGGTACAATTGTCCTTGTGGAAGCGGACCACACAGGAGGATGAGATATCAGAAGTTATGCAGTAGGTTGCTATCTCTATTCATGACTGCAAGGCAAGTCGGAGGCGGAATAGCAAATACTCTGAACCACTCAAAGCACTGTGGCCTTTTTGAAAGTGGGATGCAGATACAAAAACAGAGATTATCCTTACCAACAATCCCTCTTGAGTATCAGAGTCCAACATACAGAGTGCAGCGGAAGACGTTAAATGTGCTTCATTCCGTGAGAACGCAACTCTATAGTTCTACAGTGAGATAGTGTATTTCAGCCTCAAAGGAAGCAATGTCCTCAAACAGAACATTGGTGGCACCAGGATCTAAAGCAGGCTTAAGAAGCCTTGGATGCAGTCAGTCTTTTATTAACTATCATGACCGACACAATGTGAGCCATAATACTTCCATTTTGGCAGAAATTACATTCAAGCACAGGCCCCCACTAAAAGGTAGTGATGACATTCAGGTGCTGAAAACGCCTTTTTAATGCCTAAAGGAATGATTGTGAGCTTTACTTACCATACATATTGGTCAAATGATGCCCTATGCCGGAAGACTGTCTTTTTTTTTTTTTTTCAGTATCGGCAATTCAGAGACAATTTGTTGCGAAACACTGCCACTGCTGGTCATTCAGTATAATCTGCAGATGGAAAAGTCCACTGTTAGCACATTTACTACAAGCAATACAAAAAATCATGCTTTTTATAAAGGGTAAACAGATCAATACTATGGAGTTTGTATTATTGTGAAAATCAGCAGCTCATTAGAAAATCAAATCTCGATTTGTGTTTTTAACCTACCATACTACTCTGAATCTCATGCCTCTTTTGCCAACACGCTCTAAACAACTGTAGAAGGTACATTAGGCCATAGATAGAGATCTTTTTGCCAGCCAAGTGGCAGCGTACCCCTCTCACTTTATTCGTTTTAGGATATGGTACACCAGTAGCAATTAAGCCAGCTGATAAGTTGAGAGGTAGGGTTATGCTACAGTTAATGGGAATAATAAAAGCTATGAATAGCATGTTCATAATCATCATTTGAGCCAATTCCTAGCAGTTCAGCAATAGTGAAGTTGACTCTAATGCTCAAACTCACGTTCGTTCAAATTTAGAGGTCTTATAAAGTGCCCTAATTTTGAACATTTTACCATCATAGCTGTCACTTGGGCGTCCGGTCTACCCTTCTACTCATTTCATTAGCAAGATAAATGTATCTTACTGCTTGCTAGGCAACAACAGAGTGGCCCTCACGTCAGACAACATCTTGCATTTAGCTTTATGATGTCAGCTTGCTAGGCAACAGATTGGCCCTCATGTCAGACAACATCTTGCTTTCGCTTTATGATGTCAGATCATCACTGGTACAATTGTCCTTGTGGAAGCGGACCACACAGGAGGATGAGATATCAGAAGTTTTGCAGTAGGTTGCTATCTCTATTCATGACTGCAAGGCAAGTCGGAGGCGGAATGGCAAATACTCTGAACCACTCAAAGCACTGTGGCCTTTTTGAAAGTGGGATGCAGATACAAAAACAGAGATTATCCTTACCAACAATCCTTCTTGAGTATCAGAGTCCAACATACAGAGTGCAGCGGAAGACGTTAAATGTGCTTCATTCCGTGAGAACGCAACTCTATAGTTCTACAGTGAGATAGTGTATTTCAGCCTCAAAGGAAGCAATGTCCTCAAACAGAACATTGGTGGCACCAGGATCTAAAGCAGGCTTAAGAAGCCTTGGATGCAGTCAGTCTTTTATTAACTATCATGACCGACACAATGTGAGCCATAATACTTCCATTTTGGCAGAAATTACATTCAAGCACAGGCCCCCACTAAAAGGTAGTGATGACATTCAGGTGCTGAAAACGCCTTTTTAATGCCTAAAGGAATGATTGTGAGCTTTACTTACCATACATATTGGTCAAATGATGCCCTATGCCGGAAGACTGTCTTTTTTTTTTTTTTTTCAGTATCGGCAATTCAGAGACAATTTGTTGCGAAACACTGCCACTGCTGGTCATTCAGTATAATCTGCAGATGGAAAAGTCCACTGTTAGCACATTTACTACAAGCAATACAAAAAATCATGCTTTTTATAAAGGGTAAACAGATCAATACTATGGAGTTTGTATTATTGTGAAAATCAGCAGCTCATTAGAAAATCAAATCTCGATTTGTGTTTTTAACCTACCATACTACTCTGAATCTCATGCCTCTTTTGCCAATACGCTCTAAACAACTGTAGAAGGTACATTAGGCCATAGATAGAGTTCTTTTTGCCAGCCAAGTGGCAGCGTACCCCTCTCACTTTATTTGTTTTAGGATATGGTACACCAGCAGCAATTAAGCCAGCTGATAAGTTGAGAGGTAGGGTTATGCTACAGTTAATGGGAATAATAAAAGCTATGAATAGCATGTTCATAAACATCATTTGAGCCAATTCCTAGCAGTTCAGCAATAGTGAAGTTGACTCTAATGCTCAAACTCACGTTCGTTCAAATTTAGATGTCTTATAAAGTGCCCTAATTTTGTACATTTTACCATCATAGCTGTCACTTGGGCGTCCGGTCTACCCTGCTACTCATTTCATTAGCAAGATAAATGTATCTTACTGCTTGCTAGGCAACAACAGAGTGGCCCTCACGTCAGACAACATCTTGCATTTAGCTTTATGATGTCAGCTTGCTAGGCAACAGATTGGCCCTCATGTCAGACAACATCTTGCTTTCGCTTTATGATGTCAGATCATCACTGGTACAATTGTCCTTGTGGAAGCGGACCACACAGGAGGATGAGATATCAGAAGTTTTGCAGTAGGTTGCTATCTCTATTCATGACTGCAAGGCAAGTCGGAGGCGGAATGGCAAATACTCTGAACCACTCAAAGCACTGTGGCCTTTTTGAAAGTGGGATGCAGATACAAAAACAGAGATTATCCTTACCAACAATCCTTCTTGAGTATCAGAGTCCAACATACAGAGTGCAGCGGAAGACGTTAAATGTGCTTCATTCCGTGAGAACGCAACTCTATAGTTCTACAGTGAGATAGTGTATTTCAGCCTCAAAGGAAGCAATGTCCTCAAACAGAACATTGGTGGCACCAGGATCTAAAGCAGGCTTAAGAAGCCTTGGATGCAGTCAGTCTTTTATTAACTATCATGACCGACACAATGTGAGCCATAATACTTCCATTTTGGCAGAAATTACATTCAAGCACAGGCCCCCACTAAAAGGTAGTGATGACATTCAGGTGCTGAAAACGCCTTTTTAATGCCTAAAGGAATGATTGTGAGCTTTACTTACCATACATATTGGTCAAATGATGCCCTATGCCGGAAGACTGTCTTTTTTTTTTTTTTTTCAGTATCGGCAATTCAGAGACAATTTGTTGCGAAACACTGCCACTGCTGGTCATTCAGTATAATCTGCAGATGGAAAAGTCCACTGTTAGCACATTTACTACAAGCAATACAAAAAATCATGCTTTTTATAAAGGGTAAACAGATCAATACTATGGAGTTTGTATTATTGTGAAAATCAGCAGCTCATTAGAAAATCAAATCTCGATTTGTGTTTTTAACCTACCATACTACTCTGAATCTCATGCCTCTTTTGCCAATACGCTCTAAACAACTGTAGAAGGTACATTAGGCCATAGATAGAGTTCTTTTTGCCAGCCAAGTGGCAGCGTACCCCTCTCACTTTATTTGTTTTAGGATATGGTACACCAGCAGCAATTAAGCCAGCTGATAAGTTGAGAGGTAGGGTTATGCTACAGTTAATGGGAATAATAAAAGCTATGAATAGCATGTTCATAAACATCATTTGAGCCAATTCCTAGCAGTTCAGCAATAGTGAAGTTGACTCTAATGCTCAAACTCACGTTCGTTCAAATTTAGATGTCTTATAAAGTGCCCTAATTTTGTACATTTTACCATCATAGCTGTCACTTGGGCGTCCGGTCTACCCTGCTACTCATTTCATTAGCAAGATAAATGTATCTTACTGCTTGCTAGGCAACAACAGAGTGGCCCTCACGTCAGACAACATCTTGCATTTAGCTTTATGATGTCAGCTTGCTAGGCAACAGATTGGCCCTCATGTCAGACAACATCTTGCTTTCGCTTTATGATGTCAGATCATCACTGGTACAATTGTCCTTGTGGAAGCGGACCACACAGGAGGATGAGATATCAGAAGTTATGCAGTAGGTTGCTATCTCTATTCATGACTGCAAGGCAAGTCGGAGGCGGAATGGCAAATACTCTGAACCACTCAAAGCACTGTGGCCTTTTTGAAAGTGGGATGCAGATACAAAAACAGAGATTATCCTTACCAACAATCCTTCTTGAGTATCAGAGTCCAACATACAGAGTGCAGCGGAAGACGTTAAATGTGCTTCATTCCGTGAGAACGCAACTCTATAGTTCTACAGTGAGATAGTGCATTTCAGCCTCAAAGGAAGCAATGTCCTCAAACGGAACATTGGTGGCACCAGGATCTAAAGCAGGCTTAAGAAGCCTTGGATGCAGTCAGTCTTTTATGAACTATCATGACCGACACAATGTGATCCATAATACTTCCATCTTGGCAGAAATTACATTCAAGCACAGGCCCCCACTAGAAGGTAGTGATGACATTCAGGTGCTGAAAACGCCTTTTTAATGCCTAAAGGAATGATTGTGAGCTTTACTTACCATACATATTGGTCAAATGATGCCCTATGCCGGAAGACTGTCTTTTTTTTTTTCTTCAGTATCGGCAATGCAGAGACAATTTGTTGCAAAACACTGCCACTGCTGGTCATTCAGTATAATCTGCAGATGAAAAAGTCCACTGTTAGCACATGTACTACAAGCAATACAAAAAATCATGCTTTTTATAAAGGGTAAACAGATCAATACTATGGAGTTTGTATTATTGTGAAAATCAGCAGCTCATTAGAAAATCAAATCTCGATTTGTGTTTTTAACCTACCATACTACTCTGAATCTCATGCCTCTTTTGCCAACACGCTCTAAACAACTGTAGAAGGTACATTAGGCCATAGATAGAGATCTTTTTGCCAGCCAAGTGGCAGCGTACCCCTCTCACTTTATTCGTTTTAGGATATGGTACACCAGTAGCAATTAAGCCAGCTGATAAGTTGAGAGGTAGGGTTATGCTACAGTTAATGGGAATAATAAAAGCTATGAATAGCATGTTCATAATCATCATTTGAGCCAATTCCTAGCAGTTCAGCAATAGTGAAGTTGACTCTAATGCTCAAACTCACGTTCGTTCAAATTTAGAGGTCTTATAAAGTGCCCTAATTTTGAACATTTTACCATCATAGCTGTCACTTGGGCGTCCGGTCTACCCTTCTACTCATTTCATTAGCAAGATAAATGTATCTTACTGCTTGCTAGGCAACAACAGAGTGGCCCTCACGTCAGACAACATCTTGCATTTAGCTTTATGATGTCAGCTTGCTAGGCAACAGATTGGCCCTCATGTCCGACAACATCTTGCTTTCGCTTTATGATGTCAGATCATCACTGGTACAATTGTCCTTGTGGAAGCGGACCACACAGGAGGATGAGATATCAGAAGTTTTGCAGTAGGTTGCTATCTCTATTCATGACTGCAAGGCAAGTCGGAGGCGGAATGGCAAATACTCTGAACCACTCAAAGCACTGTGGCCTTTTTGAAAGTGGGATGCAGATACAAAAACAGAGATTATCCTTACCAACAATCCTTCTTGAGTATCAGAGTCCAACATACAGAGTGCAGCGGAAGACGTTAAATGTGCTTCATTCCGTGAGAACGCAACTCTATAGTTCTACAGTGAGATAGTGCATTTCAGCCTCAAAGGAAGCAATGTCCTCAAACGGAACATTGGTGGCACCAGGATCTAAAGCAGGCTTAAGAAGCCTTGGATGCAGTCAGTCTTTTATTAACTATCATGACCGACACAATGTGATCCATAATACTTCCATCTTGGCAGAAATTACATTCAAGCACAGGCCCCCACTAGAAGGTAGTGATGACATTCAGGTGCTGAAAACGCCTTTTTAATGCCTAAAGGAATGATTGTGAGCTTTACTTACCATACATATTGGTCAAATGATGTCCTATGCCGGAAGACTGTCTTTTTTATTTTTCTTCAGTATCGGCAATGCAGAGACAATTTGTTGCGAAACACTGCCACTGCTGGTCATTCAGTATAATCTGCAGATGGAAAAGTCCACTATTAGCACATTTACTACAAGCAATACAAAAATCATGCTTTTTATAAAGGGTAAACATATCAATACTATGGAGTTTGTATTATTGTGAAAATCAGCAGTACATTAGAAAATCAAATCTCGATTTGTGTTTTTAACCTACCATACTACTCTGAATCTCATGCCTCTTTTGCCAACACGCTCTAAACAACTGTAGAAGGTACATTAGGCCATAGATAGAGTTCTTTTTGCCAGCCAAGTGGCAGCGTACCCCTCTCACTTTATTTGTTTTAGGATATGGTACACCAGTAGCAATTAAGCCAGCTGATAAGTTGAGAGGTAGGGTTATGCTACAGTTAATGGGAATAATAAAAGCTATGAATAGCATGTTCATAAACATCATTTGAGCCAATTCCTAGCAGTTCAGCAATAGTGAAGTTTACTCTAATGCTCAAACTCACGTTCGTTCAAATTTAGATGTCTTATAAAGTGCCCTAATTTTGTACATTTTACCATCATAGCTGTCACTTGGGCGTCCGGTCTACCCTGCTACTCATTTCATTAGCAAGATAAATGTATCTTACTGCTTGCTAGGCAACAACAGAGTGGCCCTCACGTCAGACAACATCTTGCATTTAGCTTTATGATGTCAGCTTGCTAGGCAACAGATTGGCCCTCATGTCAGACAACATCTTGCTTTCGCTTTATGATGTCAGATCATCACTGGTACAATTGTCCTTGTGGAAGCGGACCACACAGGAGGATGAGATATCAGAAGTTATGCAGTAGGTTGCTATCTCTATTCATGACTGCAAGGCAAGTCGGAGGCGGAATGGCAAATACTCTGAACCACTCAAAGCACTGTGGCCTTTTTGAAAGTGGGATGCAGATACAAAAACAGAGATTATCCTTACCAACAATCCTTCTTGAGTATCAGAGTCCAACATACAGAGTGCAGCGGAAGACGTTAAATGTGCTTCATTCCGTGAGAACGCAACTCTATAGTTCTACAGTGAGATAGTGCATTTCAGCCTCAAAGGAAGCAATGTCCTCAAACGGAACATTGGTGGCACCAGGATCTAAAGCAGGCTTAAGAAGCCTTGGATGCAGTCAGTCTTTTATTAACTATCATGACCGACACAATGTGATCCATAATACTTCCATCTTGGCAGAAATTACATTCAAGCACAGGCCCCCACTAGAAGGTAGTGATGACATTCAGGTGCTGAAAACGCCTTTTTAATGCCTAAAGGAATGATTGTGAGCTTTACTTACCATACATATTGGTCAAATGATGTCCTATGCCGGAAGACTGTCTTTTTTATTTTTCTTCAGTATCGGCAATGCAGAGACAATTTGTTGCGAAACACTGCCACTGCTGGTCATTCAGTATAATCTGCAGATGGAAAAGTCCACTATTAGCACATTTACTACAAGCAATACAAAAATCATGCTTTTTATAAAGGGTAAACATATCAATACTATGGAGTTTGTATTATTGTGAAAATCAGCAGTACATTAGAAAATCAAATCTCGATTTGTGTTTTTAACCTACCATACTACTCTGAATCTCATGCCTCTTTTGCCAACACGCTCTAAACAACTGTAGAAGGTACATTAGGCCATAGATAGAGTTCTTTTTGCCAGCCAAGTGGCAGCGTACCCCTCTCACTTTATTTGTTTTAGGATATGGTACACCAGTAGCAATTAAGCCAGCTGATAAGTTGAGAGGTAGGGTTATGCTACAGTTAATGGGAATAATAAAAGCTATGAATAGCATGTTCATAAACATCATTTGAGCCAATTCCTAGCAGTTCAGCAATAGTGAAGTTTACTCTAATGCTCAAACTCACGTTCGTTCAAATTTAGATGTCTTATAAAGTGCCCTAATTTTGTACATTTTACCATCATAGCTGTCACTTGGGCGTCCGGTCTACCCTGCTACTCATTTCATTAGCAAGATAAATGTATCTTACTGCTTGCTAGGCAACAACAGAGTGGCCCTCACGTCAGACAACATCTTGCATTTAGCTTTATGATGTCAGCTTGCTAGGCAACAGATTGGCCCTCATGTCAGACAACATCTTGCTTTCGCTTTATGATGTCAGATCATCACTGGTACAATTGTCCTTGTGGAAGCGGACCACACAGGAGGATGAGATATCAGAAGTTATGCAGTAGGTTGCTATCTCTATTCATGACTGCAAGGCAAGTCGGAGGCGGAATGGCAAATACTCTGAACCACTCAAAGCACTGTGGCCTTTTTGAAAGTGGGATGCAGATACAAAAACAGAGATTATCCTTACCAACAATCCTTCTTGAGTATCAGAGTCCAACATACAGAGTGCAGCGGAAGACGTTAAATGTGCTTCATTCCGTGAGAACGCAACTCTATAGTTCTACAGTGAGATAGTGCATTTCAGCCTCAAAGGAAGCAATGTCCTCAAACGGAACATTGGTGGCACCAGGATCTAAAGCAGGCTTAAGAAGCCTTGGATGCAGTCAGTCTTTTATGAACTATCATGACCGACACAATGTGATCCATAATACTTCCATCTTGGCAGAAATTACATTCAAGCACAGGCCCCCACTAGAAGGTAGTGATGACATTCAGGTGCTGAAAACGCCTTTTTAATGCCTAAAGGAATGATTGTGAGCTTTACTTACCATACATATTGGTCAAATGATGCCCTATGCCGGAAGACTGTCTTTTTTTTTTTCTTCAGTATCGGCAATGCAGAGACAATTTGTTGCAAAACACTGCCACTGCTGGTCATTCAGTATAATCTGCAGATGAAAAAGTCCACTGTTAGCACATGTACTACAAGCAATACAAAAAATCATGCTTTTTATAAAGGGTAAACAGATCAATACTATGGAGTTTGTATTATTGTGAAAATCAGCAGCTCATTAGAAAATCAAATCTCGATTTGTGTTTTTAACCTACCATACTACTCTGAATCTCATGCCTCTTTTGCCAACACGCTCTAAACAACTGTAGAAGGTACATTAGGCCATAGATAGAGATCTTTTTGCCAGTCAAGTGGCAGCGTACCCCTCTCACTTTATTTGTTTTAGGATATGGTACACCAGTATCAATTAAGCCAGCTGATAAGTTGAGAGGTAGGGTTATGCTACAGTTAATGAAAATAATAAAAGCTATGAATAGCATGTTCATAATCATCATTTGAGCCAATTCCTAGCAGTTCAGCAATAGTGAAGTTGACTCTAATGCTCAAACTCATGTTCGTTCAAATTTAGAGGTCTTATAAAGTGCCCTAATTTTGAACATTTTACCATCATAGCTGTCACTTGGGCGTCCGGTCTACCCTGCTACTCATTTCATTAGCAAGATAAATGTATCTTACTGCTTGCTAGGCAACAACAGAGTGGCCCTCACGTCAGACAACATCTTGCATTTAGCTTTATGATGTCAGCTTGCTAGGCAACAGATTGGCCCTCATGTCAGACAACATCTTGCTTTCGCTTTATGATGTCAGATCATCACTGGTACAATTGTCCTTGTGGAAGCGGACCACACAGGAGGATGAGATATCAGAAGTTTTGCAGTAGGTTGCTATCTCTATTCATGACTGCAAGGCAAGTCGGAGGCGGAATGGCAAATACTCTGAACCACTCAAAGCACTGTGGCCTTTTTGAAAGTGGGATGCAGATACAAAAACAGAGATTATCCTTACCAACAATCCTTCTTGAGTATCAGAGTCCAACATACAGAGTGCAGCGGAAGACGTTAAATGTGCTTCATTCCGTGAGAACGCAACTCTATAGTTCTACAGTGAGATAGTGTATTTCAGCCTCAAAGGAAGCAATGTCCTCAAACAGAACATTGGTGGCACCAGGATCTAAAGCAGGCTTAAGAAGCCTTGGATGCAGTCAGTCTTTTATTAACTATCATGACCGACACAATGTGAGCCATAATACTTCCATTTTGGCAGAAATTACATTCAAGCACAGGCCCCCACTAAAAGGTAGTGATGACATTCAGGTGCTGAAAACGCCTTTTTAATGCCTAAAGGAATGATTGTGAGCTTTACTTACCATACATATTGGTCAAATGATGCCCTATGCCGGAAGACTGTCTTTTTTTTTTTTTTTTCAGTATCGGCAATTCAGAGACAATTTGTTGCGAAACACTGCCACTGCTGGTCATTCAGTATAATCTGCAGATGGAAAAGTCCACTGTTAGCACATTTACTACAAGCAATACAAAAAATCATGCTTTTTATAAAGGGTAAACAGATCAATACTATGGAGTTTGTATTATTGTGAAAATCAGCAGCTCATTAGAAAATCAAATCTCGATTTGTGTTTTTAACCTACCATACTACTCTGAATCTCATGCCTCTTTTGCCAATACGCTCTAAACAACTGTAGAAGGTACATTAGGCCATAGATAGAGTTCTTTTTGCCAGCCAAGTGGCAGCGTACCCCTCTCACTTTATTTGTTTTAGGATATGGTACACCAGCAGCAATTAAGCCAGCTGATAAGTTGAGAGGTAGGGTTATGCTACAGTTAATGGGAATAATAAAAGCTATGAATAGCATGTTCATAAACATCATTTGAGCCAATTCCTAGCAGTTCAGCAATAGTGAAGTTGACTCTAATGCTCAAACTCACGTTCGTTCAAATTTAGATGTCTTATAAAGTGCCCTAATTTTGTACATTTTACCATCATAGCTGTCACTTGGGCGTCCGGTCTACCCTGCTACTCATTTCATTAGCAAGATAAATGTATCTTACTGCTTGCTAGGCAACAACAGAGTGGCCCTCACGTCAGACAACATCTTGCATTTAGCTTTATGATGTCAGCTTGCTAGGCAACAGATTGGCCCTCATGTCAGACAACATCTTGCTTTCGCTTTATGATGTCAGATCATCACTGGTACAATTGTCCTTGTGGAAGCGGACCACACAGGAGGATGAGATATCAGAAGTTATGCAGTAGGTTGCTATCTCTATTCATGACTGCAAGGCAAGTCGGAGGCGGAATGGCAAATACTCTGAACCACTCAAAGCACTGTGGCCTTTTTGAAAGTGGGATGCAGATACAAAAACAGAGATTATCCTTACCAACAATCCTTCTTGAGTATCAGAGTCCAACATACAGAGTGCAGCGGAAGACGTTAAATGTGCTTCATTCCGTGAGAACGCAACTCTATAGTTCTACAGTGAGATAGTGCATTTCAGCCTCAAAGGAAGCAATGTCCTCAAACGGAACATTGGTGGCACCAGGATCTAAAGCAGGCTTAAGAAGCCTTGGATGCAGTCAGTCTTTTATGAACTATCATGACCGACACAATGTGATCCATAATACTTCCATCTTGGCAGAAATTACATTCAAGCACAGGCCCCCACTAGAAGGTAGTGATGACATTCAGGTGCTGAAAACGCCTTTTTAATGCCTAAAGGAATGATTGTGAGCTTTACTTACCATACATATTGGTCAAATGATGCCCTATGCCGGAAGACTGTCTTTTTTTTTTTCTTCAGTATCGGCAATGCAGAGACAATTTGTTGCAAAACACTGCCACTGCTGGTCATTCAGTATAATCTGCAGATGAAAAAGTCCACTGTTAGCACATGTACTACAAGCAATACAAAAAATCATGCTTTTTATAAAGGGTAAACAGATCAATACTATGGAGTTTGTATTATTGTGAAAATCAGCAGCTCATTAGAAAATCAAATCTCGATTTGTGTTTTTAACCTACCATACTACTCTGAATCTCATGCCTCTTTTGCCAACACGCTCTAAACAACTGTAGAAGGTACATTAGGCCATAGATAGAGATCTTTTTGCCAGCCAAGTGGCAGCGTACCCCTCTCACTTTATTCGTTTTAGGATATGGTACACCAGTAGCAATTAAGCCAGCTGATAAGTTGAGAGGTAGGGTTATGCTACAGTTAATGGGAATAATAAAAGCTATGAATAGCATGTTCATAATCATCATTTGAGCCAATTCCTAGCAGTTCAGCAATAGTGAAGTTGACTCTAATGCTCAAACTCACGTTCGTTCAAATTTAGAGGTCTTATAAAGTGCCCTAATTTTGAACATTTTACCATCATAGCTGTCACTTGGGCGTCCGGTCTACCCTTCTACTCATTTCATTAGCAAGATAAATGTATCTTACTGCTTGCTAGGCAACAACAGAGTGGCCCTCACGTCAGACAACATCTTGCATTTAGCTTTATGATGTCAGCTTGCTAGGCAACAGATTGGCCCTCATGTCCGACAACATCTTGCTTTCGCTTTATGATGTCAGATCATCACTGGTACAATTGTCCTTGTGGAAGCGGACCACACAGGAGGATGAGATATCAGAAGTTTTGCAGTAGGTTGCTATCTCTATTCATGACTGCAAGGCAAGTCGGAGGCGGAATGGCAAATACTCTGAACCACTCAAAGCACTGTGGCCTTTTTGAAAGTGGGATGCAGATACAAAAACAGAGATTATCCTTACCAACAATCCTTCTTGAGTATCAGAGTCCAACATACAGAGTGCAGCGGAAGACGTTAAATGTGCTTCATTCCGTGAGAACGCAACTCTATAGTTCTACAGTGAGATAGTGCATTTCAGCCTCAAAGGAAGCAATGTCCTCAAACGGAACATTGGTGGCACCAGGATCTAAAGCAGGCTTAAGAAGCCTTGGATGCAGTCAGTCTTTTATTAACTATCATGACCGACACAATGTGATCCATAATACTTCCATCTTGGCAGAAATTACATTCAAGCACAGGCCCCCACTAGAAGGTAGTGATGACATTCAGGTGCTGAAAACGCCTTTTTAATGCCTAAAGGAATGATTGTGAGCTTTACTTACCATACATATTGGTCAAATGATGTCCTATGCCGGAAGACTGTCTTTTTTATTTTTCTTCAGTATCGGCAATGCAGAGACAATTTGTTGCGAAACACTGCCACTGCTGGTCATTCAGTATAATCTGCAGATGGAAAAGTCCACTATTAGCACATTTACTACAAGCAATACAAAAATCATGCTTTTTATAAAGGGTAAACATATCAATACTATGGAGTTTGTATTATTGTGAAAATCAGCAGTACATTAGAAAATCAAATCTCGATTTGTGTTTTTAACCTACCATACTACTCTGAATCTCATGCCTCTTTTGCCAACACGCTCTAAACAACTGTAGAAGGTACATTAGGCCATAGATAGAGTTCTTTTTGCCAGCCAAGTGGCAGCGTACCCCTCTCACTTTATTTGTTTTAGGATATGGTACACCAGTAGCAATTAAGCCAGCTGATAAGTTGAGAGGTAGGGTTATGCTACAGTTAATGGGAATAATAAAAGCTATGAATAGCATGTTCATAAACATCATTTGAGCCAATTCCTAGCAGTTCAGCAATAGTGAAGTTTACTCTAATGCTCAAACTCACGTTCGTTCAAATTTAGATGTCTTATAAAGTGCCCTAATTTTGTACATTTTACCATCATAGCTGTCACTTGGGCGTCCGGTCTACCCTGCTACTCATTTCATTAGCAAGATAAATGTATCTTACTGCTTGCTAGGCAACAACAGAGTGGCCCTCACGTCAGACAACATCTTGCATTTAGCTTTATGATGTCAGCTTGCTAGGCAACAGATTGGCCCTCATGTCAGACAACATCTTGCTTTCGCTTTATGATGTCAGATCATCACTGGTACAATTGTCCTTGTGGAAGCGGACCACACAGGAGGATGAGATATCAGAAGTTATGCAGTAGGTTGCTATCTCTATTCATGACTGCAAGGCAAGTCGGAGGCGGAATGGCAAATACTCTGAACCACTCAAAGCACTGTGGCCTTTTTGAAAGTGGGATGCAGATACAAAAACAGAGATTATCCTTACCAACAATCCTTCTTGAGTATCAGAGTCCAACATACAGAGTGCAGCGGAAGACGTTAAATGTGCTTCATTCCGTGAGAACGCAACTCTATAGTTCTACAGTGAGATAGTGCATTTCAGCCTCAAAGGAAGCAATGTCCTCAAACGGAACATTGGTGGCACCAGGATCTAAAGCAGGCTTAAGAAGCCTTGGATGCAGTCAGTCTTTTATTAACTATCATGACCGACACAATGTGATCCATAATACTTCCATCTTGGCAGAAATTACATTCAAGCACAGGCCCCCACTAGAAGGTAGTGATGACATTCAGGTGCTGAAAACGCCTTTTTAATGCCTAAAGGAATGATTGTGAGCTTTACTTACCATACATATTGGTCAAATGATGTCCTATGCCGGAAGACTGTCTTTTTTATTTTTCTTCAGTATCGGCAATGCAGAGACAATTTGTTGCGAAACACTGCCACTGCTGGTCATTCAGTATAATCTGCAGATGGAAAAGTCCACTATTAGCACATTTACTACAAGCAATACAAAAATCATGCTTTTTATAAAGGGTAAACATATCAATACTATGGAGTTTGTATTATTGTGAAAATCAGCAGTACATTAGAAAATCAAATCTCGATTTGTGTTTTTAACCTACCATACTACTCTGAATCTCATGCCTCTTTTGCCAACACGCTCTAAACAACTGTAGAAGGTACATTAGGCCATAGATAGAGTTCTTTTTGCCAGCCAAGTGGCAGCGTACCCCTCTCACTTTATTTGTTTTAGGATATGGTACACCAGTAGCAATTAAGCCAGCTGATAAGTTGAGAGGTAGGGTTATGCTACAGTTAATGGGAATAATAAAAGCTATGAATAGCATGTTCATAAACATCATTTGAGCCAATTCCTAGCAGTTCAGCAATAGTGAAGTTTACTCTAATGCTCAAACTCACGTTCGTTCAAATTTAGATGTCTTATAAAGTGCCCTAATTTTGTACATTTTACCATCATAGCTGTCACTTGGGCGTCCGGTCTACCCTGCTACTCATTTCATTAGCAAGATAAATGTATCTTACTGCTTGCTAGGCAACAACAGAGTGGCCCTCACGTCAGACAACATCTTGCATTTAGCTTTATGATGTCAGCTTGCTAGGCAACAGATTGGCCCTCATGTCAGACAACATCTTGCTTTCGCTTTATGATGTCAGATCATCACTGGTACAATTGTCCTTGTGGAAGCGGACCACACAGGAGGATGAGATATCAGAAGTTATGCAGTAGGTTGCTATCTCTATTCATGACTGCAAGGCAAGTCGGAGGCGGAATGGCAAATACTCTGAACCACTCAAAGCACTGTGGCCTTTTTGAAAGTGGGATGCAGATACAAAAACAGAGATTATCCTTACCAACAATCCTTCTTGAGTATCAGAGTCCAACATACAGAGTGCAGCGGAAGACGTTAAATGTGCTTCATTCCGTGAGAACGCAACTCTATAGTTCTACAGTGAGATAGTGCATTTCAGCCTCAAAGGAAGCAATGTCCTCAAACGGAACATTGGTGGCACCAGGATCTAAAGCAGGCTTAAGAAGCCTTGGATGCAGTCAGTCTTTTATGAACTATCATGACCGACACAATGTGATCCATAATACTTCCATCTTGGCAGAAATTACATTCAAGCACAGGCCCCCACTAGAAGGTAGTGATGACATTCAGGTGCTGAAAACGCCTTTTTAATGCCTAAAGGAATGATTGTGAGCTTTACTTACCATACATATTGGTCAAATGATGCCCTATGCCGGAAGACTGTCTTTTTTTTTTTCTTCAGTATCGGCAATGCAGAGACAATTTGTTGCAAAACACTGCCACTGCTGGTCATTCAGTATAATCTGCAGATGAAAAAGTCCACTGTTAGCACATGTACTACAAGCAATACAAAAAATCATGCTTTTTATAAAGGGTAAACAGATCAATACTATGGAGTTTGTATTATTGTGAAAATCAGCAGCTCATTAGAAAATCAAATCTCGATTTGTGTTTTTAACCTACCATACTACTCTGAATCTCATGCCTCTTTTGCCAACACGCTCTAAACAACTGTAGAAGGTACATTAGGCCATAGATAGAGATCTTTTTGCCAGTCAAGTGGCAGCGTACCCCTCTCACTTTATTTGTTTTAGGATATGGTACACCAGTATCAATTAAGCCAGCTGATAAGTTGAGAGGTAGGGTTATGCTACAGTTAATGAAAATAATAAAAGCTATGAATAGCATGTTCATAATCATCATTTGAGCCAATTCCTAGCAGTTCAGCAATAGTGAAGTTGACTCTAATGCTCAAACTCATGTTCGTTCAAATTTAGAGGTCTTATAAAGTGCCCTAATTTTGAACATTTTACCATCATAGCTGTCACTTGGGCGTCCGGTCTACCCTGCTACTCATTTCATTAGCAAGATAAATGTATCTTACTGCTTGCTAGGCAACAACAGAGTGGCCCTCACGTCAGACAACATCTTGCATTTAGCTTTATGATGTCAGCTTGCTAGGCAACAGATTGGCCCTCATGTCAGACAACATCTTGCTTTCGCTTTATGATGTCAGATCATCACTGGTACAATTGTCCTTGTGGAAGCGGACCACACAGGAGGATGAGATATCAGAAGTTTTGCAGTAGGTTGCTATCTCTATTCATGACTGCAAGGCAAGTCGGAGGCGGAATGGCAAATACTCTGAACCACTCAAAGCACTGTGGCCTTTTTGAAAGTGGGATGCAGATACAAAAACAGAGATTATCCTTACCAACAATCCTTCTTGAGTATCAGAGTCCAACATACAGAGTGCAGCGGAAGACGTTAAATGTGCTTCATTCCGTGAGAACGCAACTCTATAGTTCTACAGTGAGATAGTGCATTTCAGCCTCAAAGGAAGCAATGTCCTCAAACGGAACATTGGTGGCACCAGGATCTAAAGCAGGCTTAAGAAGCCTTGGATGCAGTCAGTCTTTTATTAACTATCATGACCGACACAATGTGATCCATAATACTTCCATCTTGGCAGAAATTACATTCAAGCACAGGCCCCCACTAGAAGGTAGTGATGACATTCAGGTGCTGAAAACACCTTTTTAATGCCTAAAGGAATGATTGTGAGCTTTACTTACCATACATATTGGTCAAATGATGCCCTATGCCGGAAGACTGTCTTTTTTATTTTTCTTCAGTATCGGCAATGCAGAGACAATTTGTTGCGAAACACTGCCACTGCTGGTCATTCAGTATAATCTGCAGATGGAAAAGTCCACTGTTAGCACATTTACTACAAGCAATACAAAAATCATGCTTTTTATAAAGGGTAAAAATATCAATACTATGGAGTTTGTATTATTGTGAAAATCAGCAGTACATTAGAAAATCAAATCTCGATTTGTGTTTTTAACCTACCATACTACTCTGAATCTCATGCCTCTTTTGCCAACACGCTCTAAACAACTGTAGAAGGTACATTAGGCCATAGATAGAGATCTTTTTGCCAGCCAAGTGGCAGCGTACCCCTCTCACTTTATTTGTTTTAGGATATGGTACACCAGTAGCAATTAAGCCAGCTGATAAGTTGAGAGGTAGGGTTATGCTACAGTTAATGGGAATAATAAAAGCTATGAATAGCATGTTCATAAACATCATTTGAGCCAATTCCTAGCAGTTCAGCAATAGTGAAGTTGACTCTAATGCTCAAACTCACGTTCATTCAAATTTAGATGTCTTATAAAGTGCCGTAATTTTGTACATTTTACCATCATAGCTGTCACTTGGGCATCCGGTCTACCCTGCTACTCATTTCATTAGCAAGATAAATGTATCTTACTGCTTGCTAGGCAACAACAGAGTGGCCCTCACGTCAGACAACATCTTGCATTTAGCTTTATGATGTCAGCTTGCTAGGCAACAGATTGGCCCTCATGTCAGACAACATCTTGCTTTCGCTTTATGATGTCAGATCATCACTGGTACAATTGTCCTTGTGGAAGCGGACCACACAGGAGGATGAGATATCAGAAGTTATGCAGTAGGTTGCTATCTCTATTCATGACTGCAAGGCAAGTCGGAGGCGGAATGGCAAATACTCTGAACCACTCAAAGCACTGTGGCCTTTTTGAAAGTGGGATGCAGATACAAAAACAGAGATTATCCTTACCAACAATCCTTCTTGAGTATCAGAGTCCAACATACAGAGTGCAGCGGAAGACGTTAAATGTGCTTCATTCCGTGAGAACGCAACTCTATAGTTCTACAGTGAGATAGTGTATTTCAGCCTCAAAGGAAGCAATGTCCTCAAACAGAACATTGGTGGCACCAGGATCTAAAGCAGGCTTAAGAAGCCTTGGATGCAGTCAGTCTTTTATTAACTATCATGACCGACACAATGTGAGCCATAATACTTCCATTTTGGCAGAAATTACATTCAAGCACAGGCCCCCACTAAAAGGTAGTGATGACATTCAGGTGCTGAAAACGCCTTTTTAATGCCTAAAGGAATGATTGTGAGCTTTACTTACCATACATATTGGTCAAATGATGCCCTATGCCGGAAGACTGTCTTTTTTTTTTTTTTTCAGTATCGGCAATTCAGAGACAATTTGTTGCGAAACACTGCCACTGCTGGTCATTCAGTATAATCTGCAGATGGAAAAGTCCACTGTTAGCACATTTACTACAAGCAATACAAAAAATCATGCTTTTTATAAAGGGTAAACAGATCAATACTATGGAGTTTGTATTATTGTGAAAATCAGCAGCTCATTAGAAAATCAAATCTCGATTTGTGTTTTTAACCTACCATACTACTCTGAATCTCATGCCTCTTTTGCCAACACGCTCTAAACAACTGTAGAAGGTACATTAGGCCATAGATAGAGATCTTTTTGCCAGCCAAGTGGCAGCGTACCCCTCTCACTTTATTCGTTTTAGGATATGGTACACCAGTAGCAATTAAGCCAGCTGATAAGTTGAGAGGTAGGGTTATGCTACAGTTAATGGGAATAATAAAAGCTATGAATAGCATGTTCATAATCATCATTTGAGCCAATTCCTAGCAGTTCAGCAATAGTGAAGTTGACTCTAATGCTCAAACTCACGTTCGTTCAAATTTAGAGGTCTTATAAAGTGCCCTAATTTTGAACATTTTACCATCATAGCTGTCACTTGGGCGTCCGGTCTACCCTTCTACTCATTTCATTAGCAAGATAAATGTATCTTACTGCTTGCTAGGCAACAACAGAGTGGCCCTCACGTCAGACAACATCTTGCATTTAGCTTTATGATGTCAGCTTGCTAGGCAACAGATTGGCCCTCATGTCAGACAACATCTTGCTTTCGCTTTATGATGTCAGATCATCACTGGTACAATTGTCCTTGTGGAAGCGGACCACACAGGAGGATGAGATATCAGAAGTTTTGCAGTAGGTTGCTATCTCTATTCATGACTGCAAGGCAAGTCGGAGGCGGAATGGCAAATACTCTGAACCACTCAAAGCACTGTGGCCTTTTTGAAAGTGGGATGCATATACAAAAACAGAGATTATCCTTACCAACAATCCTTCTTGAGTATCAGAGTCCAACATACAGAGTGCAGCGGAAGACGTTAAATGTGCTTCATTCCGTGAGAACGCAACTCTATAGTTCTACAGTGAGATAGTGCATTTCAGCCTCAAAGGAAGCAATGTCCTCAAACGGAACATTGGTGGCACCAGGATCTAAAGCAGGCTTAAGAAGCCTTGGATGCAGTCAGTCTTTTATTAACTATCATGACCGACACAATGTGATCCATAATACTTCCATCTTGGCAGAAATTACATTCAAGCACAGGCCCCCACTAGAAGGTAGTGATGACATTCAGGTGCTGAAAACGCCTTTTTAATGCCTAAAGGAATGATTGTGAGCTTTACTTACCATACATATTGGTCAAATGATGTCCTATGCCGGAAGACTGTCTTTTTTATTTTTCTTCAGTATCGGCAATGCAGAGACAATTTGTTGCGAAACACTGCCACTGCTGGTCATTCAGTATAATCTGCAGATGGAAAAGTCCACTATTAGCACATTTACTACAAGCAATACAAAAATCATGCTTTTTATAAAGGGTAAAAATATCAATACTATGGAGTTTGTATTATTGTGAAAATCAGCAGTACATTAGAAAATCAAATCTCGATTTGTGTTTTTAACCTACCATACTACTCTGAATCTCATGCCTCTTTTGCCAACACGCTCTAAACAACTGTAGAAGGTACATTAGGCCATAGATAGAGATCTTTTTGCCAGCCAAGTGGCAGCGTACCCCTCTCACTTTATTTGTTTTAGGATATGGTACACCAGTAGCAATTAAGCCAGCTGATAAGTTGAGAGGTAGGGTTATGCTACAGTTAATGGGAATAATAAAAGCTATGAATAGCATGTTCATAAACATCATTTGAGCCAATTCCTAGCAGTTCAGCAATAGTGAAGTTGACTCTAATGCTCAAACTCACGTTCATTCAAATTTAGATGTCTTATAAAGTGCCCTAATTTTGTACATTTTACCATCATAGCTGTCACTTGGGCGTCCGGTCTACCCTGCTACTCATTTCATTAGCAAGATAAATGTATCTTACTGCTTGCTAGGCAACAACAGAGTGGCCCTCACGTCAGACAACATCTTGCATTTAGCTTTATGATGTCAGCTTGCTAGGCAACAGATTGGCCCTCATGTCAGACAACATCTTGCTTTCGCTTTATGATGTCAGATCATCACTGGTACAATTGTCCTTGTGGAAGCGGACCACACAGGAGGATGAGATATCAGAAGTTATGCAGTAGGTTGCTATCTCTATTCATGACTGCAAGGCAAGTCGGAGGCGGAATGGCAAATACTCTGAACCACTCAAAGCACTGTGGCCTTTTTGAAAGTGGGATGCAGATACAAAAACAGAGATTATCCTTACCAACAATCCTTCTTGAGTATCAGAGTCCAACATACAGAGTGCAGCGGAAGACGTTAAATGTGCTTCATTCCGTGAGAACGCAACTCTATAGTTCTACAGTGAGATAGTGTATTTCAGCCTCAAAGGAAGCAATGTCCTCAAACAGAACATTGGTGGCACCAGGATCTAAAGCAGGCTTAAGAAGCCTTGGATGCAGTCAGTCTTTTATTAACTATCATGACCGACACAATGTGAGCCATAATACTTCCATTTTGGCAGAAATTACATTCAAGCACAGGCCCCCACTAAAAGGTAGTGATGACATTCAGGTGCTGAAAACGCCTTTTTAATGCCTAAAGGAATGATTGTGAGCTTTACTTACCATACATATTGGTCAAATGATGCCCTATGCCGGAAGACTGTCTTTTTTTTTTTTTTTCAGTATCGGCAATTCAGAGACAATTTGTTGCGAAACACTGCCACTGCTGGTCATTCAGTATAATCTGCAGATGGAAAAGTCCACTGTTAGCACATTTACTACAAGCAATACAAAAAATCATGCTTTTTATAAAGGGTAAACAGATCAATACTATGGAGTTTGTATTATTGTGAAAATCAGCAGCTCATTAGAAAATCAAATCTCGATTTGTGTTTTTAACCTACCATACTACTCTGAATCTCATGCCTCTTTTGCCAACACGCTCTAAACAACTGTAGAAGGTACATTAGGCCATAGATAGAGATCTTTTTGCCAGCCAAGTGGCAGCGTACCCCTCTCACTTTATTCGTTTTAGGATATGGTACACCAGTAGCAATTAAGCCAGCTGATAAGTTGAGAGGTAGGGTTATGCTACAGTTAATGGGAATAATAAAAGCTATGAATAGCATGTTCATAATCATCATTTGAGCCAATTCCTAGCAGTTCAGCAATAGTGAAGTTGACTCTAATGCTCAAACTCACGTTCGTTCAAATTTAGAGGTCTTATAAAGTGCCCTAATTTTGAACATTTTACCATCATAGCTGTCACTTGGGCGTCCGGTCTACCCTTCTACTCATTTCATTAGCAAGATAAATGTATCTTACTGCTTGCTAGGCAACAACAGAGTGGCCCTCACGTCAGACAACATCTTGCATTTAGCTTTATGATGTCAGCTTGCTAGGCAACAGATTGGCCCTCATGTCAGACAACATCTTGCTTTCGCTTTATGATGTCAGATCATCACTGGTACAATTGTCCTTGTGGAAGCGGACCACACAGGAGGATGAGATATCAGAAGTTTTGCAGTAGGTTGCTATCTCTATTCATGACTGCAAGGCAAGTCGGAGGCGGAATGGCAAATACTCTGAACCACTCAAAGCACTGTGGCCTTTTTGAAAGTGGGATGCATATACAAAAACAGAGATTATCCTTACCAACAATCCTTCTTGAGTATCAGAGTCCAACATACAGAGTGCAGCGGAAGACGTTAAATGTGCTTCATTCCGTGAGAACGCAACTCTATAGTTCTACAGTGAGATAGTGCATTTCAGCCTCAAAGGAAGCAATGTCCTCAAACGGAACATTGGTGGCACCAGGATCTAAAGCAGGCTTAAGAAGCCTTGGATGCAGTCAGTCTTTTATTAACTATCATGACCGACACAATGTGATCCATAATACTTCCATCTTGGCAGAAATTACATTCAAGCACAGGCCCCCACTAGAAGGTAGTGATGACATTCAGGTGCTGAAAACGCCTTTTTAATGCCTAAAGGAATGATTGTGAGCTTTACTTACCATACATATTGGTCAAATGATGTCCTATGCCGGAAGACTGTCTTTTTTATTTTTCTTCAGTATCGGCAATGCAGAGACAATTTGTTGCGAAACACTGCCACTGCTGGTCATTCAGTATAATCTGCAGATGGAAAAGTCCACTATTAGCACATTTACTACAAGCAATACAAAAATCATGCTTTTTATAAAGGGTAAACATATCAATACTATGGAGTTTGTATTATTGTGAAAATCAGCAGTACATTAGAAAATCAAATCTCGATTTGTGTTTTTAACCTACCATACTACTCTGAATCTCATGCCTCTTTTGCCAACACGCTCTAAACAACTGTAGAAGGTACATTAGGCCATAGATAGAGTTCTTTTTGCCAGCCAAGTGGCAGCGTACCCCTCTCACTTTATTTGTTTTAGGATATGGTACACCAGTAGCAATTAAGCCAGCTGATAAGTTGAGAGGTAGGGTTATGCTACAGTTAATGGGAATAATAAAAGCTATGAATAGCATGTTCATAAACATCATTTGAGCCAATTCCTAGCAGTTCAGCAATAGTGAAGTTTACTCTAATGCTCAAACTCACGTTCGTTCAAATTTAGATGTCTTATAAAGTGCCCTAATTTTGTACATTTTACCATCATAGCTGTCACTTGGGCGTCCGGTCTACCCTGCTACTCATTTCATTAGCAAGATAAATGTATCTTACTGCTTGCTAGGCAACAACAGAGTGGCCCTCACGTCAGACAACATCTTGCATTTAGCTTTATGATGTCAGCTTGCTAGGCAACAGATTGGCCCTCATGTCAGACAACATCTTGCTTTCGCTTTATGATGTCAGATCATCACTGGTACAATTGTCCTTGTGGAAGCGGACCACACAGGAGGATGAGATATCAGAAGTTATGCAGTAGGTTGCTATCTCTATTCATGACTGCAAGGCAAGTCGGAGGCGGAATAGCAAATACTCTGAACCACTCAAAGCACTGTGGCCTTTTTGAAAGTGGGATGCAGATACAAAAACAGAGATTATCCTTACCAACAATCCCTCTTGAGTATCAGAGTCCAACATACAGAGTGCAGCGGAAGACGTTAAATGTGCTTCATTCCGTGAGAACGCAACTCTATAGTTCTACAGTGAGATAGTGCATTTCAGCCTCAAAGGAAGCAATGTCCTCAAACGGAACATTGGTGGCACCAGGATCTAATGCAGGCTTAAGAGGCCTTGGATGCAGTCAGTCTTTTATGAACTATCATGACCGACACAATGTGATCCATAATACTTCCATCTTGGCAGAAATTACATTCAAGCACAGGCCCCCACTAGAAGGTAGTGATGACATTCAGGTGCTGAAAACACCTTTTTAATGCCTAAAGGAATGATTGTGAGCTTTACTTACCATACATATTGGTCAAATGATGCCCTATGCCGGAAGACTGTCTTTTTTTTTTTCTTCAGTATCGGCAATGCAGAGACAATTTGTTGCAAAACACTGCCACTGCTGGTCATTCAGTATAATCTGCAGATGAAAAAGTCCACTGTTAGCACATTTACTACAAGCAATACAAAAAATCATGCTTTTTATAAAGGGTAAACAGATCAATACTATGGAGTTTGTATTATTGTGAAAATCAGCAGCTCATTAGAAAATCAAATCTCGATTTGTGTTTTTAACCTACCATACTACTCTGAATCTCATGCCTCTTTTGCCAACACGCTCTAAACAACTGTAGAAGGTACATTAGGCCATAGATAGAGATCTTTTTGCCAGTCAAGTGGCAGCGTACCCCTCTCACTTTATTTGTTTTAGGATATGGTACACCAGTATCAATTAAGCCAGCTGATAAGTTGAGAGGTAGGGTTATGCTACAGTTAATGGGAATAATAAAAGCTATGAATAGCATGTTCATAATCATCATTTGAGCCAATTCCTAGCAGTTCAGCAATAGTGAAGTTGACTCTAATGCTCAAACTCACGTTCGTTCAAATTTAGAGGTCTTAAAAAGTGCCCTAATTTTGAACATTTTACCATCATAGCTGTCACTTGGGCGTCCGGTCTACCCTGCTACTCATTTCATTAGCAAGATAAATGTATCTTACTGCTTGCTAGGCAACAACAGAGTGGCCCTCACGTCAGACAACATCTTGCATTTAGCTTTATGATGTCAGCTTGCTAGGCAACAGATTGGCCCTCATGTCAGACAACATCTTGCTTTCGCTTTATGATGTCAGATCATCACTGGTACAATTGTCCTTGTGGAAGCGGACCACACAGGAGGATGAGATATCAGAAGTTATGCAGTAGGTTGCTATCTCTATTCATGACTGCAAGGCAAGTCGGAGGCGGAATGGCAAATACTCTGAACCACTCAAAGCACTGTGGCCTTTTTGAAAGTGGGATGCAGATACAAAAACAGAGATTATCCTTACCAACAATCCCTCTTGAGTATCAGAGTCCAACATACAGAGTGCAGCGGAAGACGTTAAATGTGCTTCATTCCGTGAGAACGCAACTCTATAGTTCTACAGTGAGAAAGTGCATTTCAGCCTCAAAGGAAGCAAGGTCCTCAAACGGAACATTGGGGGCACCAGGATCTAAAGCAGGCTTAAGAAGCCTTGGATGCAGTCCGTCTTTTATTAACTATCATGACCGACACAATGTGATCCATAATACTTCCATCTTGGCAGAAATTACATTCAAGCACAGGCCCCCACTAGAAGGTAGTGATGACATTCAGGTGCTGAAAACGCCTTTTTAATGCCTAAAGGAATGATTGTGAGCTTTACTTACCATACATATTGGTCAAATGATGCCCTATGCCGGAAGACTGTCTTTTTTTTTTTTCTTCAGTATCGGCAATGCAGAGACAATTTGTTGCAAAACACTGCCACTGCTGGTCATTCAGTATAATCTGCAGATGAAAAAGTCCACTGTTAGCACATTTACTACAAGCAATACAAAAAATCATGCTTTTTACAAAGGGTAAACAGATCAATACTATGGAGTTTGTATTATTGTGAAAATCAGCAGCTCATTAGAAAATCAAATCTCGATTTGTGTTTTTAACCTACCATACTACTCTGAATCTCATGCCTCTTTTGCCAACACGCTCTAAACAACTGTAGAAGGTACATTAGGCCATAGATAGAGATCTTTTTGCCAGTCAAGTGGCAGCGTACCCCTCTCACTTTATTTGTTTTAGGATATGGTACACCAGTATCAATTAAGCCAGCTGATAAGTTGAGAGGTAGGGTTATGCTACAGTTAATGGGAATAATAAAAGCTATGAATAGCATGTTCATAATCATCATTTGAGCCAATTCCTAGCAGTTCAGCAATAGTGAAGTTGACTCTAATGCTCAAACTCACGTTCGTTCAAATTTAGAGGTCTTAAAAGTGCCCTAATTTCGTACATTTTACCATCATAGCTGTCACTTGGGCGTCCGGTCTACCCTGCTACTCATTTCATTAGCAAGATAAATGTATCTTACTGCTTGCTAGGCAACAACAGAGTGGCCCTCACGTCAGACAACATCTTGCATTTAGCTTTATGATGTCAGCTTGCTAGGCAACAGATTGGCCCTCATGTCAGACAACATCTTGCTTTCGCTTTATGATGTCAGATCATCACTGGTACAATTGTCCTTGTGGAAGCGGACCACACAGGAGGATGAGATATCAGAAGTTTTGCAGTAGGTTGCTATCTCTATTCATGACTGCAAGGCAAGTCGGAGGCGGAATGGCAAATACTCTGAACCACTCAAAGCACTGTGGCCTTTTTGAAAGTGGGATGCAGATACAAAAACAGAGATTATCCTTACCAACAATCCTTCTTGAGTATCAGAGTCCAACATACAGAGTGCAGCGGAAGACGTTAAATGTGCTTCATTCCGTGAGAACGCAACTCTATAGTTCTACAGTGAGATAGTGCATTTCAGCCTCAAAGGAAGCAATGTCCTCAAACGGAACATTGGTGGCACCAGGATCTAAAGCAGGCTTAAGAAGCCTTGGATGCAGTCAGTCTTTTATTAACTATCATGACCGACACAATGTGATCCATAATACTTCCATCTTGGCAGAAATTACATTCAAGCACAGGCCCCCACTAGAAGGTAGTGATGACATTCAGGTGCTGAAAACGCCTTTTTAATGCCTAAAGGAATGATTGTGAGCTTTACTTACCATACATATTGGTCAAATGATGCCCTATGCCGGAAGACTGTCTTTTTTATTTTTCTTCAGTATCGGCAATGCAGAGACAATTTGTTGCGAAACACTGCCACTGCTGGTCATTCAGTATAATCTGCAGATGGAAAAGTCCACTGTTAGCACATTTACTACAAGCAATACAAAAATCATGCTTTTTATAAAGGGTAAACATATCAATACTATGGAGTTTGTATTATTGTGAAAATCAGCAGTACATTAGAAAATCAAATCTCGATTTGTGTTTTTAACCTACCATACTACTCTGAATCTCATGCCTCTTTTGCCAACACGCTCTAAACAACTGTAGAAGGTACATTAGGCCATAGATAGAGATCTTTTTGCCAGCCAAGTGGCAGCGTACCCCTCTCACTTTATTTGTTTTAGGATATGGTACACCAGTAGCAATTAAGCCAGCTGATAAGTTGAGAGGTAGGGTTATGCTACAGTTAATGGGAATAATAAAAGCTATGAATAGCATGTTCATAAACATCATTTGAGCCAATTCCTAGCAGTTCAGCAATAGTGAAGTTGACTCTAATGCTCAAACTCACGTTCATTCAAATTTAGATGTCTTATAAAGTGCCCTAATTTTGTACATTTTACCATCATAGCTGTCACTTGGGCGTCCGGTCTACCCTGCTACTCATTTCATTAGCAAGATAAATGTATCTTACTGCTTGCTAGGCAACAACAGAGTGGCCCTCACGTCAGACAACATCTTGCATTTAGCTTTATGATGTCAGCTTGCTAGGCAACAGATTGGCCCTCATGTCAGACAACATCTTGCTTTCGCTTTATGATGTCAGATCATCACTGGTACAATTGTCCTTGTGGAAGCGGACCACACAGGAGGATGAGATATCAGAAGTTATGCAGTAGGTTGCTATCTCTATTCATGACTGCAAGGCAAGTCGGAGGCGGAATGGCAAATACTCTGAACCACTCAAAGCACTGTGGCCTTTTTGAAAGTGGGATGCAGATACAAAAACAGAGATTATCCTTACCAACAATCCTTCTTGAGTATCAGAGTCCAACATACAGAGTGCAGCGGAAGACGTTAAATGTGCTTCATTCCGTGAGAACGCAACTCTATAGTTCTACAGTGAGATAGTGTATTTCAGCCTCAAAGGAAGCAATGTCCTCAAACAGAACATTGGTGGCACCAGGATCTAAAGCAGGCTTAAGAAGCCTTGGATGCAGTCAGTCTTTTATTAACTATCATGACCGACACAATGTGAGCCATAATACTTCCATTTTGGCAGAAATTACATTCAAGCACAGGCCCCCACTAAAAGGTAGTGATGACATTCAGGTGCTGAAAACGCCTTTTTAATGCCTAAAGGAATGATTGTGAGCTTTACTTACCATACATATTGGTCAAATGATGCCCTATGCCGGAAGACTGTCTTTTTTTTTTTTTTTCAGTATCGGCAATTCAGAGACAATTTGTTGCGAAACACTGCCACTGCTGGTCATTCAGTATAATCTGCAGATGGAAAAGTCCACTGTTAGCACATTTACTACAAGCAATACAAAAAAACCATGCTTTTTATAAAGGGTAAACAGATCAATACTATGGAGTTTGTATTATTGTGAAAATCAGCAGCTCATTAGAAAATCAAATCTCGATTTGTGTTTTTAACCTACCATACTACTCTGAATCTCATGCCTCTTTTGCCAACACGCTCTAAACAACTGTAGAAGGTACATTAGGCCATAGATAGAGATCTTTTTGACAGCCAAGTGGCAGCGTACCCCTCTCACTTTATTCGTTTTAGGATATGGTACACCAGTATCAATTAAGCCAGCTGATAAGTTGAGAGGTAGGGTTATGCTACAGTTAATGGGAATAATAAAAGCTATGAATAGCATGTTCATAATCATCATTTGAGCCAATTCCTAGCAGTTCAGCAATAGTGAAGTTGACTCTAATGCTCAAACTCACGTTCGTTCAAATTTAGAGGTCTTAAAAGTGCCCTAATTTCGTACATTTTACCATCATAGCTGTCACTTGGGCGTCCGGTCTACCCTGCTACTCATTTCATTAGCAAGATAAATGTATCTTACTGCTTGCTAGGCAACAACAGAGTGGCCCTCACGTCAGACAACATCTTGCATTTAGCTTTATGATGTCAGCTTGCTAGGCAACAGATTGGCCCTCATGTCAGACAACATCTTGCTTTCGCTTTATGATGTCAGATCATCACTGGTACAATTGTCCTTGTGGAAGCGGACCACACAGGAGGATGAGATATCAGAAGTTATGCAGTAGGTTGCTATCTCTATTCATGACTGCAAGGCAAGTCGGAGGCGGAATGGCAAATACTCTGAACCACTCAAAGCACTGTGGCCTTTTTGAAAGTGGGATGCAGATACAAAAACAGAGATTATCCTTACCAACAATCCTTCTTGAGTATCAGAGTCCAACATACAGAGTGCAGCGGAAGACGTTAAATGTGCTTCATTCCGTGAGAACGCAACTCTATAGTTCTACAGTGAGATAGTGCATTTCAGCCTCAAAGGAAGCAATGTCCTCAAACGGAACATTGGTGGCACCAGGATCTAAAGCAGGCTTAAGAAGCCTTGGATGCAGTCAGTCTTTTATGAACTATCATGACCGACACAATGTGATCCATAATACTTCCATCTTGGCAGAAATTACATTCAAGCACAGGCCCCCACTAGAAGGTAGTGATGACATTCAGGTGCTGAAAATGCCTTTTTAATGCCTAAAGGAATGATTGTGAGCTTTACTTACCATACATATTGGTCAAATGATGCCCTATGCCGGAAGACTGTCTTTTTTTTTTTCTTCAGTATCGGCAATGCAGAGACAATTTGTTGCAAAACACTGCCACTGCTGGTCATTCAGTATAATCTGCAGATGAAAAAGTCCACTGTTAGCACATGTACTACAAGCAATACAAAAAATCATGCTTTTTATAAAGGGTAAACAGATCAATACTATGGAGTTTGTATTATTGTGAAAATCAGCAGCTCATTAGAAAATCAAATCTCGATTTGTGTTTTTAACCTACCATACTACTCTGAATCTCATGCCTCTTTTGCCAACACGCTCTAAACAACTGTAGAAGGTACATTAGGCCATAGATAGAGATCTTTTTGCCAGTCAAGTGGCAGCGTACCCCTCTCACTTTATTTGTTTTAGGATATGGTACACCAGTATCAATTAAGCCAGCTGATAAGTTGAGAGGTAGGGTTATGCTACAGTTAATGAAAATAATAAAAGCTATGAATAGCATGTTCATAATCATCATTTGAGCCAATTCCTAGCAGTTCAGCAATAGTGAAGTTGACTCTAATGCTCAAACTCATGTTCGTTCAAATTTAGAGGTCTTATAAAGTGCCCTAATTTTGAACATTTTACCATCATAGCTGTCACTTGGGCGTCCGGTCTACCCTGCTACTCATTTCATTAGCAAGATAAATGTATCTTACTGCTTGCTAGGCAACAACAGAGTGGCCCTCACGTCAGACAACATCTTGCATTTAGCTTTATGATGTCAGCTTGCTAGGCAACAGATTGGCCCTCATGTCAGACAACATCTTGCTTTCGCTTTATGATGTCAGATCATCACTGGTACAATTGTCCTTGTGGAAGCGGACCACACAGGAGGATGAGATATCAGAAGTTATGCAGTAGGTTGCTATCTCTATTCATGACTGCAAGGCAAGTCGGAGGCGGAATGGCAAATACTCTGAACCACTCAAAGCACTGTGGCCTTTTTGAAAGTGGGATGCAGATACAAAAACAGAGATTATCCTTACCAACAATCCTTCTTGAGTATCAGAGTCCAACATACAGAGTGCAGCGGAAGACGTTAAATGTGCTTCATTCCGTGAGAACGCAACTCTATAGTTCTACAGTGAGATAGTGCATTTCAGCCTCAAAGGAAGCAATGTCCTCAAACGGAACATTGGTGGCACCAGGATCTAAAGCAGGCTTAAGAAGCCTTGGATGCAGTCAGTCTTTTATGAACTATCATGACCGACACAATGTGATCCATAATACTTCCATCTTGGCAGAAATTACATTCAAGCACAGGCCCCCACTAGAAGGTAGTGATGACATTCAGGTGCTGAAAATGCCTTTTTAATGCCTAAAGGAATGATTGTGAGCTTTACTTACCATACATATTGGTCAAATGATGCCCTATGCCGGAAGACTGTCTTTTTTTTTTTCTTCAGTATCGGCAATGCAGAGACAATTTGTTGCAAAACACTGCCACTGCTGGTCATTCAGTATAATCTGCAGATGAAAAAGTCCACTGTTAGCACATGTACTACAAGCAATACAAAAAATCATGCTTTTTATAAAGGGTAAACAGATCAATACTATGGAGTTTGTATTATTGTGAAAATCAGCAGCTCATTAGAAAATCAAATCTCGATTTGTGTTTTTAACCTACCATACTACTCTGAATCTCATGCCTCTTTTGCCAACACGCTCTAAACAACTGTAGAAGGTACATTAGGCCATAGATAGAGATCTTTTTGCCAGTCAAGTGGCAGCGTACCCCTCTCACTTTATTTGTTTTAGGATATGGTACACCAGTATCAATTAAGCCAGCTGATAAGTTGAGAGGTAGGGTTATGCTACAGTTAATGAAAATAATAAAAGCTATGAATAGCATGTTCATAATCATCATTTGAGCCAATTCCTAGCAGTTCAGCAATAGTGAAGTTGACTCTAATGCTCAAACTCATGTTCGTTCAAATTTAGAGGTCTTATAAAGTGCCCTAATTTTGAACATTTTACCATCATAGCTGTCACTTGGGCGTCCGGTCTACCCTGCTACTCATTTCATTAGCAAGATAAATGTATCTTACTGCTTGCTAGGCAACAACAGAGTGGCCCTCACGTCAGACAACATCTTGCATTTAGCTTTATGATGTCAGCTTGCTAGGCAACAGATTGGCCCTCATGTCAGACAACATCTTGCTTTCGCTTTATGATGTCAGATCATCACTGGTACAATTGTCCTTGTGGAAGCGGACCACACAGGAGGATGAGATATCAGAAGTTATGCAGTAGGTTGCTATCTCTATTCATGACTGCAAGGCAAGTCGGAGGCGGAATGGCAAATACTCTGAACCACTCAAAGCACTGTGGCCTTTTTGAAAGTGGGATGCAGATACAAAAACAGAGATTATCCTTACCAACAATCCCTCTTGAATATCAGAGTCCAACATACAGAGTGCAGCGGAAGACGTTAAATGTGCTTCATTCCGTGAGAACGCAACTCTATAGTTCTACAGTGAGAAAGTGCATTTCAGCCTCAAAGGAAGCAAGGTCCTCAAACGGAACATTGGGGGCACCAGGATCTAAAGCAGGCTTAAGAAGCCTTGGATGCAGTCCGTCTTTTATTAACTATCATGACCGACACAATGTGATCCATAATACTTCCATCTTGGCAGAAATTACATTCAAGCACAGGCCCCCACTAGAAGGTAGTGATGACATTCAGGTGCTGAAAACGCCTTTTTAATGCCTAAAGGAATGATTGTGAGCTTTACTTACCATACATATTGGTCAAATGATGCCCTATGCCGGAAGACTGTCTTTTTTTTTTTCTTCAGTATCGGCAATGCAGAGACAATTTGTTGCAAAACACTGCCACTGCTGGTCATTCAGTATAATCTGCAGATGAAAAAGTCCACTGTTAGCACATTTACTACAAGCAATACAAAAAATCATGCTTTTTATAAAGGGTAAACAGATCAATACTATGGAGTTTGTATTATTGTGAAAATCAGCAGCTCATTAGAAAATCAAATCTCGATTTGTGTTTTTAACCTACCATACTACTCTGAATCTCATGCCTCTTTTGCCAACACGCTCTAAACAACTGTAGAAGGTACATTAGGCCATAGATAGAGATCTTTTTGCCAGTCAAGTGGCAGTGTACCCCTCTCACTTTATTTGTTTTAGGATATGGTACACCAGTATCAATTAAGCCAGCTGATAAGTTGAGAGGTAGGGTTATGCTACAGTTAATGGGAATAATAAAAGCTATGAATAGCATGTTCATAATCATCATTTGAGCCAATTCCTAGCAGTTCAGCAATAGTGAAGTTGACTCTAATGCTCAAACTCACGTTCGTTCAAATTTAGAGGTCTTAAAAGTGCCCTAATTTCGTACATTTTACCATCATAGCTGTCACTTGGGCGTCCGGTCTACCCTGCTACTCATTTCATTAGCAAGATAAATGTATCTTACTGCTTGCTAGGCAACAACAGAGTGGCCCTCACGTCAGACAACATCTTGCATTTAGCTTTATGATGTCAGCTTGCTAGGCAACAGATTGGCCCTCATGTCAGACAACATCTTGCTTTCGCTTTATGATGTCAGATCATCACTGGTACAATTGTCCTTGTGGAAGCGGACCACACAGGAGGATGAGATATCAGAAGTTTTGCAGTAGGTTGCTATCTCTATTCATGACTGCAAGGCAAGTCGGAGGCGGAATGGCAAATACTCTGAACCACTCAAAGCACTGTGGCCTTTTTGAAAGTGGGATGCAGATACAAAAACAGAGATTATCCTTACCAACAATCCTTCTTGAGTATCAGAGTCCAACATACAGAGTGCAGCGGAAGACGTTAAATGTGCTTCATTCCGTGAGAACGCAACTCTATAGTTCTACAGTGAGATAGTGCATTTCAGCCTCAAAGGAAGCAATGTCCTCAAACGGAACATTGGTGGCACCAGGATCTAAAGCAGGCTTAAGAAGCCTTGGATGCAGTCAGTCTTTTATTAACTATCATGACCGACACAATGTGATCCATAATACTTCCATCTTGGCAGAAATTACATTCAAGCACAGGCCCCCACTAGAAGGTAGTGATGACATTCAGGTGCTGAAAACGCCTTTTTAATGCCTAAAGGAATGATTGTGAGCTTTACTTACCATACATATTGGTCAAATGATGCCCTATGCCGGAAGACTGTCTTTTTTATTTTTCTTCAGTATCGGCAATGCAGAGACAATTTGTTGCGAAACACTGCCACTGCTGGTCATTCAGTATAATCTGCAGATGGAAAAGTCCACTATTAGCACATTTACTACAAGCAATACAAAAATCATGCTTTTTATAAAGGGTAAACATATCAATACTATGGAGTTTGTATTATTGTGAAAATCAGCAGTACATTAGAAAATCAAATCTCGATTTGTGTTTTTAACCTACCATACTACTCTGAATCTCATGCCTCTTTTGCCAACACGCTCTAAACAACTGTAGAAGGTACATTAGGCCATAGATAGAGTTCTTTTTGCCAGCCAAGTGGCAGCGTACCCCTCTCACTTTATTTGTTTTAGGATATGGTACACCAGTAGCAATTAAGCCAGCTGATAAGTTGAGAGGTAGGGTTATGCTACAGTTAATGGGAATAATAAAAGCTATGAATAGCATGTTCATAAACATCATTTGAGCCAATTCCTAGCAGTTCAGCAATAGTGAAGTTGACTCTAATGCTCAAACTCATGTTCGTTCAAATTTAGAGGTCTTATAAAGTGCCCTAATTTTGAACATTTTACCATCATAGCTGTCACTTGGGCGTCCGGTCTACCCTGCTACTCATTTCATTAGCAAGATAAATGTATCTTACTGCTTGCTAGGCAACAACAGAGTGGCCCTCACGTCAGACAACATCTTGCATTTAGCTTTATGATGTCAGCTTGCTAGGCAACAGATTGGCCCTCATGTCAGACAACATCTTGCTTTCGCTTTATGATGTCAGATCATCACTGGTACAATTGTCCTTGTGGAAGCGGACCACACAGGAGGATGAGATATCAGAAGTTTTGCAGTAGGTTGCTATCTCTATTCATGACTGCAAGGCAAGTCGGAGGCGGAATGGCAAATACTCTGAACCACTCAAAGCACTGTGGCCTTTTTGAAAGTGGGATGCAGATACAAAAACAGAGATTATCCTTACCAACAATCCTTCTTGAGTATCAGAGTCCAACATACAGAGTGCAGCGGAAGACGTTAAATGTGCTTCATTCCGTGAGAACGCAACTCTATAGTTCTACAGTGAGATAGTGCATTTCAGCCTCAAAGGAAGCAATGTCCTCAAACGGAACATTGGTGGCACCAGGATCTAAAGCAGGCTTAAGAAGCCTTGGATGCAGTCAGTCTTTTATTAACTATCATGACCGACACAATGTGATCCATAATACTTCCATCTTGGCAGAAATTACATTCAAGCACAGGCCCCCACTAGAAGGTAGTGATGACATTCAGGTGCTGAAAACACCTTTTTAATGCCTAAAGGAATGATTGTGAGCTTTACTTACCATACATATTGGTCAAATGATGCCCTATGCCGGAAGACTGTCTTTTTTATTTTTCTTCAGTATCGGCAATGCAGAGACAATTTGTTGCGAAACACTGCCACTGCTGGTCATTCAGTATAATCTGCAGATGGAAAAGTCCACTGTTAGCACATTTACTACAAGCAATACAAAAATCATGCTTTTTATAAAGGGTAAAAATATCAATACTATGGAGTTTGTATTATTGTGAAAATCAGCAGTACATTAGAAAATCAAATCTCGATTTGTGTTTTTAACCTACCATACTACTCTGAATCTCATGCCTCTTTTGCCAACACGCTCTAAATAACTGTAGAAGGTACATTAGGCCATAGATAGAGATCTTTTTGCCAGCCAAGTGGCAGCGTACCCCTCTCACTTTATTTGTTTTAGGATATGGTACACCAGTAGCAATTAAGCCAGCTGATAAGTTGAGAGGTAGGGTTATGCTACAGTTAATGGGAATAATAAAAGCTATGAATAGCATGTTCATAATCATCATTTGAGCCAATTCCTAGCAGTTCAGCAATAGTGAAGTTGACTCTAATGCTCAAACTCACGCTCGTTCAAATTTAGAGGTCTTAAAAGTGCCCTAATTTCGTACATTTTACCATCATAGCTGTCACTTGGGCGTCCGGTCTACCCTGCTACTCATTTCATTAGCAAGATAAATGTATCTTACTGCTTGCTAGGCAACAACAGAGTGGCCCTCACGTCAGACAACATCTTGCATTTAGCTTTATGATGTCAGCTTGCTAGGCAACAGATTGGCCCTCATGTCAGACAACATCTTGCTTTCGCTTTATGATGTCAGATCATCACTGGTACAATTGTCCTTGTGGAAGCGGACCACACAGGAGGATGAGATATCAGAAGTTATGCAGTAGGTTGCTATCTCTATTCATGACTGCAAGGCAAGTCGGAGGCGGAATGGCAAATACTCTGAACCACTCAAAGCACTGTGGCCTTTTTGAAAGTGGGATGCAGATACAAAAACAGAGATTATCCTTACCAACAATCCTTCTTGAGTATCAGAGTCCAACATACAGAGTGCAGCGGAAGACGTTAAATGTGCTTCATTCCGTGAGAACGCAACTCTATAGTTCTACAGTGAGATAGTGCATTTCAGCCTCAAAGGAAGCAATGTCCTCAAACGGAACGTTGGTGGCACCAGGATCTAAAGCAGGCTTAAGAAGCCTTGGATGCAGTCAGTCTTTTATTAACTATCATGACCGACACAATGTGATCCATAATACTTCCATCTTGGCAGAAATTACATTCAAGCACAGGCCCCCACTAGAAGGTAGTGATGACATTCAGGTGCTGAAAACACCTTTTTAATGCCTAAAGGAATGATTGTGAGCTTTACTTACCATACATATTGGTCAAATGATGCCCTATGCCGGAAGACTGTCTTTTTTATTTTTCTTCAGTATCGGCAATGCAGAGACAATTTGTTGCGAAACACTGCCACTGCTGGTCATTCAGTATAATCTGCAGATGGAAAAGTCCACTGTTAGCACATTTACTACAAGCAATACAAAAATCATGCTTTTTATAAAGGGTAAAAATATCAATACTATGGAGTTTGTATTATTGTGAAAATCAGCAGTACATTAGAAAATCAAATCTCGATTTGTGTTTTTAACCTACCATACTACTCTGAATCTCATGCCTCTTTTGCCAACACGCTCTAAACAACTGTAGAAGGTACATTAGGCCATAGATAGAGATCTTTTTGCCAGCCAAGTGGCAGCGTACCCCTCTCACTTTATTTGTTTTAGGATATGGTACACCAGTAGCAATTAAGCCAGCTGATAAGTTGAGAGGTAGGGTTATGCTACAGTTAATGGGAATAATAAAAGCTATGAATAGCATGTTCATAAACATCATTTGAGCCAATTCCTAGCAGTTCAGCAATAGTGAAGTTGACTCTAATGCTCAAACTCACGTTCGTTCAAATTTAGAGGTCTTAAAAGTGCCCTAATTTCGTACATTTTACCATCATAGCTGTCACTTGGGCGTCCGGTCTACCCTGCTACTCATTTCATTAGCAAGATAAATGTATCTTACTGCTTGCTAGGCAACAACAGAGTGGCCCTCACGTCAGACAACATCTTGCATTTAGCTTTATGATGTCAGCTTGCTAGGCAACAGATTGGCCCTCATGTCAGACAACATCTTGCTTTCGCTTTATGATGTCAGATCATCACTGGTACAATTGTCCTTGTGGAAGCGGACCACACAGGAGGATGAGATATCAGAAGTTATGCAGTAGGTTGCTATCTCTATTCATGACTGCAAGGCAAGTCGGAGGCGGAATGGCAAATACTCTGAACCACTCAAAGCACTGTGGCCTTTTTGAAAGTGGGATGCAGATACAAAAACAGAGATTATCCTTACCAACAATCCTTCTTGAGTATCAGAGTCCAACATACAGAGTGCAGCGGAAGACGTTAAATGTGCTTCATTCCGTGAGAACGCAACTCTATAGTTCTACAGTGAGATAGTGCATTTCAGCCTCAAAGGAAGCAATGTCCTCAAACGGAACATTGGTGGCACCAGGATCTAAAGCAGGCTTAAGAAGCCTTGGATGCAGTCAGTCTTTTATGAACTATCATGACCGACACAATGTGATCCATAATACTTCCATCTTGGCAGAAATTACATTCAAGCACAGGCCCCCACTAGAAGGTAGTGATGACATTCAGGTGCTGAAAATGCCTTTTTAATGCCTAAAGGAATGATTGTGAGCTTTACTTACCATACATATTGGTCAAATGATGCCCTATGCCGGAAGACTGTCTTTTTTTTTTCTTCAGTATCGGCAATGCAGAGACAATTTGTTGCAAAACACTGCCACTGCTGGTCATTCAGTATAATCTGCAGATGAAAAAGTCCACTGTTAGCACATGTACTACAAGCAATACAAAAAATCATGCTTTTTATAAAGGGTAAACAGATCAATACTATGGAGTTTGTATTATTGTGAAAATCAGCAGCTCATTAGAAAATCAAATCTCGATTTGTGTTTTTAACCTACCATACTACTCTGAATCTCATGCCTCTTTTGCCAACACGCTCTAAACAACTGTAGAAGGTACATTAGGCCATAGATAGAGATCTTTTTGCCAGTCAAGTGGCAGCGTACCCCTCTCACTTTATTTGTTTTAGGATATGGTACACCAGTATCAATTAAGCCAGCTGATAAGTTGAGAGGTAGGGTTATGCTACAGTTAATGAAAATAATAAAAGCTATGAATAGCATGTTCATAATCATCATTTGAGCCAATTCCTAGCAGTTCAGCAATAGTGAAGTTGACTCTAATGCTCAAACTCATGTTCGTTCAAATTTAGAGGTCTTATAAAGTGCCCTAATTTTGAACATTTTACCATCATAGCTGTCACTTGGGCGTCCGGTCTACCCTGCTACTCATTTCATTAGCAAGATAAATGTATCTTACTGCTTGCTAGGCAACAACAGAGTGGCCCTCACGTCAGACAACATCTTGCATTTAGCTTTATGATGTCAGCTTGCTAGGCAACAGATTGGCCCTCATGTCAGACAACATCTTGCTTTCGCTTTATGATGTCAGATCATCACTGGTACAATTGTCCTTGTGGAAGCGGACCACACAGGAGGATGAGATATCAGAAGTTATGCAGTAGGTTGCTATCTCTATTCATGACTGCAAGGCAAGTCGGAGGCGGAATGGCAAATACTCTGAACCACTCAAAGCACTGTGGCCTTTTTGAAAGTGGGATGCAGATACAAAAACAGAGATTATCCTTACCAACAATCCTTCTTGAGTATCAGAGTCCAACATACAGAGTGCAGCGGAAGACGTTAAATGTGCTTCATTCCGTGAGAACGCAACTCTATAGTTCTACAGTGAGATAGTGCATTTCAGCCTCAAAGGAAGCAATGTCCTCAAACGGAACATTGGTGGCACCAGGATCTAAAGCAGGCTTAAGAAGCCTTGGATGCAGTCAGTCTTTTATGAACTATCATGACCGACACAATGTGATCCATAATACTTCCATCTTGGCAGAAATTACATTCAAGCACAGGCCCCCACTAGAAGGTAGTGATGACATTCAGGTGCTGAAAATGCCTTTTTAATGCCTAAAGGAATGATTGTGAGCTTTACTTACCATACATATTGGTCAAATGATGCCCTATGCCGGAAGACTGTCTTTTTTTTTTTCTTCAGTATCGGCAATGCAGAGACAATTTGTTGCAAAACACTGCCACTGCTGGTCATTCAGTATAATCTGCAGATGAAAAAGTCCACTGTTAGCACATGTACTACAAGCAATACAAAAAATCATGCTTTTTATAAAGGGTAAACAGATCAATACTATGGAGTTTGTATTATTGTGAAAATCAGCAGCTCATTAGAAAATCAAATCTCGATTTGTGTTTTTAACCTACCATACTACTCTGAATCTCATGCCTCTTTTGCCAACACGCTCTAAACAACTGTAGAAGGTACATTAGGCCATAGATAGAGATCTTTTTGCCAGTCAAGTGGCAGCGTACCCCTCTCACTTTATTTGTTTTAGGATATGGTACACCAGTATCAATTAAGCCAGCTGATAAGTTGAGAGGTAGGGTTATGCTACAGTTAATGAAAATAATAAAAGCTATGAATAGCATGTTCATAATCATCATTTGAGCCAATTCCTAGCAGTTCAGCAATAGTGAAGTTGACTCTAATGCTCAAACTCATGTTCGTTCAAATTTAGAGGTCTTATAAAGTGCCCTAATTTTGAACATTTTACCATCATAGCTGTCACTTGGGCGTCCGGTCTACCCTGCTACTCATTTCATTAGCAAGATAAATGTATCTTACTGCTTGCTAGGCAACAACAGAGTGGCCCTCACGTCAGACAACATCTTGCATTTAGCTTTATGATGTCAGCTTGCTAGGCAACAGATTGGCCCTCATGTCAGACAACATCTTGCTTTCGCTTTATGATGTCAGATCATCACTGGTACAATTGTCCTTGTGGAAGCGGACCACACAGGAGGATGAGATATCAGAAGTTATGCAGTAGGTTGCTATCTCTATTCATGACTGCAAGGCAAGTCGGAGGCGGAATGGCAAATACTCTGAACCACTCAAAGCACTGTGGCCTTTTTGAAAGTGGGATGCAGATACAAAAACAGAGATTATCCTTACCAACAATCCCTCTTGAGTATCAGAGTCCAACATACAGAGTGCAGCGGAAGACGTTAAATGTGCTTCATTCCGTGAGAACGCAACTCTATAGTTCTACAGTGAGAAAGTGCATTTCAGCCTCAAAGGAAGCAAGGTCCTCAAACGGAACATTGGGGGCACCAGGATCTAAAGCAGGCTTAAGAAGCCTTGGATGCAGTCCGTCTTTTATTAACTATCATGACCGACACAATGTGATCCATAATACTTCCATCTTGGCAGAAATTACATTCAAGCACAGGCCCCCACTAGAAGGTAGTGATGACATTCAGGTGCTGAAAACGCCTTTTTAATGCCTAAAGGAATGATTGTGAGCTTTACTTACCATACATATTGGTCAAATGATGCCCTATGCCGGAAGACTGTCTTTTTTTTTTTCTTCAGTATCGGCAATGCAGAGACAATTTGTTGCAAAACACTGCCACTGCTGGTCATTCAGTATAATCTGCAGATGAAAAAGTCCACTGTTAGCACATTTACTACAAGCAATACAAAAAATCATGCTTTTTATAAAGGGTAAACAGATCAATACTATGGAGTTTGTATTATTGTGAAAATCAGCAGCTCATTAGAAAATCAAATCTCGATTTGTGTTTTTAACCTACCATACTACTCTGAATCTCATGCCTCTTTTGCCAACACGCTCTAAACAACTGTAGAAGGTACATTAGGCCATAGATAGAGATCTTTTTGCCAGTCAAGTGGCAGTGTACCCCTCTCACTTTATTTGTTTTAGGATATGGTACACCAGTATCAATTAAGCCAGCTGATAAGTTGAGAGGTAGGGTTATGCTACAGTTAATGGGAATAATAAAAGCTATGAATAGCATGTTCATAATCATCATTTGAGCCAATTCCTAGCAGTTCAGCAATAGTGAAGTTGACTCTAATGCTCAAACTCACGTTCGTTCAAATTTAGAGGTCTTAAAAGTGCCCTAATTTCGTACATTTTACCATCATAGCTGTCACTTGGGCGTCCGGTCTACCCTGCTACTCATTTCATTAGCAAGATAAATGTATCTTACTGCTTGCTAGGCAACAACAGAGTGGCCCTCACGTCAGACAACATCTTGCATTTAGCTTTATGATGTCAGCTTGCTAGGCAACAGATTGGCCCTCATGTCAGACAACATCTTGCTTTCGCTTTATGATGTCAGATCATCACTGGTACAATTGTCCTTGTGGAAGCGGACCACACAGGAGGATGAGATATCAGAAGTTTTGCAGTAGGTTGCTATCTCTATTCATGACTGCAAGGCAAGTCGGAGGCGGAATGGCAAATACTCTGAACCACTCAAAGCACTGTGGCCTTTTTGAAAGTGGGATGCAGATACAAAAACAGAGATTATCCTTACCAACAATCCTTCTTGAGTATCAGAGTCCAACATACAGAGTGCAGCGGAAGACGTTAAATGTGCTTCATTCCGTGAGAACGCAACTCTATAGTTCTACAGTGAGATAGTGCATTTCAGCCTCAAAGGAAGCAATGTCCTCAAACGGAACATTGGTGGCACCAGGATCTAAAGCAGGCTTAAGAAGCCTTGGATGCAGTCAGTCTTTTATTAACTATCATGACCGACACAATGTGATCCATAATACTTCCATCTTGGCAGAAATTACATTCAAGCACAGGCCCCCACTAGAAGGTAGTGATGACATTCAGGTGCTGAAAACGCCTTTTTAATGCCTAAAGGAATGATTGTGAGCTTTACTTACCATACATATTGGTCAAATGATGCCCTATGCCGGAAGACTGTCTTTTTTATTTTTCTTCAGTATCGGCAATGCAGAGACAATTTGTTGCGAAACACTGCCACTGCTGGTCATTCAGTATAATCTGCAGATGGAAAAGTCCACTATTAGCACATTTACTACAAGCAATACAAAAATCATGCTTTTTATAAAGGGTAAACATATCAATACTATGGAGTTTGTATTATTGTGAAAATCAGCAGTACATTAGAAAATCAAATCTCGATTTGTGTTTTTAACCTACCATACTACTCTGAATCTCATGCCTCTTTTGCCAACACGCTCTAAACAACTGTAGAAGGTACATTAGGCCATAGATAGAGTTCTTTTTGCCAGCCAAGTGGCAGCGTACCCCTCTCACTTTATTTGTTTTAGGATATGGTACACCAGTAGCAATTAAGCCAGCTGATAAGTTGAGAGGTAGGGTTATGCTACAGTTAATGGGAATAATAAAAGCTATGAATAGCATGTTCATAAACATCATTTGAGCCAATTCCTAGCAGTTCAGCAATAGTGAAGTTGACTCTAATGCTCAAACTCATGTTCGTTCAAATTTAGAGGTCTTATAAAGTGCCCTAATTTTGAACATTTTACCATCATAGCTGTCACTTGGGCGTCCGGTCTACCCTGCTACTCATTTCATTAGCAAGATAAATGTATCTTACTGCTTGCTAGGCAACAACAGAGTGGCCCTCACGTCAGACAACATCTTGCATTTAGCTTTATGATGTCAGCTTGCTAGGCAACAGATTGGCCCTCATGTCAGACAACATCTTGCTTTCGCTTTATGATGTCAGATCATCACTGGTACAATTGTCCTTGTGGAAGCGGACCACACAGGAGGATGAGATATCAGAAGTTTTGCAGTAGGTTGCTATCTCTATTCATGACTGCAAGGCAAGTCGGAGGCGGAATGGCAAATACTCTGAACCACTCAAAGCACTGTGGCCTTTTTGAAAGTGGGATGCAGATACAAAAACAGAGATTATCCTTACCAACAATCCTTCTTGAGTATCAGAGTCCAACATACAGAGTGCAGCGGAAGACGTTAAATGTGCTTCATTCCGTGAGAACGCAACTCTATAGTTCTACAGTGAGATAGTGCATTTCAGCCTCAAAGGAAGCAATGTCCTCAAACGGAACATTGGTGGCACCAGGATCTAAAGCAGGCTTAAGAAGCCTTGGATGCAGTCAGTCTTTTATTAACTATCATGACCGACACAATGTGATCCATAATACTTCCATCTTGGCAGAAATTACATTCAAGCACAGGCCCCCACTAGAAGGTAGTGATGACATTCAGGTGCTGAAAACACCTTTTTAATGCCTAAAGGAATGATTGTGAGCTTTACTTACCATACATATTGGTCAAATGATGCCCTATGCCGGAAGACTGTCTTTTTTATTTTTCTTCAGTATCGGCAATGCAGAGACAATTTGTTGCGAAACACTGCCACTGCTGGTCATTCAGTATAATCTGCAGATGGAAAAGTCCACTGTTAGCACATTTACTACAAGCAATACAAAAATCATGCTTTTTATAAAGGGTAAAAATATCAATACTATGGAGTTTGTATTATTGTGAAAATCAGCAGTACATTAGAAAATCAAATCTCGATTTGTGTTTTTAACCTACCATACTACTCTGAATCTCATGCCTCTTTTGCCAACACGCTCTAAATAACTGTAGAAGGTACATTAGGCCATAGATAGAGATCTTTTTGCCAGCCAAGTGGCAGCGTACCCCTCTCACTTTATTTGTTTTAGGATATGGTACACCAGTAGCAATTAAGCCAGCTGATAAGTTGAGAGGTAGGGTTATGCTACAGTTAATGGGAATAATAAAAGCTATGAATAGCATGTTCATAATCATCATTTGAGCCAATTCCTAGCAGTTCAGCAATAGTGAAGTTGACTCTAATGCTCAAACTCACGCTCGTTCAAATTTAGAGGTCTTAAAAGTGCCCTAATTTCGTACATTTTACCATCATAGCTGTCACTTGGGCGTCCGGTCTACCCTGCTACTCATTTCATTAGCAAGATAAATGTATCTTACTGCTTGCTAGGCAACAACAGAGTGGCCCTCACGTCAGACAACATCTTGCATTTAGCTTTATGATGTCAGCTTGCTAGGCAACAGATTGGCCCTCATGTCAGACAACATCTTGCTTTCGCTTTATGATGTCAGATCATCACTGGTACAATTGTCCTTGTGGAAGCGGACCACACAGGAGGATGAGATATCAGAAGTTATGCAGTAGGTTGCTATCTCTATTCATGACTGCAAGGCAAGTCGGAGGCGGAATGGCAAATACTCTGAACCACTCAAAGCACTGTGGCCTTTTTGAAAGTGGGATGCAGATACAAAAACAGAGATTATCCTTACCAACAATCCTTCTTGAGTATCAGAGTCCAACATACAGAGTGCAGCGGAAGACGTTAAATGTGCTTCATTCCGTGAGAACGCAACTCTATAGTTCTACAGTGAGATAGTGCATTTCAGCCTCAAAGGAAGCAATGTCCTCAAACGGAACGTTGGTGGCACCAGGATCTAAAGCAGGCTTAAGAAGCCTTGGATGCAGTCAGTCTTTTATTAACTATCATGACCGACACAATGTGATCCATAATACTTCCATCTTGGCAGAAATTACATTCAAGCACAGGCCCCCACTAGAAGGTAGTGATGACATTCAGGTGCTGAAAACACCTTTTTAATGCCTAAAGGAATGATTGTGAGCTTTACTTACCATACATATTGGTCAAATGATGCCCTATGCCGGAAGACTGTCTTTTTTATTTTTCTTCAGTATCGGCAATGCAGAGACAATTTGTTGCGAAACACTGCCACTGCTGGTCATTCAGTATAATCTGCAGATGGAAAAGTCCACTGTTAGCACATTTACTACAAGCAATACAAAAATCATGCTTTTTATAAAGGGTAAAAATATCAATACTATGGAGTTTGTATTATTGTGAAAATCAGCAGTACATTAGAAAATCAAATCTCGATTTGTGTTTTTAACCTACCATACTACTCTGAATCTCATGCCTCTTTTGCCAACACGCTCTAAACAACTGTAGAAGGTACATTAGGCCATAGATAGAGATCTTTTTGCCAGCCAAGTGGCAGCGTACCCCTCTCACTTTATTTGTTTTAGGATATGGTACACCAGTAGCAATTAAGCCAGCTGATAAGTTGAGAGGTAGGGTTATGCTACAGTTAATGGGAATAATAAAAGCTATGAATAGCATGTTCATAAACATCATTTGAGCCAATTCCTAGCAGTTCAGCAATAGTGAAGTTGACTCTAATGCTCAAACTCACGTTCATTCAAATTTAGATGTCTTATAAAGTGCCCTAATTTTGTACATTTTACCATCATAGCTGTCACTTGGGCGTCCGGTCTACCCTGCTACTCATTTCATTAGCAAGATAAATGTATCTTACTGCTTGCTAGGCAACAACAGAGTGGCCCTCACGTCAGACAACATCTTGCATTTAGCTTTATGATGTCAGCTTGCTAGGCAACAGATTGGCCCTCATGTCAGACAACATCTTGCTTTCGCTTTATGATGTCAGATCATCACTGGTACAATTGTCCTTGTGGAAGCGGACCACACAGGAGGATGAGATATCAGAAGTTATGCAGTAGGTTGCTATCTCTATTCATGACTGCAAGGCAAGTCGGAGGCGGAATGGCAAATACTCTGAACCACTCAAAGCACTGTGGCCTTTTTGAAAGTGGGATGCAGATACAAAAACAGAGATTATCCTTACCAACAATCCTTCTTGAGTATCAGAGTCCAACATACAGAGTGCAGCGGAAGACGTTAAATGTGCTTCATTCCGTGAGAACGCAACTCTATAGTTCTACAGTGAGATAGTGTATTTCAGCCTCAAAGGAAGCAATGTCCTCAAACAGAACATTGGTGGCACCAGGATCTAAAGCAGGCTTAAGAAGCCTTGGATGCAGTCAGTCTTTTATTAACTATCATGACCGACACAATGTGAGCCATAATACTTCCATTTTGGCAGAAATTACATTCAAGCACAGGCCCCCACTAAAAGGTAGTGATGACATTCAGGTGCTGAAAACGCCTTTTTAATGCCTAAAGGAATGATTGTGAGCTTTACTTACCATACATATTGGTCAAATGATGCCCTATGCCGGAAGACTGTCTTTTTTTTTTTTTTTCAGTATCGGCAATTCAGAGACAATTTGTTGCGAAACACTGCCACTGCTGGTCATTCAGTATAATCTGCAGATGGAAAAGTCCACTGTTAGCACATTTACTACAAGCAATACAAAAAATCATGCTTTTTATAAAGGGTAAACAGATCAATACTATGGAGTTTGTATTATTGTGAAAATCAGCAGCTCATTAGAAAATCAAATCTCGATTTGTGTTTTTAACCTACCATACTACTCTGAATCTCATGCCTCTTTTGCCAACACGCTCTAAACAACTGTAGAAGGTACATTAGGCCATAGATAGAGATCTTTTTGCCAGCCAAGTGGCAGCGTACCCCTCTCACTTTATTCGTTTTAGGATATGGTACACCAGTAGCAATTAAGCCAGCTGATAAGTTGAGAGGTAGGGTTATGCTACAGTTAATGGGAATAATAAAAGCTATGAATAGCATGTTCATAATCATCATTTGAGCCAATTCCTAGCAGTTCAGCAATAGTGAAGTTGACTCTAATGCTCAAACTCACGTTCGTTCAAATTTAGAGGTCTTATAAAGTGCCCTAATTTTGAACATTTTACCATCATAGCTGTCACTTGGGCGTCCGGTCTACCCTTCTACTCATTTCATTAGCAAGATAAATGTATCTTACTGCTTGCTAGGCAACAACAGAGTGGCCCTCACGTCAGACAACATCTTGCATTTAGCTTTATGATGTCAGCTTGCTAGGCAACAGATTGGCCCTCATGTCAGACAACATCTTGCTTTCGCTTTATGATGTCAGATCATCACTGGTACAATTGTCCTTGTGGAAGCGGACCACACAGGAGGATGAGATATCAGAAGTTTTGCAGTAGGTTGCTATCTCTATTCATGACTGCAAGGCAAGTCGGAGGCGGAATGGCAAATACTCTGAACCACTCAAAGCACTGTGGCCTTTTTGAAAGTGGGATGCAGATACAAAAACAGAGATTATCCTTACCAACAATCCTTCTTGAGTATCAGAGTCCAACATACAGAGTGCAGCGGAAGACGTTAAATGTGCTTCATTCCGTGAGAACGCAACTCTATAGTTCTACAGTGAGATAGTGCATTTCAGCCTCAAAGGAAGCAATGTCCTCAAACGGAACATTGGTGGCACCAGGATCTAAAGCAGGCTTAAGAAGCCTTGGATGCAGTCAGTCTTTTATTAACTATCATGACCGACACAATGTGATCCATAATACTTCCATCTTGGCAGAAATTACATTCAAGCACAGGCCCCCACTAGAAGGTAGTGATGACATTCAGGTGCTGAAAACGCCTTTTTAATGCCTAAAGGAATGATTGTGAGCTTTACTTACCATACATATTGGTCAAATGATGTCCTATGCCGGAAGACTGTCTTTTTTATTTTTCTTCAGTATCGGCAATGCAGAGACAATTTGTTGCGAAACACTGCCACTGCTGGTCATTCAGTATAATCTGCAGATGGAAAAGTCCACTATTAGCACATTTACTACAAGCAATACAAAAATCATGCTTTTTATAAAGGGTAAACATATCAATACTATGGAGTTTGTATTATTGTGAAAATCAGCAGTACATTAGAAAATCAAATCTCGATTTGTGTTTTTAACCTACCATACTACTCTGAATCTCATGCCTCTTTTGCCAACACGCTCTAAACAACTGTAGAAGGTACATTAGGCCATAGATAGAGTTCTTTTTGCCAGCCAAGTGGCAGCGTACCCCTCTCACTTTATTTGTTTTAGGATATGGTACACCAGTAGCAATTAAGCCAGCTGATAAGTTGAGAGGTAGGGTTATGCTACAGTTAATGGGAATAATAAAAGCTATGAATAGCATGTTCATAAACATCATTTGAGCCAATTCCTAGCAGTTCAGCAATAGTGAAGTTTACTCTAATGCTCAAACTCACGTTCGTTCAAATTTAGATGTCTTATAAAGTGCCCTAATTTTGTACATTTTACCATCATAGCTGTCACTTGGGCGTCCGGTCTACCCTGCTACTCATTTCATTAGCAAGATAAATGTATCTTACTGCTTGCTAGGCAACAACAGAGTGGCCCTCACGTCAGACAACATCTTGCATTTAGCTTTATGATGTCAGCTTGCTAGGCAACAGATTGGCCCTCATGTCAGACAACATCTTGCTTTCGCTTTATGATGTCAGATCATCACTGGTACAATTGTCCTTGTGGAAGCGGACCACACAGGAGGATGAGATATCAGAAGTTATGCAGTAGGTTGCTATCTCTATTCATGACTGCAAGGCAAGTCGGAGGCGGAATAGCAAATACTCTGAACCACTCAAAGCACTGTGGCCTTTTTGAAAGTGGGATGCAGATACAAAAACAGAGATTATCCTTACCAACAATCCCTCTTGAGTATCAGAGTCCAACATACAGAGTGCAGCGGAAGACGTTAAATGTGCTTCATTCCGTGAGAACGCAACTCTATAGTTCTACAGTGAGATAGTGTATTTCAGCCTCAAAGGAAGCAATGTCCTCAAACAGAACATTGGTGGCACCAGGATCTAAAGCAGGCTTAAGAAGCCTTGGATGCAGTCAGTCTTTTATTAACTATCATGACCGACACAATGTGAGCCATAATACTTCCATTTTGGCAGAAATTACATTCAAGCACAGGCCCCCACTAAAAGGTAGTGATGACATTCAGGTGCTGAAAACGCCTTTTTAATGCCTAAAGGAATGATTGTGAGCTTTACTTACCATACATATTGGTCAAATGATGCCCTATGCCGGAAGACTGTCTTTTTTTTTTTTTTTCAGTATCGGCAATTCAGAGACAATTTGTTGCGAAACACTGCCACTGCTGGTCATTCAGTATAATCTGCAGATGGAAAAGTCCACTGTTAGCACATTTACTACAAGCAATACAAAAAATCATGCTTTTTATAAAGGGTAAACAGATCAATACTATGGAGTTTGTATTATTGTGAAAATCAGCAGCTCATTAGAAAATCAAATCTCGATTTGTGTTTTTAACCTACCATACTACTCTGAATCTCATGCCTCTTTTGCCAACACGCTCTAAACAACTGTAGAAGGTACATTAGGCCATAGATAGAGATCTTTTTGCCAGCCAAGTGGCAGCGTACCCCTCTCACTTTATTCGTTTTAGGATATGGTACACCAGTAGCAATTAAGCCAGCTGATAAGTTGAGAGGTAGGGTTATGCTACAGTTAATGGGAATAATAAAAGCTATGAATAGCATGTTCATAATCATCATTTGAGCCAATTCCTAGCAGTTCAGCAATAGTGAAGTTGACTCTAATGCTCAAACTCACGTTCGTTCAAATTTAGAGGTCTTATAAAGTGCCCTAATTTTGAACATTTTACCATCATAGCTGTCACTTGGGCGTCCGGTCTACCCTTCTACTCATTTCATTAGCAAGATAAATGTATCTTACTGCTTGCTAGGCAACAACAGAGTGGCCCTCACGTCAGACAACATCTTGCATTTAGCTTTATGATGTCAGCTTGCTAGGCAACAGATTGGCCCTCATGTCAGACAACATCTTGCTTTCGCTTTATGATGTCAGATCATCACTGGTACAATTGTCCTTGTGGAAGCGGACCACACAGGAGGATGAGATATCAGAAGTTTTGCAGTAGGTTGCTATCTCTATTCATGACTGCAAGGCAAGTCGGAGGCGGAATGGCAAATACTCTGAACCACTCAAAGCACTGTGGCCTTTTTGAAAGTGGGATGCAGATACAAAAACAGAGATTATCCTTACCAACAATCCTTCTTGAGTATCAGAGTCCAACATACAGAGTGCAGCGGAAGACGTTAAATGTGCTTCATTCCGTGAGAACGCAACTCTATAGTTCTACAGTGAGATAGTGCATTTCAGCCTCAAAGGAAGCAATGTCCTCAAACGGAACATTGGTGGCACCAGGATCTAAAGCAGGCTTAAGAAGCCTTGGATGCAGTCAGTCTTTTATTAACTATCATGACCGACACAATGTGATCCATAATACTTCCATCTTGGCAGAAATTACATTCAAGCACAGGCCCCCACTAGAAGGTAGTGATGACATTCAGGTGCTGAAAACGCCTTTTTAATGCCTAAAGGAATGATTGTGAGCTTTACTTACCATACATATTGGTCAAATGATGTCCTATGCCGGAAGACTGTCTTTTTTATTTTTCTTCAGTATCGGCAATGCAGAGACAATTTGTTGCGAAACACTGCCACTGCTGGTCATTCAGTATAATCTGCAGATGGAAAAGTCCACTATTAGCACATTTACTACAAGCAATACAAAAATCATGCTTTTTATAAAGGGTAAACATATCAATACTATGGAGTTTGTATTATTGTGAAAATCAGCAGTACATTAGAAAATCAAATCTCGATTTGTGTTTTTAACCTACCATACTACTCTGAATCTCATGCCTCTTTTGCCAACACGCTCTAAACAACTGTAGAAGGTACATTAGGCCATAGATAGAGTTCTTTTTGCCAGCCAAGTGGCAGCGTACCCCTCTCACTTTATTTGTTTTAGGATATGGTACACCAGTAGCAATTAAGCCAGCTGATAAGTTGAGAGGTAGGGTTATGCTACAGTTAATGGGAATAATAAAAGCTATGAATAGCATGTTCATAAACATCATTTGAGCCAATTCCTAGCAGTTCAGCAATAGTGAAGTTTACTCTAATGCTCAAACTCACGTTCGTTCAAATTTAGATGTCTTATAAAGTGCCCTAATTTTGTACATTTTACCATCATAGCTGTCACTTGGGCGTCCGGTCTACCCTGCTACTCATTTCATTAGCAAGATAAATGTATCTTACTGCTTGCTAGGCAACAACAGAGTGGCCCTCACATCAGACAACATCTTGCATTTAGCTTTATGATGTCAGCTTGCTAGGCAACAGATTGGCCCTCATGTCAGACAACATCTTGCTTTCGCTTTATGATGTCAGATCATCACTGGTACAATTGTCCTTGTGGAAGCGGACCACACAGGAGGATGAGATATCAGAAGTTATGCAGTAGGTTGCTATCTCTATTCATGACTGCAAGGCAAGTCGGAGGCGGAATAGCAAATACTCTGAACCACTCAAAGCACTGTGGCCTTTTTGAAAGTGGGATGCAGATACAAAAACAGAGATTATCCTTACCAACAATCCCTCTTGAGTATCAGAGTCCAACATACAGAGTGCAGCGGAAGACGTTAAATGTGCTTCATTCCGTGAGAACGCAACTCTATAGTTCTACAGTGAGATAGTGTATTTCAGCCTCAAAGGAAGCAATGTCCTCAAACAGAACATTGGTGGCACCAGGATCTAAAGCAGGCTTAAGAAGCCTTGGATGCAGTCAGTCTTTTATTAACTATCATGACCGACACAATGTGAGCCATAATACTTCCATTTTGGCAGAAATTACATTCAAGCACAGGCCCCCACTAAAAGGTAGTGATGACATTCAGGTGCTGAAAACGCCTTTTTAATGCCTAAAGGAATGATTGTGAGCTTTACTTACCATACATATTGGTCAAATGATGCCCTATGCCGGAAGACTGTCTTTTTTTTTTTTTTTCAGTATCGGCAATTCAGAGACAATTTGTTGCGAAACACTGCCACTGCTGGTCATTCAGTATAATCTGCAGATGGAAAAGTCCACTGTTAGCACATTTACTACAAGCAATACAAAAAATCATGCTTTTTATAAAGGGTAAACAGATCAATACTATGGAGTTTGTATTATTGTGAAAATCAGCAGCTCATTAGAAAATCAAATCTCGATTTGTGTTTTTAACCTACCATACTACTCTGAATCTCATGCCTCTTTTGCCAACACGCTCTAAACAACTGTAGAAGGTACATTAGGCCATAGATAGAGATCTTTTTGCCAGCCAAGTGGCAGCGTACCCCTCTCACTTTATTCGTTTTAGGATATGGTACACCAGTAGCAATTAAGCCAGCTGATAAGTTGAGAGGTAGGGTTATGCTACAGTTAATGGGAATAATAAAAGCTATGAATAGCATGTTCATAATCATCATTTGAGCCAATTCCTAGCAGTTCAGCAATAGTGAAGTTGACTCTAATGCTCAAACTCACGTTCGTTCAAATTTAGAGGTCTTATAAAGTGCCCTAATTTTGAACATTTTACCATCATAGCTGTCACTTGGGCGTCCGGTCTACCCTTCTACTCATTTCATTAGCAAGATAAATGTATCTTACTGCTTGCTAGGCAACAACAGAGTGGCCCTCACGTCAGACAACATCTTGCATTTAGCTTTATGATGTCAGCTTGCTAGGCAACAGATTGGCCCTCATGTCAGACAACATCTTGCTTTCGCTTTATGATGTCAGATCATCACTGGTACAATTGTCCTTGTGGAAGCGGACCACACAGGAGGATGAGATATCAGAAGTTTTGCAGTAGGTTGCTATCTCTATTCATGACTGCAAGGCAAGTCGGAGGCGGAATGGCAAATACTCTGAACCACTCAAAGCACTGTGGCCTTTTTGAAAGTGGGATGCAGATACAAAAACAGAGATTATCCTTACCAACAATCCTTCTTGAGTATCAGAGTCCAACATACAGAGTGCAGCGGAAGACGTTAAATGTGCTTCATTCCGTGAGAACGCAACTCTATAGTTCTACAGTGAGATAGTGCATTTCAGCCTCAAAGGAAGCAATGTCCTCAAACGGAACATTGGTGGCACCAGGATCTAAAGCAGGCTTAAGAAGCCTTGGATGCAGTCAGTCTTTTATTAACTATCATGACCGACACAATGTGATCCATAATACTTCCATCTTGGCAGAAATTACATTCAAGCACAGGCCCCCACTAGAAGGTAGTGATGACATTCAGGTGCTGAAAACGCCTTTTTAATGCCTAAAGGAATGATTGTGAGCTTTACTTACCATACATATTGGTCAAATGATGTCCTATGCCGGAAGACTGTCTTTTTTATTTTTCTTCAGTATCGGCAATGCAGAGACAATTTGTTGCGAAACACTGCCACTGCTGGTCATTCAGTATAATCTGCAGATGGAAAAGTCCACTATTAGCACATTTACTACAAGCAATACAAAAATCATGCTTTTTATAAAGGGTAAACATATCAATACTATGGAGTTTGTATTATTGTGAAAATCAGCAGTACATTAGAAAATCAAATCTCGATTTGTGTTTTTAACCTACCATACTACTCTGAATCTCATGCCTCTTTTGCCAACACGCTCTAAACAACTGTAGAAGGTACATTAGGCCATAGATAGAGATCTTTTTGCCAGCCAAGTGGCAGCGTACCCCTCTCACTTTATTCGTTTTAGGATATGGTACACCAGTAGCAATTAAGCCAGCTGATAAGTTGAGAGGTAGGGTTATGCTACAGTTAATGGGAATAATAAAAGCTATGAATAGCATGTTCATAATCATCATTTGAGCCAATTCCTAGCAGTTCAGCAATAGTGAAGTTGACTCTAATGCTCAAACTCACGTTCGTTCAAATTTAGAGGTCTTATAAAGTGCCCTAATTTTGAACATTTTACCATCATAGCTGTCACTTGGGCGTCCGGTCTACCCTTCTACTCATTTCATTAGCAAGATAAATGTATCTTACTGCTTGCTAGGCAACAACAGAGTGGCCCTCACGTCAGACAACATCTTGCATTTAGCTTTATGATGTCAGCTTGCTAGGCAACAGATTGGCCCTCATGTCAGACAACATCTTGCTTTCGCTTTATGATGTCAGATCATCACTGGTACAATTGTCCTTGTGGAAGCGGACCACACAGGAGGATGAGATATCAGAAGTTTTGCAGTAGGTTGCTATCTCTATTCATGACTGCAAGGCAAGTCGGAGGCGGAATGGCAAATACTCTGAACCACTCAAAGCACTGTGGCCTTTTTGAAAGTGGGATGCAGATACAAAAACAGAGATTATCCTTACCAACAATCCTTCTTGAGTATCAGAGTCCAACATACAGAGTGCAGCGGAAGACGTTAAATGTGCTTCATTCCGTGAGAACGCAACTCTATAGTTCTACAGTGAGATAGTGCATTTCAGCCTCAAAGGAAGCAATGTCCTCAAACGGAACATTGGTGGCACCAGGATCTAAAGCAGGCTTAAGAAGCCTTGGATGCAGTCAGTCTTTTATTAACTATCATGACCGACACAATGTGATCCATAATACTTCCATCTTGGCAGAAATTACATTCAAGCACAGGCCCCCACTAGAAGGTAGTGATGACATTCAGGTGCTGAAAACGCCTTTTTAATGCCTAAAGGAATGATTGTGAGCTTTACTTACCATACATATTGGTCAAATGATGTCCTATGCCGGAAGACTGTCTTTTTTATTTTTCTTCAGTATCGGCAATGCAGAGACAATTTGTTGCGAAACACTGCCACTGCTGGTCATTCAGTATAATCTGCAGATGGAAAAGTCCACTATTAGCACATTTACTACAAGCAATACAAAAATCATGCTTTTTATAAAGGGTAAACATATCAATACTATGGAGTTTGTATTATTGTGAAAATCAGCAGTACATTAGAAAATCAAATCTCGATTTGTGTTTTTAACCTACCATACTACTCTGAATCTCATGCCTCTTTTGCCAACACGCTCTAAACAACTGTAGAAGGTACATTAGGCCATAGATAGAGTTCTTTTTGCCAGCCAAGTGGCAGCGTACCCCTCTCACTTTATTTGTTTTAGGATATGGTACACCAGTAGCAATTAAGCCAGCTGATAAGTTGAGAGGTAGGGTTATGCTACAGTTAATGGGAATAATAAAAGCTATGAATAGCATGTTCATAAACATCATTTGAGCCAATTCCTAGCAGTTCAGCAATAGTGAAGTTTACTCTAATGCTCAAACTCACGTTCGTTCAAATTTAGATGTCTTATAAAGTGCCCTAATTTTGTACATTTTACCATCATAGCTGTCACTTGGGCGTCCGGTCTACCCTGCTACTCATTTCATTAGCAAGATAAATGTATCTTACTGCTTGCTAGGCAACAACAGAGTGGCCCTCACGTCAGACAACATCTTGCATTTAGCTTTATGATGTCAGCTTGCTAGGCAACAGATTGGCCCTCATGTCAGACAACATCTTGCTTTCGCTTTATGATGTCAGATCATCACTGGTACAATTGTCCTTGTGGAAGCGGACCACACAGGAGGATGAGATATCAGAAGTTATGCAGTAGGTTGCTATCTCTATTCATGACTGCAAGGCAAGTCGGAGGCGGAATAGCAAATACTCTGAACCACTCAAAGCACTGTGGCCTTTTTGAAAGTGGGATGCAGATACAAAAACAGAGATTATCCTTACCAACAATCCCTCTTGAGTATCAGAGTCCAACATACAGAGTGCAGCGGAAGACGTTAAATGTGCTTCATTCCGTGAGAACGCAACTCTATAGTTCTACAGTGAGATAGTGCATTTCAGCCTCAAAGGAAGCAATGTCCTCAAACGGAACATTGGTGGCACCAGGATCTAAAGCAGGCTTAAGAAGCCTTGGATGCAGTCAGTCTTTTATTAACTATCATGACCGACACAATGTGATCCATAATACTTCCATCTTGGCAGAAATTACATTCAAGCACAGGCCCCCACTAGAAGGTAGTGATGACATTCAGGTGCTGAAAACGCCTTTTTAATGCCTAAAGGAATGATTGTGAGCTTTACTTACCATACATATTGGTCAAATGATGTCCTATGCCGGAAGACTGTCTTTTTTATTTTTCTTCAGTATCGGCAATGCAGAGACAATTTGTTGCGAAACACTGCCACTGCTGGTCATTCAGTATAATCTGCAGATGGAAAAGTCCACTATTAGCACATTTACTACAAGCAATACAAAAATCATGCTTTTTATAAAGGGTAAACATATCAATACTATGGAGTTTGTATTATTGTGAAAATCAGCAGTACATTAGAAAATCAAATCTCGATTTGTGTTTTTAACCTACCATACTACTCTGAATCTCATGCCTCTTTTGCCAACACGCTCTAAACAACTGTAGAAGGTACATTAGGCCATAGATAGAGATCTTTTTGCCAGCCAAGTGGCAGCGTACCCCTCTCACTTTATTTGTTTTAGGATATGGTACACCAGTAGCAATTAAGCCAGCTGATAAGTTGAGAGGTAGGGTTATGCTACAGTTAATGGGAATAATAAAAGCTATGAATAGCATGTTCATAAACATCATTTGAGCCAATTCCTAGCAGTTCAGCAATAGTGAAGTTGACTCTAATGCTCAAACTCACGTTCATTCAAATTTAGATGTCTTATAAAGTGCCCTAATTTTGTACATTTTACCATCATAGCTGTCACTTGGGCGTCCGGTCTACCCTGCTACTCATTTCATTAGCAAGATAAATGTATCTTACTGCTTGCTAGGCAACAACAGAGTGGCCCTCACGTCAGACAACATCTTGCATTTAGCTTTATGATGTCAGCTTGCTAGGCAACAGATTGGCCCTCATGTCAGACAACATCTTGCTTTCGCTTTATGATGTCAGATCATCACTGGTACAATTGTCCTTGTGGAAGCGGACCACACAGGAGGATGAGATATCAGAAGTTATGCAGTAGGTTGCTATCTCTATTCATGACTGCAAGGCAAGTCGGAGGCGGAATGGCAAATACTCTGAACCACTCAAAGCACTGTGGCCTTTTTGAAAGTGGGATGCAGATACAAAAACAGAGATTATCCTTACCAACAATCCTTCTTGAGTATCAGAGTCCAACATACAGAGTGCAGCGGAAGACGTTAAATGTGCTTCATTCCGTGAGAACGCAACTCTATAGTTCTACAGTGAGATAGTGTATTTCAGCCTCAAAGGAAGCAATGTCCTCAAACAGAACATTGGTGGCACCAGGATCTAAAGCAGGCTTAAGAAGCCTTGGATGCAGTCAGTCTTTTATTAACTATCATGACCGACACAATGTGAGCCATAATACTTCCATTTTGGCAGAAATTACATTCAAGCACAGGCCCCCACTAAAAGGTAGTGATGACATTCAGGTGCTGAAAACGCCTTTTTAATGCCTAAAGGAATGATTGTGAGCTTTACTTACCATACATATTGGTCAAATGATGCCCTATGCCGGAAGACTGTCTTTTTTTTTTTTTTTCAGTATCGGCAATTCAGAGACAATTTGTTGCGAAACACTGCCACTGCTGGTCATTCAGTATAATCTGCAGATGGAAAAGTCCACTGTTAGCACATTTACTACAAGCAATACAAAAAATCATGCTTTTTATAAAGGGTAAACAGATCAATACTATGGAGTTTGTATTATTGTGAAAATCAGCAGCTCATTAGAAAATCAAATCTCGATTTGTGTTTTTAACCTACCATACTACTCTGAATCTCATGCCTCTTTTGCCAACACGCTCTAAACAACTGTAGAAGGTACATTAGGCCATAGATAGAGATCTTTTTGCCAGCCAAGTGGCAGCGTACCCCTCTCACTTTATTCGTTTTAGGATATGGTACACCAGTAGCAATTAAGCCAGCTGATAAGTTGAGAGGTAGGGTTATGCTACAGTTAATGGGAATAATAAAAGCTATGAATAGCATGTTCATAATCATCATTTGAGCCAATTCCTAGCAGTTCAGCAATAGTGAAGTTGACTCTAATGCTCAAACTCACGTTCGTTCAAATTTAGAGGTCTTATAAAGTGCCCTAATTTTGAACATTTTACCATCATAGCTGTCACTTGGGCGTCCGGTCTACCCTTCTACTCATTTCATTAGCAAGATAAATGTATCTTACTGCTTGCTAGGCAACAACAGAGTGGCCCTCACGTCAGACAACATCTTGCATTTAGCTTTATGATGTCAGCTTGCTAGGCAACAGATTGGCCCTCATGTCAGACAACATCTTGCTTTCGCTTTATGATGTCAGATCATCACTGGTACAATTGTCCTTGTGGAAGCGGACCACACAGGAGGATGAGATATCAGAAGTTTTGCAGTAGGTTGCTATCTCTATTCATGACTGCAAGGCAAGTCGGAGGCGGAATGGCAAATACTCTGAACCACTCAAAGCACTGTGGCCTTTTTGAAAGTGGGATGCAGATACAAAAACAGAGATTATCCTTACCAACAATCCTTCTTGAGTATCAGAGTCCAACATACAGAGTGCAGCGGAAGACGTTAAATGTGCTTCATTCCGTGAGAACGCAACTCTATAGTTCTACAGTGAGATAGTGCATTTCAGCCTCAAAGGAAGCAATGTCCTCAAACGGAACATTGGTGGCACCAGGATCTAAAGCAGGCTTAAGAAGCCTTGGATGCAGTCAGTCTTTTATTAACTATCATGACCGACACAATGTGATCCATAATACTTCCATCTTGGCAGAAATTACATTCAAGCACAGGCCCCCACTAGAAGGTAGTGATGACATTCAGGTGCTGAAAACGCCTTTTTAATGCCTAAAGGAATGATTGTGAGCTTTACTTACCATACATATTGGTCAAATGATGTCCTATGCCGGAAGACTGTCTTTTTTATTTTTCTTCAGTATCGGCAATGCAGAGACAATTTGTTGCGAAACACTGCCACTGCTGGTCATTCAGTATAATCTGCAGATGGAAAAGTCCACTATTAGCACATTTACTACAAGCAATACAAAAATCATGCTTTTTATAAAGGGTAAACATATCAATACTATGGAGTTTGTATTATTGTGAAAATCAGCAGTACATTAGAAAATCAAATCTCGATTTGTGTTTTTAACCTACCATACTACTCTGAATCTCATGCCTCTTTTGCCAACACGCTCTAAACAACTGTAGAAGGTACATTAGGCCATAGATAGAGTTCTTTTTGCCAGCCAAGTGGCAGCGTACCCCTCTCACTTTATTTGTTTTAGGATATGGTACACCAGTAGCAATTAAGCCAGCTGATAAGTTGAGAGGTAGGGTTATGCTACAGTTAATGGGAATAATAAAAGCTATGAATAGCATGTTCATAAACATCATTTGAGCCAATTCCTAGCAGTTCAGCAATAGTGAAGTTTACTCTAATGCTCAAACTCACGTTCGTTCAAATTTAGATGTCTTATAAAGTGCCCTAATTTTGTACATTTTACCATCATAGCTGTCACTTGGGCGTCCGGTCTACCCTGCTACTCATTTCATTAGCAAGATAAATGTATCTTACTGCTTGCTAGGCAACAACAGAGTGGCCCTCACATCAGACAACATCTTGCATTTAGCTTTATGATGTCAGCTTGCTAGGCAACAGATTGGCCCTCATGTCAGACAACATCTTGCTTTCGCTTTATGATGTCAGATCATCACTGGTACAATTGTCCTTGTGGAAGCGGACCACACAGGAGGATGAGATATCAGAAGTTATGCAGTAGGTTGCTATCTCTATTCATGACTGCAAGGCAAGTCGGAGGCGGAATAGCAAATACTCTGAACCACTCAAAGCACTGTGGCCTTTTTGAAAGTGGGATGCAGATACAAAAACAGAGATTATCCTTACCAACAATCCCTCTTGAGTATCAGAGTCCAACATACAGAGTGCAGCGGAAGACGTTAAATGTGCTTCATTCCGTGAGAACGCAACTCTATAGTTCTACAGTGAGATAGTGTATTTCAGCCTCAAAGGAAGCAATGTCCTCAAACAGAACATTGGTGGCACCAGGATCTAAAGCAGGCTTAAGAAGCCTTGGATGCAGTCAGTCTTTTATTAACTATCATGACCGACACAATGTGAGCCATAATACTTCCATTTTGGCAGAAATTACATTCAAGCACAGGCCCCCACTAAAAGGTAGTGATGACATTCAGGTGCTGAAAACGCCTTTTTAATGCCTAAAGGAATGATTGTGAGCTTTACTTACCATACATATTGGTCAAATGATGCCCTATGCCGGAAGACTGTCTTTTTTTTTTTTTTTCAGTATCGGCAATTCAGAGACAATTTGTTGCGAAACACTGCCACTGCTGGTCATTCAGTATAATCTGCAGATGGAAAAGTCCACTGTTAGCACATTTACTACAAGCAATACAAAAAATCATGCTTTTTATAAAGGGTAAACAGATCAATACTATGGAGTTTGTATTATTGTGAAAATCAGCAGCTCATTAGAAAATCAAATCTCGATTTGTGTTTTTAACCTACCATACTACTCTGAATCTCATGCCTCTTTTGCCAACACGCTCTAAACAACTGTAGAAGGTACATTAGGCCATAGATAGAGATCTTTTTGCCAGCCAAGTGGCAGCGTACCCCTCTCACTTTATTCGTTTTAGGATATGGTACACCAGTAGCAATTAAGCCAGCTGATAAGTTGAGAGGTAGGGTTATGCTACAGTTAATGGGAATAATAAAAGCTATGAATAGCATGTTCATAATCATCATTTGAGCCAATTCCTAGCAGTTCAGCAATAGTGAAGTTGACTCTAATGCTCAAACTCACGTTCGTTCAAATTTAGAGGTCTTATAAAGTGCCCTAATTTTGAACATTTTACCATCATAGCTGTCACTTGGGCGTCCGGTCTACCCTTCTACTCATTTCATTAGCAAGATAAATGTATCTTACTGCTTGCTAGGCAACAACAGAGTGGCCCTCACGTCAGACAACATCTTGCATTTAGCTTTATGATGTCAGCTTGCTAGGCAACAGATTGGCCCTCATGTCAGACAACATCTTGCTTTCGCTTTATGATGTCAGATCATCACTGGTACAATTGTCCTTGTGGAAGCGGACCACACAGGAGGATGAGATATCAGAAGTTTTGCAGTAGGTTGCTATCTCTATTCATGACTGCAAGGCAAGTCGGAGGCGGAATGGCAAATACTCTGAACCACTCAAAGCACTGTGGCCTTTTTGAAAGTGGGATGCAGATACAAAAACAGAGATTATCCTTACCAACAATCCTTCTTGAGTATCAGAGTCCAACATACAGAGTGCAGCGGAAGACGTTAAATGTGCTTCATTCCGTGAGAACGCAACTCTATAGTTCTACAGTGAGATAGTGCATTTCAGCCTCAAAGGAAGCAATGTCCTCAAACGGAACATTGGTGGCACCAGGATCTAAAGCAGGCTTAAGAAGCCTTGGATGCAGTCAGTCTTTTATTAACTATCATGACCGACACAATGTGATCCATAATACTTCCATCTTGGCAGAAATTACATTCAAGCACAGGCCCCCACTAGAAGGTAGTGATGACATTCAGGTGCTGAAAACGCCTTTTTAATGCCTAAAGGAATGATTGTGAGCTTTACTTACCATACATATTGGTCAAATGATGTCCTATGCCGGAAGACTGTCTTTTTTATTTTTCTTCAGTATCGGCAATGCAGAGACAATTTGTTGCGAAACACTGCCACTGCTGGTCATTCAGTATAATCTGCAGATGGAAAAGTCCACTATTAGCACATTTACTACAAGCAATACAAAAATCATGCTTTTTATAAAGGGTAAACATATCAATACTATGGAGTTTGTATTATTGTGAAAATCAGCAGTACATTAGAAAATCAAATCTCGATTTGTGTTTTTAACCTACCATACTACTCTGAATCTCATGCCTCTTTTGCCAACACGCTCTAAACAACTGTAGAAGGTACATTAGGCCATAGATAGAGATCTTTTTGCCAGCCAAGTGGCAGCGTACCCCTCTCACTTTATTCGTTTTAGGATATGGTACACCAGTAGCAATTAAGCCAGCTGATAAGTTGAGAGGTAGGGTTATGCTACAGTTAATGGGAATAATAAAAGCTATGAATAGCATGTTCATAATCATCATTTGAGCCAATTCCTAGCAGTTCAGCAATAGTGAAGTTGACTCTAATGCTCAAACTCACGTTCGTTCAAATTTAGAGGTCTTATAAAGTGCCCTAATTTTGAACATTTTACCATCATAGCTGTCACTTGGGCGTCCGGTCTACCCTTCTACTCATTTCATTAGCAAGATAAATGTATCTTACTGCTTGCTAGGCAACAACAGAGTGGCCCTCACGTCAGACAACATCTTGCATTTAGCTTTATGATGTCAGCTTGCTAGGCAACAGATTGGCCCTCATGTCAGACAACATCTTGCTTTCGCTTTATGATGTCAGATCATCACTGGTACAATTGTCCTTGTGGAAGCGGACCACACAGGAGGATGAGATATCAGAAGTTTTGCAGTAGGTTGCTATCTCTATTCATGACTGCAAGGCAAGTCGGAGGCGGAATGGCAAATACTCTGAACCACTCAAAGCACTGTGGCCTTTTTGAAAGTGGGATGCAGATACAAAAACAGAGATTATCCTTACCAACAATCCTTCTTGAGTATCAGAGTCCAACATACAGAGTGCAGCGGAAGACGTTAAATGTGCTTCATTCCGTGAGAACGCAACTCTATAGTTCTACAGTGAGATAGTGCATTTCAGCCTCAAAGGAAGCAATGTCCTCAAACGGAACATTGGTGGCACCAGGATCTAAAGCAGGCTTAAGAAGCCTTGGATGCAGTCAGTCTTTTATTAACTATCATGACCGACACAATGTGATCCATAATACTTCCATCTTGGCAGAAATTACATTCAAGCACAGGCCCCCACTAGAAGGTAGTGATGACATTCAGGTGCTGAAAACGCCTTTTTAATGCCTAAAGGAATGATTGTGAGCTTTACTTACCATACATATTGGTCAAATGATGTCCTATGCCGGAAGACTGTCTTTTTTATTTTTCTTCAGTATCGGCAATGCAGAGACAATTTGTTGCGAAACACTGCCACTGCTGGTCATTCAGTATAATCTGCAGATGGAAAAGTCCACTATTAGCACATTTACTACAAGCAATACAAAAATCATGCTTTTTATAAAGGGTAAACATATCAATACTATGGAGTTTGTATTATTGTGAAAATCAGCAGTACATTAGAAAATCAAATCTCGATTTGTGTTTTTAACCTACCATACTACTCTGAATCTCATGCCTCTTTTGCCAACACGCTCTAAACAACTGTAGAAGGTACATTAGGCCATAGATAGAGTTCTTTTTGCCAGCCAAGTGGCAGCGTACCCCTCTCACTTTATTTGTTTTAGGATATGGTACACCAGTAGCAATTAAGCCAGCTGATAAGTTGAGAGGTAGGGTTATGCTACAGTTAATGGGAATAATAAAAGCTATGAATAGCATGTTCATAAACATCATTTGAGCCAATTCCTAGCAGTTCAGCAATAGTGAAGTTTACTCTAATGCTCAAACTCACGTTCGTTCAAATTTAGATGTCTTATAAAGTGCCCTAATTTTGTACATTTTACCATCATAGCTGTCACTTGGGCGTCCGGTCTACCCTGCTACTCATTTCATTAGCAAGATAAATGTATCTTACTGCTTGCTAGGCAACAACAGAGTGGCCCTCACGTCAGACAACATCTTGCATTTAGCTTTATGATGTCAGCTTGCTAGGCAACAGATTGGCCCTCATGTCAGACAACATCTTGCTTTCGCTTTATGATGTCAGATCATCACTGGTACAATTGTCCTTGTGGAAGCGGACCACACAGGAGGATGAGATATCAGAAGTTATGCAGTAGGTTGCTATCTCTATTCATGACTGCAAGGCAAGTCGGAGGCGGAATAGCAAATACTCTGAACCACTCAAAGCACTGTGGCCTTTTTGAAAGTGGGATGCAGATACAAAAACAGAGATTATCCTTACCAACAATCCCTCTTGAGTATCAGAGTCCAACATACAGAGTGCAGCGGAAGACGTTAAATGTGCTTCATTCCGTGAGAACGCAACTCTATAGTTCTACAGTGAGATAGTGCATTTCAGCCTCAAAGGAAGCAATGTCCTCAAACGGAACATTGGTGGCACCAGGATCTAAAGCAGGCTTAAGAAGCCTTGGATGCAGTCAGTCTTTTATTAACTATCATGACCGACACAATGTGATCCATAATACTTCCATCTTGGCAGAAATTACATTCAAGCACAGGCCCCCACTAGAAGGTAGTGATGACATTCAGGTGCTGAAAACGCCTTTTTAATGCCTAAAGGAATGATTGTGAGCTTTACTTACCATACATATTGGTCAAATGATGTCCTATGCCGGAAGACTGTCTTTTTTATTTTTCTTCAGTATCGGCAATGCAGAGACAATTTGTTGCGAAACACTGCCACTGCTGGTCATTCAGTATAATCTGCAGATGGAAAAGTCCACTATTAGCACATTTACTACAAGCAATACAAAAATCATGCTTTTTATAAAGGGTAAACATATCAATACTATGGAGTTTGTATTATTGTGAAAATCAGCAGTACATTAGAAAATCAAATCTCGATTTGTGTTTTTAACCTACCATACTACTCTGAATCTCATGCCTCTTTTGCCAACACGCTCTAAACAACTGTAGAAGGTACATTAGGCCATAGATAGAGATCTTTTTGCCAGCCAAGTGGCAGCGTACCCCTCTCACTTTATTTGTTTTAGGATATGGTACACCAGTAGCAATTAAGCCAGCTGATAAGTTGAGAGGTAGGGTTATGCTACAGTTAATGGGAATAATAAAAGCTATGAATAGCATGTTCATAAACATCATTTGAGCCAATTCCTAGCAGTTCAGCAATAGTGAAGTTGACTCTAATGCTCAAACTCACGTTCATTCAAATTTAGATGTCTTATAAAGTGCCCTAATTTTGTACATTTTACCATCATAGCTGTCACTTGGGCGTCCGGTCTACCCTGCTACTCATTTCATTAGCAAGATAAATGTATCTTACTGCTTGCTAGGCAACAACAGAGTGGCCCTCACGTCAGACAACATCTTGCATTTAGCTTTATGATGTCAGCTTGCTAGGCAACAGATTGGCCCTCATGTCAGACAACATCTTGCTTTCGCTTTATGATGTCAGATCATCACTGGTACAATTGTCCTTGTGGAAGCGGACCACACAGGAGGATGAGATATCAGAAGTTATGCAGTAGGTTGCTATCTCTATTCATGACTGCAAGGCAAGTCGGAGGCGGAATGGCAAATACTCTGAACCACTCAAAGCACTGTGGCCTTTTTGAAAGTGGGATGCAGATACAAAAACAGAGATTATCCTTACCAACAATCCTTCTTGAGTATCAGAGTCCAACATACAGAGTGCAGCGGAAGACGTTAAATGTGCTTCATTCCGTGAGAACGCAACTCTATAGTTCTACAGTGAGATAGTGTATTTCAGCCTCAAAGGAAGCAATGTCCTCAAACAGAACATTGGTGGCACCAGGATCTAAAGCAGGCTTAAGAAGCCTTGGATGCAGTCAGTCTTTTATTAACTATCATGACCGACACAATGTGAGCCATAATACTTCCATTTTGGCAGAAATTACATTCAAGCACAGGCCCCCACTAAAAGGTAGTGATGACATTCAGGTGCTGAAAACGCCTTTTTAATGCCTAAAGGAATGATTGTGAGCTTTACTTACCATACATATTGGTCAAATGATGCCCTATGCCGGAAGACTGTCTTTTTTTTTTTTTTTCAGTATCGGCAATTCAGAGACAATTTGTTGCGAAACACTGCCACTGCTGGTCATTCAGTATAATCTGCAGATGGAAAAGTCCACTGTTAGCACATTTACTACAAGCAATACAAAAAATCATGCTTTTTATAAAGGGTAAACAGATCAATACTATGGAGTTTGTATTATTGTGAAAATCAGCAGCTCATTAGAAAATCAAATCTCGATTTGTGTTTTTAACCTACCATACTACTCTGAATCTCATGCCTCTTTTGCCAACACGCTCTAAACAACTGTAGAAGGTACATTAGGCCATAGATAGAGATCTTTTTGCCAGCCAAGTGGCAGCGTACCCCTCTCACTTTATTCGTTTTAGGATATGGTACACCAGTAGCAATTAAGCCAGCTGATAAGTTGAGAGGTAGGGTTATGCTACAGTTAATGGGAATAATAAAAGCTATGAATAGCATGTTCATAATCATCATTTGAGCCAATTCCTAGCAGTTCAGCAATAGTGAAGTTGACTCTAATGCTCAAACTCACGTTCGTTCAAATTTAGAGGTCTTATAAAGTGCCCTAATTTTGAACATTTTACCATCATAGCTGTCACTTGGGCGTCCGGTCTACCCTTCTACTCATTTCATTAGCAAGATAAATGTATCTTACTGCTTGCTAGGCAACAACAGAGTGGCCCTCACGTCAGACAACATCTTGCATTTAGCTTTATGATGTCAGCTTGCTAGGCAACAGATTGGCCCTCATGTCAGACAACATCTTGCTTTCGCTTTATGATGTCAGATCATCACTGGTACAATTGTCCTTGTGGAAGCGGACCACACAGGAGGATGAGATATCAGAAGTTTTGCAGTAGGTTGCTATCTCTATTCATGACTGCAAGGCAAGTCGGAGGCGGAATGGCAAATACTCTGAACCACTCAAAGCACTGTGGCCTTTTTGAAAGTGGGATGCAGATACAAAAACAGAGATTATCCTTACCAACAATCCTTCTTGAGTATCAGAGTCCAACATACAGAGTGCAGCGGAAGACGTTAAATGTGCTTCATTCCGTGAGAACGCAACTCTATAGTTCTACAGTGAGATAGTGCATTTCAGCCTCAAAGGAAGCAATGTCCTCAAACGGAACATTGGTGGCACCAGGATCTAAAGCAGGCTTAAGAAGCCTTGGATGCAGTCAGTCTTTTATTAACTATCATGACCGACACAATGTGATCCATAATACTTCCATCTTGGCAGAAATTACATTCAAGCACAGGCCCCCACTAGAAGGTAGTGATGACATTCAGGTGCTGAAAACGCCTTTTTAATGCCTAAAGGAATGATTGTGAGCTTTACTTACCATACATATTGGTCAAATGATGTCCTATGCCGGAAGACTGTCTTTTTTATTTTTCTTCAGTATCGGCAATGCAGAGACAATTTGTTGCGAAACACTGCCACTGCTGGTCATTCAGTATAATCTGCAGATGGAAAAGTCCACTATTAGCACATTTACTACAAGCAATACAAAAATCATGCTTTTTATAAAGGGTAAACATATCAATACTATGGAGTTTGTATTATTGTGAAAATCAGCAGTACATTAGAAAATCAAATCTCGATTTGTGTTTTTAACCTACCATACTACTCTGAATCTCATGCCTCTTTTGCCAACACGCTCTAAACAACTGTAGAAGGTACATTAGGCCATAGATAGAGTTCTTTTTGCCAGCCAAGTGGCAGCGTACCCCTCTCACTTTATTTGTTTTAGGATATGGTACACCAGTAGCAATTAAGCCAGCTGATAAGTTGAGAGGTAGGGTTATGCTACAGTTAATGGGAATAATAAAAGCTATGAATAGCATGTTCATAAACATCATTTGAGCCAATTCCTAGCAGTTCAGCAATAGTGAAGTTTACTCTAATGCTCAAACTCACGTTCGTTCAAATTTAGATGTCTTATAAAGTGCCCTAATTTTGTACATTTTACCATCATAGCTGTCACTTGGGCGTCCGGTCTACCCTGCTACTCATTTCATTAGCAAGATAAATGTATCTTACTGCTTGCTAGGCAACAACAGAGTGGCCCTCACGTCAGACAACATCTTGCATTTAGCTTTATGATGTCAGCTTGCTAGGCAACAGATTGGCCCTCATGTCAGACAACATCTTGCTTTCGCTTTATGATGTCAGATCATCACTGGTACAATTGTCCTTGTGGAAGCGGACCACACAGGAGGATGAGATATCAGAAGTTATGCAGTAGGTTGCTATCTCTATTCATGACTGCAAGGCAAGTCGGAGGCGGAATAGCAAATACTCTGAACCACTCAAAGCACTGTGGCCTTTTTGAAAGTGGGATGCAGATACAAAAACAGAGATTATCCTTACCAACAATCCCTCTTGAGTATCAGAGTCCAACATACAGAGTGCAGCGGAAGACGTTAAATGTGCTTCATTCCGTGAGAACGCAACTCTATAGTTCTACAGTGAGATAGTGTATTTCAGCCTCAAAGGAAGCAATGTCCTCAAACAGAACATTGGTGGCACCAGGATCTAAAGCAGGCTTAAGAAGCCTTGGATGCAGTCAGTCTTTTATTAACTATCATGACCGACACAATGTGAGCCATAATACTTCCATTTTGGCAGAAATTACATTCAAGCACAGGCCCCCACTAAAAGGTAGTGATGACATTCAGGTGCTGAAAACGCCTTTTTAATGCCTAAAGGAATGATTGTGAGCTTTACTTACCATACATATTGGTCAAATGATGCCCTATGCCGGAAGACTGTCTTTTTTTTTTTTTTTCAGTATCGGCAATTCAGAGACAATTTGTTGCGAAACACTGCCACTGCTGGTCATTCAGTATAATCTGCAGATGGAAAAGTCCACTGTTAGCACATTTACTACAAGCAATACAAAAAATCATGCTTTTTATAAAGGGTAAACAGATCAATACTATGGAGTTTGTATTATTGTGAAAATCAGCAGCTCATTAGAAAATCAAATCTCGATTTGTGTTTTTAACCTACCATACTACTCTGAATCTCATGCCTCTTTTGCCAACACGCTCTAAACAACTGTAGAAGGTACATTAGGCCATAGATAGAGATCTTTTTGCCAGCCAAGTGGCAGCGTACCCCTCTCACTTTATTCGTTTTAGGATATGGTACACCAGTAGCAATTAAGCCAGCTGATAAGTTGAGAGGTAGGGTTATGCTACAGTTAATGGGAATAATAAAAGCTATGAATAGCATGTTCATAATCATCATTTGAGCCAATTCCTAGCAGTTCAGCAATAGTGAAGTTGACTCTAATGCTCAAACTCACGTTCGTTCAAATTTAGAGGTCTTATAAAGTGCCCTAATTTTGAACATTTTACCATCATAGCTGTCACTTGGGCGTCCGGTCTACCCTTCTACTCATTTCATTAGCAAGATAAATGTATCTTACTGCTTGCTAGGCAACAACAGAGTGGCCCTCACGTCAGACAACATCTTGCATTTAGCTTTATGATGTCAGCTTGCTAGGCAACAGATTGGCCCTCATGTCAGACAACATCTTGCTTTCGCTTTATGATGTCAGATCATCACTGGTACAATTGTCCTTGTGGAAGCGGACCACACAGGAGGATGAGATATCAGAAGTTTTGCAGTAGGTTGCTATCTCTATTCATGACTGCAAGGCAAGTCGGAGGCGGAATGGCAAATACTCTGAACCACTCAAAGCACTGTGGCCTTTTTGAAAGTGGGATGCAGATACAAAAACAGAGATTATCCTTACCAACAATCCTTCTTGAGTATCAGAGTCCAACATACAGAGTGCAGCGGAAGACGTTAAATGTGCTTCATTCCGTGAGAACGCAACTCTATAGTTCTACAGTGAGATAGTGCATTTCAGCCTCAAAGGAAGCAATGTCCTCAAACGGAACATTGGTGGCACCAGGATCTAAAGCAGGCTTAAGAAGCCTTGGATGCAGTCAGTCTTTTATTAACTATCATGACCGACACAATGTGATCCATAATACTTCCATCTTGGCAGAAATTACATTCAAGCACAGGCCCCCACTAGAAGGTAGTGATGACATTCAGGTGCTGAAAACGCCTTTTTAATGCCTAAAGGAATGATTGTGAGCTTTACTTACCATACATATTGGTCAAATGATGTCCTATGCCGGAAGACTGTCTTTTTTATTTTTCTTCAGTATCGGCAATGCAGAGACAATTTGTTGCGAAACACTGCCACTGCTGGTCATTCAGTATAATCTGCAGATGGAAAAGTCCACTATTAGCACATTTACTACAAGCAATACAAAAATCATGCTTTTTATAAAGGGTAAACATATCAATACTATGGAGTTTGTATTATTGTGAAAATCAGCAGTACATTAGAAAATCAAATCTCGATTTGTGTTTTTAACCTACCATACTACTCTGAATCTCATGCCTCTTTTGCCAACACGCTCTAAACAACTGTAGAAGGTACATTAGGCCATAGATAGAGTTCTTTTTGCCAGCCAAGTGGCAGCGTACCCCTCTCACTTTATTTGTTTTAGGATATGGTACACCAGTAGCAATTAAGCCAGCTGATAAGTTGAGAGGTAGGGTTATGCTACAGTTAATGGGAATAATAAAAGCTATGAATAGCATGTTCATAAACATCATTTGAGCCAATTCCTAGCAGTTCAGCAATAGTGAAGTTTACTCTAATGCTCAAACTCACGTTCGTTCAAATTTAGATGTCTTATAAAGTGCCCTAATTTTGTACATTTTACCATCATAGCTGTCACTTGGGCGTCCGGTCTACCCTGCTACTCATTTCATTAGCAAGATAAATGTATCTTACTGCTTGCTAGGCAACAACAGAGTGGCCCTCACGTCAGACAACATCTTGCATTTAGCTTTATGATGTCAGCTTGCTAGGCAACAGATTGGCCCTCATGTCAGACAACATCTTGCTTTCGCTTTATGATGTCAGATCATCACTGGTACAATTGTCCTTGTGGAAGCGGACCACACAGGAGGATGAGATATCAGAAGTTATGCAGTAGGTTGCTATCTCTATTCATGACTGCAAGGCAAGTCGGAGGCGGAATAGCAAATACTCTGAACCACTCAAAGCACTGTGGCCTTTTTGAAAGTGGGATGCAGATACAAAAACAGAGATTATCCTTACCAACAATCCCTCTTGAGTATCAGAGTCCAACATACAGAGTGCAGCGGAAGACGTTAAATGTGCTTCATTCCGTGAGAACGCAACTCTATAGTTCTACAGTGAGATAGTGTATTTCAGCCTCAAAGGAAGCAATGTCCTCAAACAGAACATTGGTGGCACCAGGATCTAAAGCAGGCTTAAGAAGCCTTGGATGCAGTCAGTCTTTTATTAACTATCATGACCGACACAATGTGAGCCATAATACTTCCATTTTGGCAGAAATTACATTCAAGCACAGGCCCCCACTAAAAGGTAGTGATGACATTCAGGTGCTGAAAACGCCTTTTTAATGCCTAAAGGAATGATTGTGAGCTTTACTTACCATACATATTGGTCAAATGATGCCCTATGCCGGAAGACTGTCTTTTTTTTTTTTTTTCAGTATCGGCAATTCAGAGACAATTTGTTGCGAAACACTGCCACTGCTGGTCATTCAGTATAATCTGCAGATGGAAAAGTCCACTGTTAGCACATTTACTACAAGCAATACAAAAAATCATGCTTTTTATAAAGGGTAAACAGATCAATACTATGGAGTTTGTATTATTGTGAAAATCAGCAGCTCATTAGAAAATCAAATCTCGATTTGTGTTTTTAACCTACCATACTACTCTGAATCTCATGCCTCTTTTGCCAACACGCTCTAAACAACTGTAGAAGGTACATTAGGCCATAGATAGAGATCTTTTTGCCAGCCAAGTGGCAGCGTACCCCTCTCACTTTATTCGTTTTAGGATATGGTACACCAGTAGCAATTAAGCCAGCTGATAAGTTGAGAGGTAGGGTTATGCTACAGTTAATGGGAATAATAAAAGCTATGAATAGCATGTTCATAATCATCATTTGAGCCAATTCCTAGCAGTTCAGCAATAGTGAAGTTGACTCTAATGCTCAAACTCACGTTCGTTCAAATTTAGAGGTCTTATAAAGTGCCCTAATTTTGAACATTTTACCATCATAGCTGTCACTTGGGCGTCCGGTCTACCCTTCTACTCATTTCATTAGCAAGATAAATGTATCTTACTGCTTGCTAGGCAACAACAGAGTGGCCCTCACGTCAGACAACATCTTGCATTTAGCTTTATGATGTCAGCTTGCTAGGCAACAGATTGGCCCTCATGTCAGACAACATCTTGCTTTCGCTTTATGATGTCAGATCATCACTGGTACAATTGTCCTTGTGGAAGCGGACCACACAGGAGGATGAGATATCAGAAGTTTTGCAGTAGGTTGCTATCTCTATTCATGACTGCAAGGCAAGTCGGAGGCGGAATGGCAAATACTCTGAACCACTCAAAGCACTGTGGCCTTTTTGAAAGTGGGATGCAGATACAAAAACAGAGATTATCCTTACCAACAATCCTTCTTGAGTATCAGAGTCCAACATACAGAGTGCAGCGGAAGACGTTAAATGTGCTTCATTCCGTGAGAACGCAACTCTATAGTTCTACAGTGAGATAGTGCATTTCAGCCTCAAAGGAAGCAATGTCCTCAAACGGAACATTGGTGGCACCAGGATCTAAAGCAGGCTTAAGAAGCCTTGGATGCAGTCAGTCTTTTATTAACTATCATGACCGACACAATGTGATCCATAATACTTCCATCTTGGCAGAAATTACATTCAAGCACAGGCCCCCACTAGAAGGTAGTGATGACATTCAGGTGCTGAAAACGCCTTTTTAATGCCTAAAGGAATGATTGTGAGCTTTACTTACCATACATATTGGTCAAATGATGTCCTATGCCGGAAGACTGTCTTTTTTATTTTTCTTCAGTATCGGCAATGCAGAGACAATTTGTTGCGAAACACTGCCACTGCTGGTCATTCAGTATAATCTGCAGATGGAAAAGTCCACTATTAGCACATTTACTACAAGCAATACAAAAATCATGCTTTTTATAAAGGGTAAACATATCAATACTATGGAGTTTGTATTATTGTGAAAATCAGCAGTACATTAGAAAATCAAATCTCGATTTGTGTTTTTAACCTACCATACTACTCTGAATCTCATGCCTCTTTTGCCAACACGCTCTAAACAACTGTAGAAGGTACATTAGGCCATAGATAGAGTTCTTTTTGCCAGCCAAGTGGCAGCGTACCCCTCTCACTTTATTTGTTTTAGGATATGGTACACCAGTAGCAATTAAGCCAGCTGATAAGTTGAGAGGTAGGGTTATGCTACAGTTAATGGGAATAATAAAAGCTATGAATAGCATGTTCATAAACATCATTTGAGCCAATTCCTAGCAGTTCAGCAATAGTGAAGTTTACTCTAATGCTCAAACTCACGTTCGTTCAAATTTAGATGTCTTATAAAGTGCCCTAATTTTGTACATTTTACCATCATAGCTGTCACTTGGGCGTCCGGTCTACCCTGCTACTCATTTCATTAGCAAGATAAATGTATCTTACTGCTTGCTAGGCAACAACAGAGTGGCCCTCACGTCAGACAACATCTTGCATTTAGCTTTATGATGTCAGCTTGCTAGGCAACAGATTGGCCCTCATGTCAGACAACATCTTGCTTTCGCTTTATGATGTCAGATCATCACTGGTACAATTGTCCTTGTGGAAGCGGACCACACAGGAGGATGAGATATCAGAAGTTATGCAGTAGGTTGCTATCTCTATTCATGACTGCAAGGCAAGTCGGAGGCGGAATAGCAAATACTCTGAACCACTCAAAGCACTGTGGCCTTTTTGAAAGTGGGATGCAGATACAAAAACAGAGATTATCCTTACCAACAATCCCTCTTGAGTATCAGAGTCCAACATACAGAGTGCAGCGGAAGACGTTAAATGTGCTTCATTCCGTGAGAACGCAACTCTATAGTTCTACAGTGAGATAGTGTATTTCAGCCTCAAAGGAAGCAATGTCCTCAAACAGAACATTGGTGGCACCAGGATCTAAAGCAGGCTTAAGAAGCCTTGGATGCAGTCAGTCTTTTATTAACTATCATGACCGACACAATGTGAGCCATAATACTTCCATTTTGGCAGAAATTACATTCAAGCACAGGCCCCCACTAAAAGGTAGTGATGACATTCAGGTGCTGAAAACGCCTTTTTAATGCCTAAAGGAATGATTGTGAGCTTTACTTACCATACATATTGGTCAAATGATGCCCTATGCCGGAAGACTGTCTTTTTTTTTTTTTTTCAGTATCGGCAATTCAGAGACAATTTGTTGCGAAACACTGCCACTGCTGGTCATTCAGTATAATCTGCAGATGGAAAAGTCCACTGTTAGCACATTTACTACAAGCAATACAAAAAATCATGCTTTTTATAAAGGGTAAACAGATCAATACTATGGAGTTTGTATTATTGTGAAAATCAGCAGCTCATTAGAAAATCAAATCTCGATTTGTGTTTTTAACCTACCATACTACTCTGAATCTCATGCCTCTTTTGCCAACACGCTCTAAACAACTGTAGAAGGTACATTAGGCCATAGATAGAGATCTTTTTGCCAGCCAAGTGGCAGCGTACCCCTCTCACTTTATTCGTTTTAGGATATGGTACACCAGTAGCAATTAAGCCAGCTGATAAGTTGAGAGGTAGGGTTATGCTACAGTTAATGGGAATAATAAAAGCTATGAATAGCATGTTCATAATCATCATTTGAGCCAATTCCTAGCAGTTCAGCAATAGTGAAGTTGACTCTAATGCTCAAACTCACGTTCGTTCAAATTTAGAGGTCTTATAAAGTGCCCTAATTTTGAACATTTTACCATCATAGCTGTCACTTGGGCGTCCGGTCTACCCTTCTACTCATTTCATTAGCAAGATAAATGTATCTTACTGCTTGCTAGGCAACAACAGAGTGGCCCTCACGTCAGACAACATCTTGCATTTAGCTTTATGATGTCAGCTTGCTAGGCAACAGATTGGCCCTCATGTCAGACAACATCTTGCTTTCGCTTTATGATGTCAGATCATCACTGGTACAATTGTCCTTGTGGAAGCGGACCACACAGGAGGATGAGATATCAGAAGTTTTGCAGTAGGTTGCTATCTCTATTCATGACTGCAAGGCAAGTCGGAGGCGGAATGGCAAATACTCTGAACCACTCAAAGCACTGTGGCCTTTTTGAAAGTGGGATGCAGATACAAAAACAGAGATTATCCTTACCAACAATCCTTCTTGAGTATCAGAGTCCAACATACAGAGTGCAGCGGAAGACGTTAAATGTGCTTCATTCCGTGAGAACGCAACTCTATAGTTCTACAGTGAGATAGTGCATTTCAGCCTCAAAGGAAGCAATGTCCTCAAACGGAACATTGGTGGCACCAGGATCTAAAGCAGGCTTAAGAAGCCTTGGATGCAGTCAGTCTTTTATTAACTATCATGACCGACACAATGTGATCCATAATACTTCCATCTTGGCAGAAATTACATTCAAGCACAGGCCCCCACTAGAAGGTAGTGATGACATTCAGGTGCTGAAAACGCCTTTTTAATGCCTAAAGGAATGATTGTGAGCTTTACTTACCATACATATTGGTCAAATGATGTCCTATGCCGGAAGACTGTCTTTTTTATTTTTCTTCAGTATCGGCAATGCAGAGACAATTTGTTGCGAAACACTGCCACTGCTGGTCATTCAGTATAATCTGCAGATGGAAAAGTCCACTATTAGCACATTTACTACAAGCAATACAAAAATCATGCTTTTTATAAAGGGTAAACATATCAATACTATGGAGTTTGTATTATTGTGAAAATCAGCAGTACATTAGAAAATCAAATCTCGATTTGTGTTTTTAACCTACCATACTACTCTGAATCTCATGCCTCTTTTGCCAACACGCTCTAAACAACTGTAGAAGGTACATTAGGCCATAGATAGAGTTCTTTTTGCCAGCCAAGTGGCAGCGTACCCCTCTCACTTTATTTGTTTTAGGATATGGTACACCAGTAGCAATTAAGCCAGCTGATAAGTTGAGAGGTAGGGTTATGCTACAGTTAATGGGAATAATAAAAGCTATGAATAGCATGTTCATAAACATCATTTGAGCCAATTCCTAGCAGTTCAGCAATAGTGAAGTTTACTCTAATGCTCAAACTCACGTTCGTTCAAATTTAGATGTCTTATAAAGTGCCCTAATTTTGTACATTTTACCATCATAGCTGTCACTTGGGCGTCCGGTCTACCCTGCTACTCATTTCATTAGCAAGATAAATGTATCTTACTGCTTGCTAGGCAACAACAGAGTGGCCCTCACGTCAGACAACATCTTGCATTTAGCTTTATGATGTCAGCTTGCTAGGCAACAGATTGGCCCTCATGTCAGACAACATCTTGCTTTCGCTTTAGGATGTCAGATCATCACTGGTACAATTGTCCTTGTGGAAGCGGACCACACAGGAGGATGAGATATCAGAAGTTATGCAGTAGGTTGCTATCTCTATTCATGACTGCAAGGCAAGTCGGAGGCGGAATAGCAAATACTCTGAACCACTCAAAGCACTGTGGCCTTTTTGAAAGTGGGATGCAGATACAAAAACAGAGATTATCCTTACCAACAATCCCTCTTGAGTATCAGAGTCCAACATACAGAGTGCAGCGGAAGACGTTAAATGTGCTTCATTCCGTGAGAACGCAACTCTATAGTTCTACAGTGAGATAGTGTATTTCAGCCTCAAAGGAAGCAATGTCCTCAAACAGAACATTGGTGGCACCAGGATCTAAAGCAGGCTTAAGAAGCCTTGGATGCAGTCAGTCTTTTATTAACTATCATGACCGACACAATGTGAGCCATAATACTTCCATTTTGGCAGAAATTACATTCAAGCACAGGCCCCCACTAAAAGGTAGTGATGACATTCAGGTGCTGAAAACGCCTTTTTAATGCCTAAAGGAATGATTGTGAGCTTTACTTACCATACATATTGGTCAAATGATGCCCAATGCCGGAAGACTGTCTTTTTTTTTTTTTTCAGTATCGGCAATTCAGAGACAATTTGTTGCGAAACACTGCCACTGCTGGTCATTCAGTATAATCTGCAGATGGAAAAGTCCACTGTTAGCACATTTACTACAAGCAATACAAAAAATCATGCTTTTTATAAAGGGTAAACAGATCAATACTATGGAGTTTGTATTATTGTGAAAATCAGCAGCTCATTAGAAAATCAAATCTCGATTTGTGTTTTTAACCTACCATACTACTCTGAATCTCATGCCTCTTTTGCCAACACGCTCTAAACAACTGTAGAAGGTACATTAGGCCATAGATAGAGATCTTTTTGCCAGCCAAGTGGCAGCGTACCCCTCTCACTTTATTCGTTTTAGGATATGGTACACCAGTAGCAATTAAGCCAGCTGATAAGTTGAGAGGTAGGGTTATGCTACAGTTAATGGGAATAATAAAAGCTATGAATAGCATGTTCATAATCATCATTTGAGCCAATTCCTAGCAGTTCAGCAATAGTGAAGTTGACTCTAATGCTCAAACTCACGTTCGTTCAAATTTAGAGGTCTTATAAAGTGCCCTAATTTTGAACATTTTACCATCATAGCTGTCACTTGGGCGTCCGGTCTACCCTTCTACTCATTTCATTAGCAAGATAAATGTATCTTACTGCTTGCTAGGCAACAACAGAGTGGCCCTCACGTCAGACAACATCTTGCATTTAGCTTTATGATGTCAGCTTGCTAGGCAACAGATTGGCCCTCATGTCAGACAACATCTTGCTTTCGCTTTATGATGTCAGATCATCACTGGTACAATTGTCCTTGTGGAAGCGGACCACACAGGAGGATGAGATATCAGAAGTTTTGCAGTAGGTTGCTATCTCTATTCATGACTGCAAGGCAAGTCGGAGGCGGAATGGCAAATACTCTGAACCACTCAAAGCACTGTGGCCTTTTTGAAAGTGGGATGCAGATACAAAAACAGAGATTATCCTTACCAACAATCCTTCTTGAGTATCAGAGTCCAACATACAGAGTGCAGCGGAAGACGTTAAATGTGCTTCATTCCGTGAGAACGCAACTCTATAGTTCTACAGTGAGATAGTGCATTTCAGCCTCAAAGGAAGCAATGTCCTCAAACGGAACATTGGTGGCACCAGGATCTAAAGCAGGCTTAAGAAGCCTTGGATGCAGTCAGTCTTTTATTAACTATCATGACCGACACAATGTGATCCATAATACTTCCATCTTGGCAGAAATTACATTCAAGCACAGGCCCCCACTAGAAGGTAGTGATGACATTCAGGTGCTGAAAACGCCTTTTTAATGCCTAAAGGAATGATTGTGAGCTTTACTTACCATACATATTGGTCAAATGATGTCCTATGCCGGAAGACTGTCTTTTTTATTTTTCTTCAGTATCGGCAATGCAGAGACAATTTGTTGCGAAACACTGCCACTGCTGGTCATTCAGTATAATCTGCAGATGGAAAAGTCCACTATTAGCACATTTACTACAAGCAATACAAAAAATCATGCTTTTTATAAAGGGTAAACAGATCAATACTATGGAGTTTGTATTATTGTGAAAATCAGCAGCTCATTAGAAAATCAAATCTCGATTTGTGTTTTTAACCTACCATACTACTCTGAATCTCATGCCTCTTTTGCCAATACGCTCTAAACAACTGTAGAAGGTACATTAGGCCATAGATAGAGTTCTTTTTGCCAGCCAAGTGGCAGCGTACCCCTCTCACTTTATTTGTTTTAGGATATGGTACACCAGCAGCAATTAAGCCAGCTGATAAGTTGAGAGGTAGGGTTATGCTACAGTTAATGGGAATAATAAAAGCTATGAATAGCATGTTCATAAACATCATTTGAGCCAATTCCTAGCAGTTCAGCAATAGTGAAGTTGACTCTAATGCTCAAACTCACGTTCGTTCAAATTTAGATGTCTTATAAAGTGCCCTAATTTTGTACATTTTACCATCATAGCTGTCACTTGGGCGTCCGGTCTACCCTGCTACTCATTTCATTAGCAAGATAAATGTATCTTACTGCTTGCTAGGCAACAACAGAGTGGCCCTCACGTCAGACAACATCTTGCATTTAGCTTTATGATGTCAGCTTGCTAGGCAACAGATTGGCCCTCATGTCAGACAACATCTTGCTTTTGCTTTATGATGTCAGATCATCACTGGTACAATTGTCCTTGTGGAAGCGGACCACACAGGAGGATGAGATATCAGAAGTTATGCAGTAGGTTGCTATCTCTATTCATGACTGCAAGGCAAGTCGGAGGCGGAATGGCAAATACTCTGAACCACTCAAAGCACTGTGGCCTTTTTGAAAGTGGGATGCAGATACAAAAACAGAGATTATCCTTACCAACAATCCTTCTTGAGTATCAGAGTCCAACATACAGAGTGCAGCGGAAGACGTTAAATGTGCTTCATTCCGTGAGAACGCAACTCTATAGTTCTACAGTGAGATAGTGCATTTCAGCCTCAAAGGAAGCAATGTCCTCAAACGGAACATTGGTGGCACCAGGATCTAAAGCAGGCTTAAGAAGCCTTGGATGCAGTCAGTCTTTTATGAACTATCATGACCGACACAATGTGATCCATAATACTTCCATCTTGGCAGAAATTACATTCAAGCACAGGCCCCCACTAGAAGGTAGTGATGACATTCAGGTGCTGAAAACGCCTTTTTAATGCCTAAAGGAATGATTGTGAGCTTTACTTACCATACATATTGGTCAAATGATGCCCTATGCCGGAAGACTGTCTTTTTTTTTTTCTTCAGTATCGGCAATGCAGAGACAATTTGTTGCAAAACACTGCCACTGCTGGTCATTCAGTATAATCTGCAGATGAAAAAGTCCACTGTTAGCACATGTACTACAAGCAATACAAAAAATCATGCTTTTTATAAAGGGTAAACAGATCAATACTATGGAGTTTGTATTATTGTGAAAATCAGCAGCTCATTAGAAAATCAAATCTCGATTTGTGTTTTTAACCTACCATACTACTCTGAATCTCATGCCTCTTTTGCCAACACGCTCTAAACAACTGTAGAAGGTACATTAGGCCATAGATAGAGATCTTTTTGCCAGTCAAGTGGCAGCGTACCCCTCTCACTTTATTTGTTTTAGGATATGGTACACCAGTATCAATTAAGCCAGCTGATAAGTTGAGAGGTAGGGTTATGCTACAGTTAATGAAAATAATAAAAGCTATGAATAGCATGTTCATAATCATCATTTGAGCCAATTCCTAGCAGTTCAGCAATAGTGAAGTTGACTCTAATGCTCAAACTCATGTTCGTTCAAATTTAGAGGTCTTATAAAGTGCCCTAATTTTGAACATTTTACCATCATAGCTGTCACTTGGGCGTCCGGTCTACCCTGCTACTCATTTCATTAGCAAGATAAATGTATCTTACTGCTTGCTAGGCAACAACAGAGTGGCCCTCACGTCAGACAACATCTTGCATTTAGCTTTATGATGTCAGCTTGCTAGGCAACAGATTGGCCCTCATGTCAGACAACATCTTGCTTTCGCTTTATGATGTCAGATCATCACTGGTACAATTGTCCTTGTGGAAGCGGACCACACAGGAGGATGAGATATCAGAAGTTTTGCAGTAGGTTGCTATCTCTATTCATGACTGCAAGGCAAGTCGGAGGCGGAATGGCAAATACTCTGAACCACTCAAAGCACTGTGGCCTTTTTGAAAGTGGGATGCAGATACAAAAACAGAGATTATCCTTACCAACAATCCTTCTTGAGTATCAGAGTCCAACATACAGAGTGCAGCGGAAGACGTTAAATGTGCTTCATTCCGTGAGAACGCAACTCTATAGTTCTACAGTGAGATAGTGCATTTCAGCCTCAAAGGAAGCAATGTCCTCAAACGGAACATTGGTGGCACCAGGATCTAAAGCAGGCTTAAGAAGCCTTGGATGCAGTCAGTCTTTTATTAACTATCATGACCGACACAATGTGATCCATAATACTTCCATCTTGGCAGAAATTACATTCAAGCACAGGCCCCCACTAGAAGGTAGTGATGACATTCAGGTGCTGAAAACACCTTTTTAATGCCTAAAGGAATGATTGTGAGCTTTACTTACCATACATATTGGTCAAATGATGCCCTATGCCGGAAGACTGTCTTTTTTATTTTTCTTCAGTATCGGCAATGCAGAGACAATTTGTTGCGAAACACTGCCACTGCTGGTCATTCAGTATAATCTGCAGATGGAAAAGTCCACTGTTAGCACATTTACTACAAGCAATACAAAAATCATGCTTTTTATAAAGGGTAAAAATATCAATACTATGGAGTTTGTATTATTGTGAAAATCAGCAGTACATTAGAAAATCAAATCTCGATTTGTGTTTTTAACCTACCATACTACTCTGAATCTCATGCCTCTTTTGCCAACACGCTCTAAACAACTGTAGAAGGTACATTAGGCCATAGATAGAGATCTTTTTGCCAGCCAAGTGGCAGCGTACCCCTCTCACTTTATTCGTTTTAGGATATGGTACACCAGTAGCAATTAAGCCAGCTGATAAGTTGAGAGGTAGGGTTATGCTACAGTTAATGGGAATAATAAAAGCTATGAATAGCATGTTCATAATCATCATTTGAGCCAATTCCTAGCAGTTCAGCAATAGTGAAGTTGACTCTAATGCTCAAACTCACGTTCGTTCAAATTTAGAGGTCTTATAAAGTGCCCTAATTTTGAACATTTTACCATCATAGCTGTCACTTGGGCGTCCGGTCTACCCTTCTACTCATTTCATTAGCAAGATAAATGTATCTTACTGCTTGCTAGGCAACAACAGAGTGGCCCTCACGTCAGACAACATCTTGCATTTAGCTTTATGATGTCAGCTTGCTAGGCAACAGATTGGCCCTCATGTCCGACAACATCTTGCTTTCGCTTTATGATGTCAGATCATCACTGGTACAATTGTCCTTGTGGAAGCGGACCACACAGGAGGATGAGATATCAGAAGTTTTGCAGTAGGTTGCTATCTCTATTCATGACTGCAAGGCAAGTCGGAGGCGGAATGGCAAATACTCTGAACCACTCAAAGCACTGTGGCCTTTTTGAAAGTGGGATGCAGATACAAAAACAGAGATTATCCTTACCAACAATCCTTCTTGAGTATCAGAGTCCAACATACAGAGTGCAGCGGAAGACGTTAAATGTGCTTCATTCCGTGAGAACGCAACTCTATAGTTCTACAGTGAGATAGTGCATTTCAGCCTCAAAGGAAGCAATGTCCTCAAACGGAACATTGGTGGCACCAGGATCTAAAGCAGGCTTAAGAAGCCTTGGATGCAGTCAGTCTTTTATTAACTATCATGACCGACACAATGTGATCCATAATACTTCCATCTTGGCAGAAATTACATTCAAGCACAGGCCCCCACTAGAAGGTAGTGATGACATTCAGGTGCTGAAAACGCCTTTTTAATGCCTAAAGGAATGATTGTGAGCTTTACTTACCATACATATTGGTCAAATGATGTCCTATGCCGGAAGACTGTCTTTTTTATTTTTCTTCAGTATCGGCAATGCAGAGACAATTTGTTGCGAAACACTGCCACTGCTGGTCATTCAGTATAATCTGCAGATGGAAAAGTCCACTATTAGCACATTTACTACAAGCAATACAAAAATCATGCTTTTTATAAAGGGTAAACATATCAATACTATGGAGTTTGTATTATTGTGAAAATCAGCAGTACATTAGAAAATCAAATCTCGATTTGTGTTTTTAACCTACCATACTACTCTGAATCTCATGCCTCTTTTGCCAACACGCTCTAAACAACTGTAGAAGGTACATTAGGCCATAGATAGAGTTCTTTTTGCCAGCCAAGTGGCAGCGTACCCCTCTCACTTTATTTGTTTTAGGATATGGTACACCAGTAGCAATTAAGCCAGCTGATAAGTTGAGAGGTAGGGTTATGCTACAGTTAATGGGAATAATAAAAGCTATGAATAGCATGTTCATAAACATCATTTGAGCCAATTCCTAGCAGTTCAGCAATAGTGAAGTTTACTCTAATGCTCAAACTCACGTTCGTTCAAATTTAGATGTCTTATAAAGTGCCCTAATTTTGTACATTTTACCATCATAGCTGTCACTTGGGCGTCCGGTCTACCCTGCTACTCATTTCATTAGCAAGATAAATGTATCTTACTGCTTGCTAGGCAACAACAGAGTGGCCCTCACGTCAGACAACATCTTGCATTTAGCTTTATGATGTCAGCTTGCTAGGCAACAGATTGGCCCTCATGTCAGACAACATCTTGCTTTCGCTTTATGATGTCAGATCATCACTGGTACAATTGTCCTTGTGGAAGCGGACCACACAGGAGGATGAGATATCAGAAGTTATGCAGTAGGTTGCTATCTCTATTCATGACTGCAAGGCAAGTCGGAGGCGGAATAGCAAATACTCTGAACCACTCAAAGCACTGTGGCCTTTTTGAAAGTGGGATGCAGATACAAAAACAGAGATTATCCTTACCAACAATCCCTCTTGAGTATCAGAGTCCAACATACAGAGTGCAGCGGAAGACGTTAAATGTGCTTCATTCCGTGAGAACGCAACTCTATAGTTCTACAGTGAGATAGTGTATTTCAGCCTCAAAGGAAGCAATGTCCTCAAACAGAACATTGGTGGCACCAGGATCTAAAGCAGGCTTAAGAAGCCTTGGATGCAGTCAGTCTTTTATTAACTATCATGACCGACACAATGTGAGCCATAATACTTCCATTTTGGCAGAAATTACATTCAAGCACAGGCCCCCACTAAAAGGTAGTGATGACATTCAGGTGCTGAAAACGCCTTTTTAATGCCTAAAGGAATGATTGTGAGCTTTACTTACCATACATATTGGTCAAATGATGCCCTATGCCGGAAGACTGTCTTTTTTTTTTTTTTTCAGTATCGGCAATTCAGAGACAATTTGTTGCGAAACACTGCCACTGCTGGTCATTCAGTATAATCTGCAGATGGAAAAGTCCACTGTTAGCACATTTACTACAAGCAATACAAAAAATCATGCTTTTTATAAAGGGTAAACAGATCAATACTATGGAGTTTGTATTATTGTGAAAATCAGCAGCTCATTAGAAAATCAAATCTCGATTTGTGTTTTTAACCTACCATACTACTCTGAATCTCATGCCTCTTTTGCCAACACGCTCTAAACAACTGTAGAAGGTACATTAGGCCATAGATAGAGATCTTTTTGCCAGCCAAGTGGCAGCGTACCCCTCTCACTTTATTCGTTTTAGGATATGGTACACCAGTAGCAATTAAGCCAGCTGATAAGTTGAGAGGTAGGGTTATGCTACAGTTAATGGGAATAATAAAAGCTATGAATAGCATGTTCATAATCATCATTTGAGCCAATTCCTAGCAGTTCAGCAATAGTGAAGTTGACTCTAATGCTCAAACTCACGTTCGTTCAAATTTAGAGGTCTTATAAAGTGCCCTAATTTTGAACATTTTACCATCATAGCTGTCACTTGGGCGTCCGGTCTACCCTTCTACTCATTTCATTAGCAAGATAAATGTATCTTACTGCTTGCTAGGCAACAACAGAGTGGCCCTCACGTCAGACAACATCTTGCATTTAGCTTTATGATGTCAGCTTGCTAGGCAACAGATTGGCCCTCATGTCAGACAACATCTTGCTTTCGCTTTATGATGTCAGATCATCACTGGTACAATTGTCCTTGTGGAAGCGGACCACACAGGAGGATGAGATATCAGAAGTTTTGCAGTAGGTTGCTATCTCTATTCATGACTGCAAGGCAAGTCGGAGGCGGAATGGCAAATACTCTGAACCACTCAAAGCACTGTGGCCTTTTTGAAAGTGGGATGCAGATACAAAAACAGAGATTATCCTTACCAACAATCCTTCTTGAGTATCAGAGTCCAACATACAGAGTGCAGCGGAAGACGTTAAATGTGCTTCATTCCGTGAGAACGCAACTCTATAGTTCTACAGTGAGATAGTGTATTTCAGCCTCAAAGGAAGCAATGTCCTCAAACAGAACATTGGTGGCACCAGGATCTAAAGCAGGCTTAAGAAGCCTTGGATGCAGTCAGTCTTTTATTAACTATCATGACCGACACAATGTGAGCCATAATACTTCCATTTTGGCAGAAATTACATTCAAGCACAGGCCCCCACTAAAAGGTAGTGATGACATTCAGGTGCTGAAAACGCCTTTTTAATGCCTAAAGGAATGATTGTGAGCTTTACTTACCATACATATTGGTCAAATGATGCCCTATGCCGGAAGACTGTCTTTTTTTTTTTTTTTTCAGTATCGGCAATTCAGAGACAATTTGTTGCGAAACACTGCCACTGCTGGTCATTCAGTATAATCTGCAGATGGAAAAGTCCACTGTTAGCACATTTACTACAAGCAATACAAAAAATCATGCTTTTTATAAAGGGTAAACAGATCAATACTATGGAGTTTGTATTATTGTGAAAATCAGCAGCTCATTAGAAAATCAAATCTCGATTTGTGTTTTTAACCTACCATACTACTCTGAATCTCATGCCTCTTTTGCCAATACGCTCTAAACAACTGTAGAAGGTACATTAGGCCATAGATAGAGTTCTTTTTGCCAGCCAAGTGGCAGCGTACCCCTCTCACTTTATTTGTTTTAGGATATGGTACACCAGCAGCAATTAAGCCAGCTGATAAGTTGAGAGGTAGGGTTATGCTACAGTTAATGGGAATAATAAAAGCTATGAATAGCATGTTCATAAACATCATTTGAGCCAATTCCTAGCAGTTCAGCAATAGTGAAGTTGACTCTAATGCTCAAACTCACGTTCGTTCAAATTTAGATGTCTTATAAAGTGCCCTAATTTTGTACATTTTACCATCATAGCTGTCACTTGGGCGTCCGGTCTACCCTGCTACTCATTTCATTAGCAAGATAAATGTATCTTACTGCTTGCTAGGCAACAACAGAGTGGCCCTCACGTCAGACAACATCTTGCATTTAGCTTTATGATGTCAGCTTGCTAGGCAACAGATTGGCCCTCATGTCAGACAACATCTTGCTTTCGCTTTATGATGTCAGATCATCACTGGTACAATTGTCCTTGTGGAAGCGGACCACACAGGAGGATGAGATATCAGAAGTTATGCAGTAGGTTGCTATCTCTATTCATGACTGCAAGGCAAGTCGGAGGCGGAATGGCAAATACTCTGAACCACTCAAAGCACTGTGGCCTTTTTGAAAGTGGGATGCAGATACAAAAACAGAGATTATCCTTACCAACAATCCTTCTTGAGTATCAGAGTCCAACATACAGAGTGCAGCGGAAGACGTTAAATGTGCTTCATTCCGTGAGAACGCAACTCTATAGTTCTACAGTGAGATAGTGCATTTCAGCCTCAAAGGAAGCAATGTCCTCAAACGGAACATTGGTGGCACCAGGATCTAAAGCAGGCTTAAGAAGCCTTGGATGCAGTCAGTCTTTTATGAACTATCATGACCGACACAATGTGATCCATAATACTTCCATCTTGGCAGAAATTACATTCAAGCACAGGCCCCCACTAGAAGGTAGTGATGACATTCAGGTGCTGAAAACGCCTTTTTAATGCCTAAAGGAATGATTGTGAGCTTTACTTACCATACATATTGGTCAAATGATGCCCTATGCCGGAAGACTGTCTTTTTTTTTTTCTTCAGTATCGGCAATGCAGAGACAATTTGTTGCAAAACACTGCCACTGCTGGTCATTCAGTATAATCTGCAGATGAAAAAGTCCACTGTTAGCACATGTACTACAAGCAATACAAAAAATCATGCTTTTTATAAAGGGTAAACAGATCAATACTATGGAGTTTGTATTATTGTGAAAATCAGCAGCTCATTAGAAAATCAAATCTCGATTTGTGTTTTTAACCTACCATACTACTCTGAATCTCATGCCTCTTTTGCCAACACGCTCTAAACAACTGTAGAAGGTACATTAGGCCATAGATAGAGATCTTTTTGCCAGTCAAGTGGCAGCGTACCCCTCTCACTTTATTTGTTTTAGGATATGGTACACCAGTATCAATTAAGCCAGCTGATAAGTTGAGAGGTAGGGTTATGCTACAGTTAATGGGAATAATAAAAGCTATGAATAGCATGTTCATAAACATCATTTGAGCCAATTCCTAGCAGTTCAGCAATAGTGAAGTTGACTCTAATGCTCAAACTCACGTTCATTCAAATTTAGATGTCTTATAAAGTGCCCTAATTTCGTACATTTTACCATCATAGCTGTCACTTGGGCGTCCGGTCTACCCTGCTACTCATTTCATTAGCAAGATAAATGTATCTTACTGCTTGCTAGGCAACAACAGAGTGGCCCTCACGTCAGACAACATCTTGCATTTAGCTTTATGATGTCAGCTTGCTAGGCAACAGATTGGCCCTCATGTCAGACAACATCTTGCTTTCGCTTTATGATGTCAGATCATCACTGGTACAATTGTCCTTGTGGAAGCGGACCACACAGGAGGATGAGATATCAGAAGTTATGCAGTAGGTTGCTATCTCTATTCATGACTGCAAGGCAAGTCGGAGGCGGAATGGCAAATACTCTGAACCACTCAAAGCACTGTGGCCTTTTTGAAAGTGGGATGCAGATACAAAAACAGAGATTATCCTTACCAACAATCCTTCTTGAGTATCAGAGTCCAACATACAGAGTGCAGCGGAAGACGTTAAATGTGCTTCATTCCGTGAGAACGCAACTCTATAGTTCTACAGTGAGATAGTGTATTTCAGCCTCAAAGGAAGCAATGTCCTCAAACAGAACATTGGTGGCACCAGGATCTAAAGCAGGCTTAAGAAGCCTTGGATGCAGTCAGTCTTTTATTAACTATCATGACCGACACAATGTGAGCCATAATACTTCCATTTTGGCAGAAATTACATTCAAGCACAGGCCCCCACTAAAAGGTAGTGATGACATTCAGGTGCTGAAAACGCCTTTTTAATGCCTAAAGGAATGATTGTGAGCTTTACTTACCATACATATTGGTCAAATGATGCCCTATGCCGGAAGACTGTCTTTTTTTTTTTTTTTCAGTATCGGCAATTCAGAGACAATTTGTTGCGAAACACTGCCACTGCTGGTCATTCAGTATAATCTGCAGATGGAAAAGTCCACTGTTAGCACATTTACTACAAGCAATACAAAAAATCATGCTTTTTATAAAGGGTAAACAGATCAATACTATGGAGTTTGTATTATTGTGAAAATCAGCAGCTCATTAGAAAATCAAATCTCGATTTGTGTTTTTAACCTACCATACTACTCTGAATCTCATGCCTCTTTTGCCAACACGCTCTAAACAACTGTAGAAGGTACATTAGGCCATAGATAGAGATCTTTTTGACAGCCAAGTGGCAGCGTACCCCTCTCACTTTATTCGTTTTAGGATATGGTACACCAGTATCAATTAAGCCAGCTGATAAGTTGAGAGGTAGGGTTATGCTACAGTTAATGGGAATAATAAAAGCTATGAATAGCATGTTCATAATCATCATTTGAGCCAATTCCTAGCAGTTCAGCAATAGTGAAGTTGACTCTAATGCTCAAACTCACGTTCGTTCAAATTTAGAGGTCTTAAAAGTGCCCTAATTTCGTACATTTTACCATCATAGCTGTCACTTGGGCGTCCGGTCTACCCTGCTACTCATTTCATTAGCAAGATAAATGTATCTTACTGCTTGCTAGGCAACAACAGAGTGGCCCTCACGTCAGACAACATCTTGCATTTAGCTTTATGATGTCAGCTTGCTAGGCAACAGATTGGCCCTCATGTCAGACAACATCTTGCTTTCGCTTTATGATGTCAGATCATCACTGGTACAATTGTCCTTGTGGAAGCGGACCACACAGGAGGATGAGATATCAGAAGTTATGCAGTAGGTTGCTATCTCTATTCATGACTGCAAGGCAAGTCGGAGGCGGAATGGCAAATACTCTGAACCACTCAAAGCACTGTGGCCTTTTTGAAAGTGGGATGCAGATACAAAAACAGAGATTATCCTTACCAACAATCCTTCTTGAGTATCAGAGTCCAACATACAGAGTGCAGCGGAAGACGTTAAATGTGCTTCATTCCGTGAGAACGCAACTCTATAGTTCTACAGTGAGATAGTGCATTTCAGCCTCAAAGGAAGCAATGTCCTCAAACGGAACATTGGTGGCACCAGGATCTAAAGCAGGCTTAAGAAGCCTTGGATGCAGTCAGTCTTTTATGAACTATCATGACCGACACAATGTGATCCATAATACTTCCATCTTGGCAGAAATTACATTCAAGCACAGGCCCCCACTAGAAGGTAGTGATGACATTCAGGTGCTGAAAATGCCTTTTTAATGCCTAAAGGAATGATTGTGAGCTTTACTTACCATACATATTGGTCAAATGATGCCCTATGCCGGAAGACTGTCTTTTTTTTTTTCTTCAGTATCGGCAATGCAGAGACAATTTGTTGCAAAACACTGCCACTGCTGGTCATTCAGTATAATCTGCAGATGAAAAAGTCCACTGTTAGCACATGTACTACAAGCAATACAAAAAATCATGCTTTTTATAAAGGGTAAACAGATCAATACTATGGAGTTTGTATTATTGTGAAAATCAGCAGCTCATTAGAAAATCAAATCTCGATTTGTGTTTTTAACCTACCATACTACTCTGAATCTCATGCCTCTTTTGCCAACACGCTCTAAACAACTGTAGAAGGTACATTAGGCCATAGATAGAGATCTTTTTGCCAGTCAAGTGGCAGCGTACCCCTCTCACTTTATTTGTTTTAGGATATGGTACACCAGTATCAATTAAGCCAGCTGATAAGTTGAGAGGTAGGGTTATGCTACAGTTAATGAAAATAATAAAAGCTATGAATAGCATGTTCATAATCATCATTTGAGCCAATTCCTAGCAGTTCAGCAATAGTGAAGTTGACTCTAATGCTCAAACTCATGTTCGTTCAAATTTAGAGGTCTTATAAAGTGCCCTAATTTTGAACATTTTACCATCATAGCTGTCACTTGGGCGTCCGGTCTACCCTGCTACTCATTTCATTAGCAAGATAAATGTATCTTACTGCTTGCTAGGCAACAACAGAGTGGCCCTCACGTCAGACAACATCTTGCATTTAGCTTTATGATGTCAGCTTGCTAGGCAACAGATTGGCCCTCATGTCAGACAACATCTTGCTTTCGCTTTATGATGTCAGATCATCACTGGTACAATTGTCCTTGTGGAAGCGGACCACACAGGAGGATGAGATATCAGAAGTTATGCAGTAGGTTGCTATCTCTATTCATGACTGCAAGGCAAGTCGGAGGCGGAATGGCAAATACTCTGAACCACTCAAAGCACTGTGGCCTTTTTGAAAGTGGGATGCAGATACAAAAACAGAGATTATCCTTACCAACAATCCTTCTTGAGTATCAGAGTCCAACATACAGAGTGCAGCGGAAGACGTTAAATGTGCTTCATTCCGTGAGAACGCAACTCTATAGTTCTACAGTGAGATAGTGCATTTCAGCCTCAAAGGAAGCAATGTCCTCAAACGGAACATTGGTGGCACCAGGATCTAAAGCAGGCTTAAGAAGCCTTGGATGCAGTCAGTCTTTTATGAACTATCATGACCGACACAATGTGATCCATAATACTTCCATCTTGGCAGAAATTACATTCAAGCACAGGCCCCCACTAGAAGGTAGTGATGACATTCAGGTGCTGAAAATGCCTTTTTAATGCCTAAAGGAATGATTGTGAGCTTTACTTACCATACATATTGGTCAAATGATGCCCTATGCCGGAAGACTGTCTTTTTTTTTTCTTCAGTATCGGCAATGCAGAGACAATTTGTTGCAAAACACTGCCACTGCTGGTCATTCAGTATAATCTGCAGATGAAAAAGTCCACTGTTAGCACATGTACTACAAGCAATACAAAAAATCATGCTTTTTATAAAGGGTAAACAGATCAATACTATGGAGTTTGTATTATTGTGAAAATCAGCAGCTCATTAGAAAATCAAATCTCGATTTGTGTTTTTAACCTACCATACTACTCTGAATCTCATGCCTCTTTTGCCAACACGCTCTAAACAACTGTAGAAGGTACATTAGGCCATAGATAGAGATCTTTTTGCCAGTCAAGTGGCAGCGTACCCCTCTCACTTTATTTGTTTTAGGATATGGTACACCAGTATCAATTAAGCCAGCTGATAAGTTGAGAGGTAGGGTTATGCTACAGTTAATGAAAATAATAAAAGCTATGAATAGCATGTTCATAATCATCATTTGAGCCAATTCCTAGCAGTTCAGCAATAGTGAAGTTGACTCTAATGCTCAAACTCATGTTCGTTCAAATTTAGAGGTCTTATAAAGTGCCCTAATTTTGAACATTTTACCATCATAGCTGTCACTTGGGCGTCCGGTCTACCCTGCTACTCATTTCATTAGCAAGATAAATGTATCTTACTGCTTGCTAGGCAACAACAGAGTGGCCCTCACGTCAGACAACATCTTGCATTTAGCTTTATGATGTCAGCTTGCTAGGCAACAGATTGGCCCTCATGTCAGACAACATCTTGCTTTCGCTTTATGATGTCAGATCATCACTGGTACAATTGTCCTTGTGGAAGCGGACCACACAGGAGGATGAGATATCAGAAGTTATGCAGTAGGTTGCTATCTCTATTCATGACTGCAAGGCAAGTCGGAGGCGGAATGGCAAATACTCTGAACCACTCAAAGCACTGTGGCCTTTTTGAAAGTGGGATGCAGATACAAAAACAGAGATTATCCTTACCAACAATCCCTCTTGAGTATCAGAGTCCAACATACAGAGTGCAGCGGAAGACGTTAAATGTGCTTCATTCCGTGAGAACGCAACTCTATAGTTCTACAGTGAGAAAGTGCATTTCAGCCTCAAAGGAAGCAAGGTCCTCAAACGGAACATTGGGGGCACCAGGATCTAAAGCAGGCTTAAGAAGCCTTGGATGCAGTCCGTCTTTTATTAACTATCATGACCGACACAATGTGATCCATAATACTTCCATCTTGGCAGAAATTACATTCAAGCACAGGCCCCCACTAGAAGGTAGTGATGACATTCAGGTGCTGAAAACGCCTTTTTAATGCCTAAAGGAATGATTGTGAGCTTTACTTACCATACATATTGGTCAAATGATGCCCTATGCCGGAAGACTGTCTTTTTTTTTTTCTTCAGTATCGGCAATGCAGAGACAATTTGTTGCAAAACACTGCCACTGCTGGTCATTCAGTATAATCTGCAGATGAAAAAGTCCACTGTTAGCACATTTACTACAAGCAATACAAAAAATCATGCTTTTTATAAAGGGTAAACAGATCAATACTATGGAGTTTGTATTATTGTGAAAATCAGCAGCTCATTAGAAAATCAAATCTCGATTTGTGTTTTTAACCTACCATACTACTCTGAATCTCATGCCTCTTTTGCCAATACGCTCTAAACAACTGTAGAAGGTACATTAGGCCATAGATAGAGTTCTTTTTGCCAGCCAAGTGGCAGCGTACCCCTCTCACTTTATTTGTTTTAGGATATGGTACACCAGCAGCAATTAAGCCAGCTGATAAGTTGAGAGGTAGGGTTATGCTACAGTTAATGGGAATAATAAAAGCTATGAATAGCATGTTCATAAACATCATTTGAGCCAATTCCTAGCAGTTCAGCAATAGTGAAGTTGACTCTAATGCTCAAACTCACGTTCGTTCAAATTTAGATGTCTTATAAAGTGCCCTAATTTTGTACATTTTACCATCATAGCTGTCACTTGGGCGTCCGGTCTACCCTGCTACTCATTTCATTAGCAAGATAAATGTATCTTACTGCTTGCTAGGCAACAACAGAGTGGCCCTCACGTCAGACAACATCTTGCATTTAGCTTTATGATGTCAGCTTGCTAGGCAACAGATTGGCCCTCATGTCAGACAACATCTTGCTTTCGCTTTATGATGTCAGATCATCACTGGTACAATTGTCCTTGTGGAAGCGGACCACACAGGAGGATGAGATATCAGAAGTTATGCAGTAGGTTGCTATCTCTATTCATGACTGCAAGGCAAGTCGGAGGCGGAATGGCAAATACTCTGAACCACTCAAAGCACTGTGGCCTTTTTGAAAGTGGGATGCAGATACAAAAACAGAGATTATCCTTACCAACAATCCTTCTTGAGTATCAGAGTCCAACATACAGAGTGCAGCGGAAGACGTTAAATGTGCTTCATTCCGTGAGAACGCAACTCTATAGTTCTACAGTGAGATAGTGCATTTCAGCCTCAAAGGAAGCAATGTCCTCAAACGGAACATTGGTGGCACCAGGATCTAAAGCAGGCTTAAGAAGCCTTGGATGCAGTCAGTCTTTTATGAACTATCATGACCGACACAATGTGATCCATAATACTTCCATCTTGGCAGAAATTACATTCAAGCACAGGCCCCCACTAGAAGGTAGTGATGACATTCAGGTGCTGAAAACGCCTTTTTAATGCCTAAAGGAATGATTGTGAGCTTTACTTACCATACATATTGGTCAAATGATGCCCTATGCCGGAAGACTGTCTTTTTTTTTTTCTTCAGTATCGGCAATGCAGAGACAATTTGTTGCAAAACACTGCCACTGCTGGTCATTCAGTATAATCTGCAGATGAAAAAGTCCACTGTTAGCACATGTACTACAAGCAATACAAAAAATCATGCTTTTTATAAAGGGTAAACAGATCAATACTATGGAGTTTGTATTATTGTGAAAATCAGCAGCTCATTAGAAAATCAAATCTCGATTTGTGTTTTTAACCTACCATACTACTCTGAATCTCATGCCTCTTTTGCCAACACGCTCTAAACAACTGTAGAAGGTACATTAGGCCATAGATAGAGATCTTTTTGCCAGTCAAGTGGCAGCGTACCCCTCTCACTTTATTTGTTTTAGGATATGGTACACCAGTATCAATTAAGCCAGCTGATAAGTTGAGAGGTAGGGTTATGCTACAGTTAATGGGAATAATAAAAGCTATGAATAGCATGTTCATAAACATCATTTGAGCCAATTCCTAGCAGTTCAGCAATAGTGAAGTTGACTCTAATGCTCAAACTCACGTTCATTCAAATTTAGATGTCTTATAAAGTGCCCTAATTTCGTACATTTTACCATCATAGCTGTCACTTGGGCGTCCGGTCTACCCTGCTACTCATTTCATTAGCAAGATAAATGTATCTTACTGCTTGCTAGGCAACAACAGAGTGGCCCTCACGTCAGACAACATCTTGCATTTAGCTTTATGATGTCAGCTTGCTAGGCAACAGATTGGCCCTCATGTCAGACAACATCTTGCTTTCGCTTTATGATGTCAGATCATCACTGGTACAATTGTCCTTGTGGAAGCGGACCACACAGGAGGATGAGATATCAGAAGTTATGCAGTAGGTTGCTATCTCTATTCATGACTGCAAGGCAAGTCGGAGGCGGAATGGCAAATACTCTGAACCACTCAAAGCACTGTGGCCTTTTTGAAAGTGGGATGCAGATACAAAAACAGAGATTATCCTTACCAACAATCCTTCTTGAGTATCAGAGTCCAACATACAGAGTGCAGCGGAAGACGTTAAATGTGCTTCATTCCGTGAGAACGCAACTCTATAGTTCTACAGTGAGATAGTGTATTTCAGCCTCAAAGGAAGCAATGTCCTCAAACAGAACATTGGTGGCACCAGGATCTAAAGCAGGCTTAAGAAGCCTTGGATGCAGTCAGTCTTTTATTAACTATCATGACCGACACAATGTGAGCCATAATACTTCCATTTTGGCAGAAATTACATTCAAGCACAGGCCCCCACTAAAAGGTAGTGATGACATTCAGGTGCTGAAAACGCCTTTTTAATGCCTAAAGGAATGATTGTGAGCTTTACTTACCATACATATTGGTCAAATGATGCCCTATGCCGGAAGACTGTCTTTTTTTTTTTTTTTCAGTATCGGCAATTCAGAGACAATTTGTTGCGAAACACTGCCACTGCTGGTCATTCAGTATAATCTGCAGATGGAAAAGTCCACTGTTAGCACATTTACTACAAGCAATACAAAAAATCATGCTTTTTATAAAGGGTAAACAGATCAATACTATGGAGTTTGTATTATTGTGAAAATCAGCAGCTCATTAGAAAATCAAATCTCGATTTGTGTTTTTAACCTACCATACTACTCTGAATCTCATGCCTCTTTTGCCAACACGCTCTAAACAACTGTAGAAGGTACATTAGGCCATAGATAGAGATCTTTTTGACAGCCAAGTGGCAGCGTACCCCTCTCACTTTATTCGTTTTAGGATATGGTACACCAGTATCAATTAAGCCAGCTGATAAGTTGAGAGGTAGGGTTATGCTACAGTTAATGGGAATAATAAAAGCTATGAATAGCATGTTCATAATCATCATTTGAGCCAATTCCTAGCAGTTCAGCAATAGTGAAGTTGACTCTAATGCTCAAACTCACGTTCGTTCAAATTTAGAGGTCTTAAAAGTGCCCTAATTTCGTACATTTTACCATCATAGCTGTCACTTGGGCGTCCGGTCTACCCTGCTACTCATTTCATTAGCAAGATAAATGTATCTTACTGCTTGCTAGGCAACAACAGAGTGGCCCTCACGTCAGACAACATCTTGCATTTAGCTTTATGATGTCAGCTTGCTAGGCAACAGATTGGCCCTCATGTCAGACAACATCTTGCTTTCGCTTTATGATGTCAGATCATCACTGGTACAATTGTCCTTGTGGAAGCGGACCACACAGGAGGATGAGATATCAGAAGTTATGCAGTAGGTTGCTATCTCTATTCATGACTGCAAGGCAAGTCGGAGGCGGAATGGCAAATACTCTGAACCACTCAAAGCACTGTGGCCTTTTTGAAAGTGGGATGCAGATACAAAAACAGAGATTATCCTTACCAACAATCCTTCTTGAGTATCAGAGTCCAACATACAGAGTGCAGCGGAAGACGTTAAATGTGCTTCATTCCGTGAGAACGCAACTCTATAGTTCTACAGTGAGATAGTGCATTTCAGCCTCAAAGGAAGCAATGTCCTCAAACGGAACATTGGTGGCACCAGGATCTAAAGCAGGCTTAAGAAGCCTTGGATGCAGTCAGTCTTTTATGAACTATCATGACCGACACAATGTGATCCATAATACTTCCATCTTGGCAGAAATTACATTCAAGCACAGGCCCCCACTAGAAGGTAGTGATGACATTCAGGTGCTGAAAATGCCTTTTTAATGCCTAAAGGAATGATTGTGAGCTTTACTTACCATACATATTGGTCAAATGATGCCCTATGCCGGAAGACTGTCTTTTTTTTTTTCTTCAGTATCGGCAATGCAGAGACAATTTGTTGCAAAACACTGCCACTGCTGGTCATTCAGTATAATCTGCAGATGAAAAAGTCCACTGTTAGCACATGTACTACAAGCAATACAAAAAATCATGCTTTTTATAAAGGGTAAACAGATCAATACTATGGAGTTTGTATTATTGTGAAAATCAGCAGCTCATTAGAAAATCAAATCTCGATTTGTGTTTTTAACCTACCATACTACTCTGAATCTCATGCCTCTTTTGCCAACACGCTCTAAACAACTGTAGAAGGTACATTAGGCCATAGATAGAGATCTTTTTGCCAGTCAAGTGGCAGCGTACCCCTCTCACTTTATTTGTTTTAGGATATGGTACACCAGTATCAATTAAGCCAGCTGATAAGTTGAGAGGTAGGGTTATGCTACAGTTAATGAAAATAATAAAAGCTATGAATAGCATGTTCATAATCATCATTTGAGCCAATTCCTAGCAGTTCAGCAATAGTGAAGTTGACTCTAATGCTCAAACTCATGTTCGTTCAAATTTAGAGGTCTTATAAAGTGCCCTAATTTTGAACATTTTACCATCATAGCTGTCACTTGGGCGTCCGGTCTACCCTGCTACTCATTTCATTAGCAAGATAAATGTATCTTACTGCTTGCTAGGCAACAACAGAGTGGCCCTCACGTCAGACAACATCTTGCATTTAGCTTTATGATGTCAGCTTGCTAGGCAACAGATTGGCCCTCATGTCAGACAACATCTTGCTTTCGCTTTATGATGTCAGATCATCACTGGTACAATTGTCCTTGTGGAAGCGGACCACACAGGAGGATGAGATATCAGAAGTTATGCAGTAGGTTGCTATCTCTATTCATGACTGCAAGGCAAGTCGGAGGCGGAATGGCAAATACTCTGAACCACTCAAAGCACTGTGGCCTTTTTGAAAGTGGGATGCAGATACAAAAACAGAGATTATCCTTACCAACAATCCTTCTTGAGTATCAGAGTCCAACATACAGAGTGCAGCGGAAGACGTTAAATGTGCTTCATTCCGTGAGAACGCAACTCTATAGTTCTACAGTGAGATAGTGCATTTCAGCCTCAAAGGAAGCAATGTCCTCAAACGGAACATTGGTGGCACCAGGATCTAAAGCAGGCTTAAGAAGCCTTGGATGCAGTCAGTCTTTTATGAACTATCATGACCGACACAATGTGATCCATAATACTTCCATCTTGGCAGAAATTACATTCAAGCACAGGCCCCCACTAGAAGGTAGTGATGACATTCAGGTGCTGAAAATGCCTTTTTAATGCCTAAAGGAATGATTGTGAGCTTTACTTACCATACATATTGGTCAAATGATGCCCTATGCCGGAAGACTGTCTTTTTTTTTTCTTCAGTATCGGCAATGCAGAGACAATTTGTTGCAAAACACTGCCACTGCTGGTCATTCAGTATAATCTGCAGATGAAAAAGTCCACTGTTAGCACATGTACTACAAGCAATACAAAAAATCATGCTTTTTATAAAGGGTAAACAGATCAATACTATGGAGTTTGTATTATTGTGAAAATCAGCAGCTCATTAGAAAATCAAATCTCGATTTGTGTTTTTAACCTACCATACTACTCTGAATCTCATGCCTCTTTTGCCAACACGCTCTAAACAACTGTAGAAGGTACATTAGGCCATAGATAGAGATCTTTTTGCCAGTCAAGTGGCAGCGTACCCCTCTCACTTTATTTGTTTTAGGATATGGTACACCAGTATCAATTAAGCCAGCTGATAAGTTGAGAGGTAGGGTTATGCTACAGTTAATGAAAATAATAAAAGCTATGAATAGCATGTTCATAATCATCATTTGAGCCAATTCCTAGCAGTTCAGCAATAGTGAAGTTGACTCTAATGCTCAAACTCATGTTCGTTCAAATTTAGAGGTCTTATAAAGTGCCCTAATTTTGAACATTTTACCATCATAGCTGTCACTTGGGCGTCCGGTCTACCCTGCTACTCATTTCATTAGCAAGATAAATGTATCTTACTGCTTGCTAGGCAACAACAGAGTGGCCCTCACGTCAGACAACATCTTGCATTTAGCTTTATGATGTCAGCTTGCTAGGCAACAGATTGGCCCTCATGTCAGACAACATCTTGCTTTCGCTTTATGATGTCAGATCATCACTGGTACAATTGTCCTTGTGGAAGCGGACCACACAGGAGGATGAGATATCAGAAGTTATGCAGTAGGTTGCTATCTCTATTCATGACTGCAAGGCAAGTCGGAGGCGGAATGGCAAATACTCTGAACCACTCAAAGCACTGTGGCCTTTTTGAAAGTGGGATGCAGATACAAAAACAGAGATTATCCTTACCAACAATCCCTCTTGAGTATCAGAGTCCAACATACAGAGTGCAGCGGAAGACGTTAAATGTGCTTCATTCCGTGAGAACGCAACTCTATAGTTCTACAGTGAGAAAGTGCATTTCAGCCTCAAAGGAAGCAAGGTCCTCAAACGGAACATTGGGGGCACCAGGATCTAAAGCAGGCTTAAGAAGCCTTGGATGCAGTCCGTCTTTTATTAACTATCATGACCGACACAATGTGATCCATAATACTTCCATCTTGGCAGAAATTACATTCAAGCACAGGCCCCCACTAGAAGGTAGTGATGACATTCAGGTGCTGAAAACGCCTTTTTAATGCCTAAAGGAATGATTGTGAGCTTTACTTACCATACATATTGGTCAAATGATGCCCTATGCCGGAAGACTGTCTTTTTTTTTTTCTTCAGTATCGGCAATGCAGAGACAATTTGTTGCAAAACACTGCCACTGCTGGTCATTCAGTATAATCTGCAGATGAAAAAGTCCACTGTTAGCACATTTACTACAAGCAATACAAAAAATCATGCTTTTTATAAAGGGTAAACAGATCAATACTATGGAGTTTGTATTATTGTGAAAATCAGCAGCTCATTAGAAAATCAAATCTCGATTTGTGTTTTTAACCTACCATACTACTCTGAATCTCATGCCTCTTTTGCCAACACGCTCTAAACAACTGTAGAAGGTACATTAGGCCATAGATAGAGATCTTTTTGCCAGTCAAGTGGCAGTGTACCCCTCTCACTTTATTTGTTTTAGGATATGGTACACCAGTATCAATTAAGCCAGCTGATAAGTTGAGAGGTAGGGTTATGCTACAGTTAATGGGAATAATAAAAGCTATGAATAGCATGTTCATAATCATCATTTGAGCCAATTCCTAGCAGTTCAGCAATAGTGAAGTTGACTCTAATGCTCAAACTCACGTTCGTTCAAATTTAGAGGTCTTAAAAGTGCCCTAATTTCGTACATTTTACCATCATAGCTGTCACTTGGGCGTCCGGTCTACCCTGCTACTCATTTCATTAGCAAGATAAATGTATCTTACTGCTTGCTAGGCAACAACAGAGTGGCCCTCACGTCAGACAACATCTTGCATTTAGCTTTATGATGTCAGCTTGCTAGGCAACAGATTGGCCCTCATGTCAGACAACATCTTGCTTTCGCTTTATGATGTCAGATCATCACTGGTACAATTGTCCTTGTGGAAGCGGACCACACAGGAGGATGAGATATCAGAAGTTTTGCAGTAGGTTGCTATCTCTATTCATGACTGCAAGGCAAGTCGGAGGCGGAATGGCAAATACTCTGAACCACTCAAAGCACTGTGGCCTTTTTGAAAGTGGGATGCAGATACAAAAACAGAGATTATCCTTACCAACAATCCTTCTTGAGTATCAGAGTCCAACATACAGAGTGCAGCGGAAGACGTTAAATGTGCTTCATTCCGTGAGAACGCAACTCTATAGTTCTACAGTGAGATAGTGCATTTCAGCCTCAAAGGAAGCAATGTCCTCAAACGGAACATTGGTGGCACCAGGATCTAAAGCAGGCTTAAGAAGCCTTGGATGCAGTCAGTCTTTTATTAACTATCATGACCGACACAATGTGATCCATAATACTTCCATCTTGGCAGAAATTACATTCAAGCACAGGCCCCCACTAGAAGGTAGTGATGACATTCAGGTGCTGAAAACGCCTTTTTAATGCCTAAAGGAATGATTGTGAGCTTTACTTACCATACATATTGGTCAAATGATGCCCTATGCCGGAAGACTGTCTTTTTTATTTTTCTTCAGTATCGGCAATGCAGAGACAATTTGTTGCGAAACACTGCCACTGCTGGTCATTCAGTATAATCTGCAGATGGAAAAGTCCACTATTAGCACATTTACTACAAGCAATACAAAAATCATGCTTTTTATAAAGGGTAAACATATCAATACTATGGAGTTTGTATTATTGTGAAAATCAGCAGTACATTAGAAAATCAAATCTCGATTTGTGTTTTTAACCTACCATACTACTCTGAATCTCATGCCTCTTTTGCCAACACGCTCTAAACAACTGTAGAAGGTACATTAGGCCATAGATAGAGTTCTTTTTGCCAGCCAAGTGGCAGCGTACCCCTCTCACTTTATTTGTTTTAGGATATGGTACACCAGTAGCAATTAAGCCAGCTGATAAGTTGAGAGGTAGGGTTATGCTACAGTTAATGGGAATAATAAAAGCTATGAATAGCATGTTCATAAACATCATTTGAGCCAATTCCTAGCAGTTCAGCAATAGTGAAGTTGACTCTAATGCTCAAACTCATGTTCGTTCAAATTTAGAGGTCTTATAAAGTGCCCTAATTTTGAACATTTTACCATCATAGCTGTCACTTGGGCGTCCGGTCTACCCTGCTACTCATTTCATTAGCAAGATAAATGTATCTTACTGCTTGCTAGGCAACAACAGAGTGGCCCTCACGTCAGACAACATCTTGCATTTAGCTTTATGATGTCAGCTTGCTAGGCAACAGATTGGCCCTCATGTCAGACAACATCTTGCTTTCGCTTTATGATGTCAGATCATCACTGGTACAATTGTCCTTGTGGAAGCGGACCACACAGGAGGATGAGATATCAGAAGTTTTGCAGTAGGTTGCTATCTCTATTCATGACTGCAAGGCAAGTCGGAGGCGGAATGGCAAATACTCTGAACCACTCAAAGCACTGTGGCCTTTTTGAAAGTGGGATGCAGATACAAAAACAGAGATTATCCTTACCAACAATCCTTCTTGAGTATCAGAGTCCAACATACAGAGTGCAGCGGAAGACGTTAAATGTGCTTCATTCCGTGAGAACGCAACTCTATAGTTCTACAGTGAGATAGTGCATTTCAGCCTCAAAGGAAGCAATGTCCTCAAACGGAACATTGGTGGCACCAGGATCTAAAGCAGGCTTAAGAAGCCTTGGATGCAGTCAGTCTTTTATTAACTATCATGACCGACACAATGTGATCCATAATACTTCCATCTTGGCAGAAATTACATTCAAGCACAGGCCCCCACTAGAAGGTAGTGATGACATTCAGGTGCTGAAAACACCTTTTTAATGCCTAAAGGAATGATTGTGAGCTTTACTTACCATACATATTGGTCAAATGATGCCCTATGCCGGAAGACTGTCTTTTTTATTTTTCTTCAGTATCGGCAATGCAGAGACAATTTGTTGCGAAACACTGCCACTGCTGGTCATTCAGTATAATCTGCAGATGGAAAAGTCCACTGTTAGCACATTTACTACAAGCAATACAAAAATCATGCTTTTTATAAAGGGTAAAAATATCAATACTATGGAGTTTGTATTATTGTGAAAATCAGCAGTACATTAGAAAATCAAATCTCGATTTGTGTTTTTAACCTACCATACTACTCTGAATCTCATGCCTCTTTTGCCAACACGCTCTAAATAACTGTAGAAGGTACATTAGGCCATAGATAGAGATCTTTTTGCCAGCCAAGTGGCAGCGTACCCCTCTCACTTTATTTGTTTTAGGATATGGTACACCAGTAGCAATTAAGCCAGCTGATAAGTTGAGAGGTAGGGTTATGCTACAGTTAATGGGAATAATAAAAGCTATGAATAGCATGTTCATAATCATCATTTGAGCCAATTCCTAGCAGTTCAGCAATAGTGAAGTTGACTCTAATGCTCAAACTCACGTTCATTCAAATTTAGATGTCTTATAAAGTGCCCTAATTTTGTACATTTTACCATCATAGCTGTCACTTGGGCGTCCGGTCTACCCTGCTACTCATTTCATTAGCAAGATAAATGTATCTTACTGCTTGCTAGGCAACAACAGAGTGGCCCTCACGTCAGACAACATCTTGCATTTAGCTTTATGATGTCAGCTTGCTAGGCAACAGATTGGCCCTCATGTCAGACAACATCTTGCTTTCGCTTTATGATGTCAGATCATCACTGGTACAATTGTCCTTGTGGAAGCGGACCACACAGGAGGATGAGATATCAGAAGTTATGCAGTAGGTTGCTATCTCTATTCATGACTGCAAGGCAAGTCGGAGGCGGAATGGCAAATACTCTGAACCACTCAAAGCACTGTGGCCTTTTTGAAAGTGGGATGCAGATACAAAAACAGAGATTATCCTTACCAACAATCCTTCTTGAGTATCAGAGTCCAACATACAGAGTGCAGCGGAAGACGTTAAATGTGCTTCATTCCGTGAGAACGCAACTCTATAGTTCTACAGTGAGATAGTGTATTTCAGCCTCAAAGGAAGCAATGTCCTCAAACAGAACATTGGTGGCACCAGGATCTAAAGCAGGCTTAAGAAGCCTTGGATGCAGTCAGTCTTTTATTAACTATCATGACCGACACAATGTGAGCCATAATACTTCCATTTTGGCAGAAATTACATTCAAGCACAGGCCCCCACTAAAAGGTAGTGATGACATTCAGGTGCTGAAAACGCCTTTTTAATGCCTAAAGGAATGATTGTGAGCTTTACTTACCATACATATTGGTCAAATGATGCCCTATGCCGGAAGACTGTCTTTTTTTTTTTTTTTCAGTATCGGCAATTCAGAGACAATTTGTTGCGAAACACTGCCACTGCTGGTCATTCAGTATAATCTGCAGATGGAAAAGTCCACTGTTAGCACATTTACTACAAGCAATACAAAAAATCATGCTTTTTATAAAGGGTAAACAGATCAATACTATGGAGTTTGTATTATTGTGAAAATCAGCAGCTCATTAGAAAATCAAATCTCGATTTGTGTTTTTAACCTACCATACTACTCTGAATCTCATGCCTCTTTTGCCAACACGCTCTAAACAACTGTAGAAGGTACATTAGGCCATAGATAGAGATCTTTTTGCCAGCCAAGTGGCAGCGTACCCCTCTCACTTTATTCGTTTTAGGATATGGTACACCAGTAGCAATTAAGCCAGCTGATAAGTTGAGAGGTAGGGTTATGCTACAGTTAATGGGAATAATAAAAGCTATGAATAGCATGTTCATAATCATCATTTGAGCCAATTCCTAGCAGTTCAGCAATAGTGAAGTTGACTCTAATGCTCAAACTCACGTTCGTTCAAATTTAGAGGTCTTATAAAGTGCCCTAATTTTGAACATTTTACCATCATAGCGGTCACTTGGGCGTCCGGTCTACCCTTCTACTCATTTCATTAGCAAGATAAATGTATCTTACTGCTTGCTAGGCAACAACAGAGTGGCCCTCACGTCAGACAACATCTTGCATTTAGCTTTATGATGTCAGCTTGCTAGGCAACAGATTGGCCCTCATGTCAGACAACATCTTGCTTTCGCTTTATGATGTCAGATCATCACTGGTACAATTGTCCTTGTGGAAGCGGACCACACAGGAGGATGAGATATCAGAAGTTTTGCAGTAGGTTGCTATCTCTATTCATGACTGCAAGGCAAGTCGGAGGCGGAATGGCAAATACTCTGAACCACTCAAAGCACTGTGGCCTTTTTGAAAGTGGGATGCAGATACAAAAACAGAGATTATCCTTACCAACAATCCTTCTTGAGTATCAGAGTCCAACATACAGAGTGCAGCGGAAGACGTTAAATGTGCTTCATTCCGTGAGAACGCAACTCTATAGTTCTACAGTGAGATAGTGCATTTCAGCCTCAAAGGAAGCAATGTCCTCAAACGGAACATTGGTGGCACCAGGATCTAAAGCAGGCTTAAGAAGCCTTGGATGCAGTCAGTCTTTTATTAACTATCATGACCGACACAATGTGATCCATAATACTTCCATCTTGGCAGAAATTACATTCAAGCACAGGCCCCCACTAGAAGGTAGTGATGACATTCAGGTGCTGAAAACGCCTTTTTAATGCCTAAAGGAATGATTGTGAGCTTTACTTACCATACATATTGGTCAAATGATGTCCTATGCCGGAAGACTGTCTTTTTTATTTTTCTTCAGTATCGGCAATGCAGAGACAATTTGTTGCGAAACACTGCCACTGCTGGTCATTCAGTATAATCTGCAGATGGAAAAGTCCACTATTAGCACATTTACTACAAGCAATACAAAAATCATGCTTTTTATAAAGGGTAAACATATCAATACTATGGAGTTTGTATTATTGTGAAAATCAGCAGTACATTAGAAAATCAAATCTCGATTTGTGTTTTTAACCTACCATACTACTCTGAATCTCATGCCTCTTTTGCCAACACGCTCTAAACAACTGTAGAAGGTACATTAGGCCATAGATAGAGTTCTTTTTGCCAGCCAAGTGGCAGCGTACCCCTCTCACTTTATTTGTTTTAGGATATGGTACACCAGTAGCAATTAAGCCAGCTGATAAGTTGAGAGGTAGGGTTATGCTACAGTTAATGGGAATAATAAAAGCTATGAATAGCATGTTCATAAACATCATTTGAGCCAATTCCTAGCAGTTCAGCAATAGTGAAGTTTACTCTAATGCTCAAACTCACGTTCGTTCAAATTTAGATGTCTTATAAAGTGCCCTAATTTTGTACATTTTACCATCATAGCTGTCACTTGGGCGTCCGGTCTACCCTGCTACTCATTTCATTAGCAAGATAAATGTATCTTACTGCTTGCTAGGCAACAACAGAGTGGCCCTCACGTCAGACAACATCTTGCATTTAGCTTTATGATGTCAGCTTGCTAGGCAACAGATTGGCCCTCATGTCAGACAACATCTTGCTTTCGCTTTATGATGTCAGATCATCACTGGTACAATTGTCCTTGTGGAAGCGGACCACACAGGAGGATGAGATATCAGAAGTTATGCAGTAGGTTGCTATCTCTATTCATGACTGCAAGGCAAGTCGGAGGCGGAATAGCAAATACTCTGAACCACTCAAAGCACTGTGGCCTTTTTGAAAGTGGGATGCAGATACAAAAACAGAGATTATCCTTACCAACAATCCCTCTTGAGTATCAGAGTCCAACATACAGAGTGCAGCGGAAGACGTTAAATGTGCTTCATTCCGTGAGAACGCAACTCTATAGTTCTACAGTGAGATAGTGTATTTCAGCCTCAAAGGAAGCAATGTCCTCAAACAGAACATTGGTGGCACCAGGATCTAAAGCAGGCTTAAGAAGCCTTGGATGCAGTCAGTCTTTTATTAACTATCATGACCGACACAATGTGAGCCATAATACTTCCATTTTGGCAGAAATTACATTCAAGCACAGGCCCCCACTAAAAGGTAGTGATGACATTCAGGTGCTGAAAACGCCTTTTTAATGCCTAAAGGAATGATTGTGAGCTTTACTTACCATACATATTGGTCAAATGATGCCCTATGCCGGAAGACTGTCTTTTTTTTTTTTTTTCAGTATCGGCAATTCAGAGACAATTTGTTGCGAAACACTGCCACTGCTGGTCATTCAGTATAATCTGCAGATGAAAAAGTCCACTGTTAGCACATTTACTACAAGCAATACAAAAAATCATGCTTTTTATAAAGGGTAAACAGATCAATACTATGGAGTTTGTATTATTGTGAAAATCAGCAGCTCATTAGAAAATCAAATCTCGATTTGTGTTTTTAACCTACCATACTACTCTGAATCTCATGCCTCTTTTGCCAACACGCTCTAAACAACTGTAGAAGGTACATTAGGCCATAGATAGAGATCTTTTTGCCAGCCAAGTGGCAGCGTACCCCTCTCACTTTATTCGTTTTAGGATATGGTACACCAGTAGCAATTAAGCCAGCTGATAAGTTGAGAGGTAGGGTTATGCTACAGTTAATGGGAATAATAAAAGCTATGAATAGCATGTTCATAATCATCATTTGAGCCAATTCCTAGCAGTTCAGCAATAGTGAAGTTGACTCTAATGCTCAAACTCACGTTCGTTCAAATTTAGAGGTCTTATAAAGTGCCCTAATTTTGAACATTTTACCATCATAGCTGTCACTTGGGCGTCCGGTCTACCCTTCTACTCATTTCATTAGCAAGATAAATGTATCTTACTGCTTGCTAGGCAACAACAGAGTGGCCCTCACGTCAGACAACATCTTGCATTTAGCTTTATGATGTCAGCTTGCTAGGCAACAGATTGGCCCTCATGTCAGACAACATCTTGCTTTCGCTTTATGATGTCAGATCATCACTGGTACAATTGTCCTTGTGGAAGCGGACCACACAGGAGGATGAGATATCAGAAGTTTTGCAGTAGGTTGCTATCTCTATTCATGACTGCAAGGCAAGTCGGAGGCGGAATGGCAAATACTCTGAACCACTCAAAGCACTGTGGCCTTTTTGAAAGTGGGATGCAGATACAAAAACAGAGATTATCCTTACCAACAATCCTTCTTGAGTATCAGAGTCCAACATACAGAGTGCAGCGGAAGACGTTAAATGTGCTTCATTCCGTGAGAACGCAACTCTATAGTTCTACAGTGAGATAGTGCATTTCAGCCTCAAAGGAAGCAATGTCCTCAAACGGAACATTGGTGGCACCAGGATCTAAAGCAGGCTTAAGAAGCCTTGGATGCAGTCAGTCTTTTATTAACTATCATGACCGACACAATGTGATCCATAATACTTCCATCTTGGCAGAAATTACATTCAAGCACAGGCCCCCACTAGAAGGTAGTGATGACATTCAGGTGCTGAAAACGCCTTTTTAATGCCTAAAGGAATGATTGTGAGCTTTACTTACCATACATATTGGTCAAATGATGTCCTATGCCGGAAGACTGTCTTTTTTATTTTTCTTCAGTATCGGCAATGCAGAGACAATTTGTTGCGAAACACTGCCACTGCTGGTCATTCAGTATAATCTGCAGATGGAAAAGTCCACTATTAGCACATTTACTACAAGCAATACAAAAATCATGCTTTTTATAAAGGGTAAACATATCAATACTATGGAGTTTGTATTATTGTGAAAATCAGCAGTACATTAGAAAATCAAATCTCGATTTGTGTTTTTAACCTACCATACTACTCTGAATCTCATGCCTCTTTTGCCAACACGCTCTAAACAACTGTAGAAGGTACATTAGGCCATAGATAGAGTTCTTTTTGCCAGCCAAGTGGCAGCGTACCCCTCTCACTTTATTTGTTTTAGGATATGGTACACCAGTAGCAATTAAGCCAGCTGATAAGTTGAGAGGTAGGGTTATGCTACAGTTAATGGGAATAATAAAAGCTATGAATAGCATGTTCATAAACATCATTTGAGCCAATTCCTAGCAGTTCAGCAATAGTGAAGTTTACTCTAATGCTCAAACTCACGTTCGTTCAAATTTAGATGTCTTATAAAGTGCCCTAATTTTGTACATTTTACCATCATAGCTGTCACTTGGGCGTCCGGTCTACCCTGCTACTCATTTCATTAGCAAGATAAATGTATCTTACTGCTTGCTAGGCAACAACAGAGTGGCCCTCACGTCAGACAACATCTTGCATTTAGCTTTATGATGTCAGCTTGCTAGGCAACAGATTGGCCCTCATGTCAGACAACATCTTGCTTTCGCTTTATGATGTCAGATCATCACTGGTACAATTGTCCTTGTGGAAGCGGACCACACAGGAGGATGAGATATCAGAAGTTATGCAGTAGGTTGCTATCTCTATTCATGACTGCAAGGCAAGTCGGAGGCGGAATGGCAAATACTCTGAACCACTCAAAGCACTGTGGCCTTTTTGAAAGTGGGATGCAGATACAAAAACAGAGATTATCCTTACCAACAATCCTTCTTGAGTATCAGAGTCCAACATACAGAGTGCAGCGGAAGACGTTAAATGTGCTTCATTCCGTGAGAACGCAACTCTATAGTTCTACAGTGAGATAGTGTATTTCAGCCTCAAAGGAAGCAATGTCCTCAAACAGAACATTGGTGGCACCAGGATCTAAAGCAGGCTTAAGAAGCCTTGGATGCAGTCAGTCTTTTATTAACTATCATGACCGACACAATGTGAGCCATAATACTTCCATTTTGGCAGAAATTACATTCAAGCACAGGCCCCCACTAAAAGGTAGTGATGACATTCAGGTGCTGAAAACGCCTTTTTAATGCCTAAAGGAATGATTGTGAGCTTTACTTACCATACATATTGGTCAAATGATGCCCTATGCCGGAAGACTGTCTTTTTTTTTTTTTTTCAGTATCGGCAATTCAGAGACAATTTGTTGCGAAACACTGCCACTGCTGGTCATTCAGTATAATCTGCAGATGGAAAAGTCCACTGTTAGCACATTTACTACAAGCAATACAAAAAATCATGCTTTTTATAAAGGGTAAACAGATCAATACTATGGAGTTTGTATTATTGTGAAAATCAGCAGCTCATTAGAAAATCAAATCTCGATTTGTGTTTTTAACCTACCATACTACTCTGAATCTCATGCCTCTTTTGCCAACACGCTCTAAACAACTGTAGAAGGTACATTAGGCCATAGATAGAGATCTTTTTGACAGCCAAGTGGCAGCGTACCCCTCTCACTTTATTCGTTTTAGGATATGGTACACCAGTATCAATTAAGCCAGCTGATAAGTTGAGAGGTAGGGTTATGCTACAGTTAATGGGAATAATAAAAGCTATGAATAGCATGTTCATAATCATCATTTGAGCCAATTCCTAGCAGTTCAGCAATAGTGAAGTTGACTCTAATGCTCAAACTCACGTTCGTTCAAATTTAGAGGTCTTAAAAGTGCCCTAATTTCGTACATTTTACCATCATAGCTGTCACTTGGGCGTCCGGTCTACCCTGCTACTCATTTCATTAGCAAGATAAATGTATCTTACTGCTTGCTAGGCAACAACAGAGTGGCCCTCACGTCAGACAACATCTTGCATTTAGCTTTATGATGTCAGCTTGCTAGGCAACAGATTGGCCCTCATGTCAGACAACATCTTGCTTTCGCTTTATGATGTCAGATCATCACTGGTACAATTGTCCTTGTGGAAGCGGACCACACAGGAGGATGAGATATCAGAAGTTATGCAGTAGGTTGCTATCTCTATTCATGACTGCAAGGCAAGTCGGAGGCGGAATGGCAAATACTCTGAACCACTCAAAGCACTGTGGCCTTTTTGAAAGTGGGATGCAGATACAAAAACAGAGATTATCCTTACCAACAATCCTTCTTGAGTATCAGAGTCCAACATACAGAGTGCAGCGGAAGACGTTAAATGTGCTTCATTCCGTGAGAACGCAACTCTATAGTTCTACAGTGAGATAGTGCATTTCAGCCTCAAAGGAAGCAATGTCCTCAAACGGAACATTGGTGGCACCAGGATCTAAAGCAGGCTTAAGAAGCCTTGGATGCAGTCAGTCTTTTATGAACTATCATGACCGACACAATGTGATCCATAATACTTCCATCTTGGCAGAAATTACATTCAAGCACAGGCCCCCACTAGAAGGTAGTGATGACATTCAGGTGCTGAAAATGCCTTTTTAATGCCTAAAGGAATGATTGTGAGCTTTACTTACCATACATATTGGTCAAATGATGCCCTATGCCGGAAGACTGTCTTTTTTTTTTTCTTCAGTATCGGCAATGCAGAGACAATTTGTTGCAAAACACTGCCACTGCTGGTCATTCAGTATAATCTGCAGATGAAAAAGTCCACTGTTAGCACATGTACTACAAGCAATACAAAAAATCATGCTTTTTATAAAGGGTAAACAGATCAATACTATGGAGTTTGTATTATTGTGAAAATCAGCAGCTCATTAGAAAATCAAATCTCGATTTGTGTTTTTAACCTACCATACTACTCTGAATCTCATGCCTCTTTTGCCAACACGCTCTAAACAACTGTAGAAGGTACATTAGGCCATAGATAGAGATCTTTTTGCCAGTCAAGTGGCAGCGTACCCCTCTCACTTTATTTGTTTTAGGATATGGTACACCAGTATCAATTAAGCCAGCTGATAAGTTGAGAGGTAGGGTTATGCTACAGTTAATGAAAATAATAAAAGCTATGAATAGCATGTTCATAATCATCATTTGAGCCAATTCCTAGCAGTTCAGCAATAGTGAAGTTGACTCTAATGCTCAAACTCATGTTCGTTCAAATTTAGAGGTCTTATAAAGTGCCCTAATTTTGAACATTTTACCATCATAGCTGTCACTTGGGCGTCCGGTCTACCCTGCTACTCATTTCATTAGCAAGATAAATGTATCTTACTGCTTGCTAGGCAACAACAGAGTGGCCCTCACGTCAGACAACATCTTGCATTTAGCTTTATGATGTCAGCTTGCTAGGCAACAGATTGGCCCTCATGTCAGACAACATCTTGCTTTCGCTTTATGATGTCAGATCATCACTGGTACAATTGTCCTTGTGGAAGCGGACCACACAGGAGGATGAGATATCAGAAGTTATGCAGTAGGTTGCTATCTCTATTCATGACTGCAAGGCAAGTCGGAGGCGGAATGGCAAATACTCTGAACCACTCAAAGCACTGTGGCCTTTTTGAAAGTGGGATGCAGATACAAAAACAGAGATTATCCTTACCAACAATCCTTCTTGAGTATCAGAGTCCAACATACAGAGTGCAGCGGAAGACGTTAAATGTGCTTCATTCCGTGAGAACGCAACTCTATAGTTCTACAGTGAGATAGTGCATTTCAGCCTCAAAGGAAGCAATGTCCTCAAACGGAACATTGGTGGCACCAGGATCTAAAGCAGGCTTAAGAAGCCTTGGATGCAGTCAGTCTTTTATGAACTATCATGACCGACACAATGTGATCCATAATACTTCCATCTTGGCAGAAATTACATTCAAGCACAGGCCCCCACTAGAAGGTAGTGATGACATTCAGGTGCTGAAAATGCCTTTTTAATGCCTAAAGGAATGATTGTGAGCTTTACTTACCATACATATTGGTCAAATGATGCCCTATGCCGGAAGACTGTCTTTTTTTTTTCTTCAGTATCGGCAATGCAGAGACAATTTGTTGCAAAACACTGCCACTGCTGGTCATTCAGTATAATCTGCAGATGAAAAAGTCCACTGTTAGCACATGTACTACAAGCAATACAAAAAATCATGCTTTTTATAAAGGGTAAACAGATCAATACTATGGAGTTTGTATTATTGTGAAAATCAGCAGCTCATTAGAAAATCAAATCTCGATTTGTGTTTTTAACCTACCATACTACTCTGAATCTCATGCCTCTTTTGCCAACACGCTCTAAACAACTGTAGAAGGTACATTAGGCCATAGATAGAGATCTTTTTGACAGCCAAGTGGCAGCGTACCCCTCTCACTTTATTCGTTTTAGGATATGGTACACCAGTATCAATTAAGCCAGCTGATAAGTTGAGAGGTAGGGTTATGCTACAGTTAATGGGAATAATAAAAGCTATGAATAGCATGTTCATAATCATCATTTGAGCCAATTCCTAGCAGTTCAGCAATAGTGAAGTTGACTCTAATGCTCAAACTCACGTTCGTTCAAATTTAGAGGTCTTAAAAGTGCCCTAATTTCGTACATTTTACCATCATAGCTGTCACTTGGGCGTCCGGTCTACCCTGCTACTCATTTCATTAGCAAGATAAATGTATCTTACTGCTTGCTAGGCAACAACAGAGTGGCCCTCACGTCAGACAACATCTTGCATTTAGCTTTATGATGTCAGCTTGCTAGGCAACAGATTGGCCCTCATGTCAGACAACATCTTGCTTTCGCTTTATGATGTCAGATCATCACTGGTACAATTGTCCTTGTGGAAGCGGACCACACAGGAGGATGAGATATCAGAAGTTATGCAGTAGGTTGCTATCTCTATTCATGACTGCAAGGCAAGTCGGAGGCGGAATGGCAAATACTCTGAACCACTCAAAGCACTGTGGCCTTTTTGAAAGTGGGATGCAGATACAAAAACAGAGATTATCCTTACCAACAATCCTTCTTGAGTATCAGAGTCCAACATACAGAGTGCAGCGGAAGACGTTAAATGTGCTTCATTCCGTGAGAACGCAACTCTATAGTTCTACAGTGAGATAGTGCATTTCAGCCTCAAAGGAAGCAATGTCCTCAAACGGAACATTGGTGGCACCAGGATCTAAAGCAGGCTTAAGAAGCCTTGGATGCAGTCAGTCTTTTATGAACTATCATGACCGACACAATGTGATCCATAATACTTCCATCTTGGCAGAAATTACATTCAAGCACAGGCCCCCACTAGAAGGTAGTGATGACATTCAGGTGCTGAAAATGCCTTTTTAATGCCTAAAGGAATGATTGTGAGCTTTACTTACCATACATATTGGTCAAATGATGCCCTATGCCGGAAGACTGTCTTTTTTTTTTTCTTCAGTATCGGCAATGCAGAGACAATTTGTTGCAAAACACTGCCACTGCTGGTCATTCAGTATAATCTGCAGATGAAAAAGTCCACTGTTAGCACATGTACTACAAGCAATACAAAAAATCATGCTTTTTATAAAGGGTAAACAGATCAATACTATGGAGTTTGTATTATTGTGAAAATCAGCAGCTCATTAGAAAATCAAATCTCGATTTGTGTTTTTAACCTACCATACTACTCTGAATCTCATGCCTCTTTTGCCAACACGCTCTAAACAACTGTAGAAGGTACATTAGGCCATAGATAGAGATCTTTTTGCCAGTCAAGTGGCAGCGTACCCCTCTCACTTTATTTGTTTTAGGATATGGTACACCAGTATCAATTAAGCCAGCTGATAAGTTGAGAGGTAGGGTTATGCTACAGTTAATGAAAATAATAAAAGCTATGAATAGCATGTTCATAATCATCATTTGAGCCAATTCCTAGCAGTTCAGCAATAGTGAAGTTGACTCTAATGCTCAAACTCATGTTCGTTCAAATTTAGAGGTCTTATAAAGTGCCCTAATTTTGAACATTTTACCATCATAGCTGTCACTTGGGCGTCCGGTCTACCCTGCTACTCATTTCATTAGCAAGATAAATGTATCTTACTGCTTGCTAGGCAACAACAGAGTGGCCCTCACGTCAGACAACATCTTGCATTTAGCTTTATGATGTCAGCTTGCTAGGCAACAGATTGGCCCTCATGTCAGACAACATCTTGCTTTCGCTTTATGATGTCAGATCATCACTGGTACAATTGTCCTTGTGGAAGCGGACCACACAGGAGGATGAGATATCAGAAGTTATGCAGTAGGTTGCTATCTCTATTCATGACTGCAAGGCAAGTCGGAGGCGGAATGGCAAATACTCTGAACCACTCAAAGCACTGTGGCCTTTTTGAAAGTGGGATGCAGATACAAAAACAGAGATTATCCTTACCAACAATCCTTCTTGAGTATCAGAGTCCAACATACAGAGTGCAGCGGAAGACGTTAAATGTGCTTCATTCCGTGAGAACGCAACTCTATAGTTCTACAGTGAGATAGTGCATTTCAGCCTCAAAGGAAGCAATGTCCTCAAACGGAACATTGGTGGCACCAGGATCTAAAGCAGGCTTAAGAAGCCTTGGATGCAGTCAGTCTTTTATGAACTATCATGACCGACACAATGTGATCCATAATACTTCCATCTTGGCAGAAATTACATTCAAGCACAGGCCCCCACTAGAAGGTAGTGATGACATTCAGGTGCTGAAAATGCCTTTTTAATGCCTAAAGGAATGATTGTGAGCTTTACTTACCATACATATTGGTCAAATGATGCCCTATGCCGGAAGACTGTCTTTTTTTTTTCTTCAGTATCGGCAATGCAGAGACAATTTGTTGCAAAACACTGCCACTGCTGGTCATTCAGTATAATCTGCAGATGAAAAAGTCCACTGTTAGCACATGTACTACAAGCAATACAAAAAATCATGCTTTTTATAAAGGGTAAACAGATCAATACTATGGAGTTTGTATTATTGTGAAAATCAGCAGCTCATTAGAAAATCAAATCTCGATTTGTGTTTTTAACCTACCATACTACTCTGAATCTCATGCCTCTTTTGCCAACACGCTCTAAACAACTGTAGAAGGTACATTAGGCCATAGATAGAGATCTTTTTGCCAGTCAAGTGGCAGCGTACCCCTCTCACTTTATTTGTTTTAGGATATGGTACACCAGTATCAATTAAGCCAGCTGATAAGTTGAGAGGTAGGGTTATGCTACAGTTAATGAAAATAATAAAAGCTATGAATAGCATGTTCATAATCATCATTTGAGCCAATTCCTAGCAGTTCAGCAATAGTGAAGTTGACTCTAATGCTCAAACTCATGTTCGTTCAAATTTAGAGGTCTTATAAAGTGCCCTAATTTTGAACATTTTACCATCATAGCTGTCACTTGGGCGTCCGGTCTACCCTGCTACTCATTTCATTAGCAAGATAAATGTATCTTACTGCTTGCTAGGCAACAACAGAGTGGCCCTCACGTCAGACAACATCTTGCATTTAGCTTTATGATGTCAGCTTGCTAGGCAACAGATTGGCCCTCATGTCAGACAACATCTTGCTTTCGCTTTATGATGTCAGATCATCACTGGTACAATTGTCCTTGTGGAAGCGGACCACACAGGAGGAAGAGATATCAGAAGTTATGCAGTAGGTTGCTATCTCTATTCATGACTGCAAGGCAAGTCGGAGGCGGAATGGCAAATACTCTGAACCACTCAAAGCACTGTGGCCTTTTTGAAAGTGGGATGCAGATACAAAAACAGAGATTATCCTTACCAACAATCCCTCTTGAGTATCAGAGTCCAACATACAGAGTGCAGCGGAAGACGTTAAATGTGCTTCATTCCGTGAGAACGCAACTCTATAGTTCTACAGTGAGAAAGTGCATTTCAGCCTCAAAGGAAGCAAGGTCCTCAAACGGAACATTGGGGGCACCAGGATCTAAAGCAGGCTTAAGAAGCCTTGGATGCAGTCCGTCTTTTATTAACTATCATGACCGACACAATGTGATCCATAATACTTCCATCTTGGCAGAAATTACATTCAAGCACAGGCCCCCACTAGAAGGTAGTGATGACATTCAGGTGCTGAAAACGCCTTTTTAATGCCTAAAGGAATGATTGTGAGCTTTACTTACCATACATATTGGTCAAATGATGCCCTATGCCGGAAGACTGTCTTTTTTTTTTTCTTCAGTATCGGCAATGCAGAGACAATTTGTTGCAAAACACTGCCACTGCTGGTCATTCAGTATAATCTGCAGATGAAAAAGTCCACTGTTAGCACATTTACTACAAGCAATACAAAAAATCATGCTTTTTATAAAGGGTAAACAGATCAATACTATGGAGTTTGTATTATTGTGAAAATCAGCAGCTCATTAGAAAATCAAATCTCGATTTGTGTTTTTAACCTACCATACTACTCTGAATCTCATGCCTCTTTTGCCAACACGCTCTAAACAACTGTAGAAGGTACATTAGGCCATAGATAGAGATCTTTTTGCCAGTCAAGTGGCAGTGTACCCCTCTCACTTTATTTGTTTTAGGATATGGTACACCAGTATCAATTAAGCCAGCTGATAAGTTGAGAGGTAGGGTTATGCTACAGTTAATGGGAATAATAAAAGCTATGAATAGCATGTTCATAATCATCATTTGAGCCAATTCCTAGCAGTTCAGCAATAGTGAAGTTGACTCTAATGCTCAAACTCACGTTCGTTCAAATTTAGAGGTCTTAAAAGTGCCCTAATTTCGTACATTTTACCATCATAGCTGTCACTTGGGCGTCCGGTCTACCCTGCTACTCATTTCATTAGCAAGATAAATGTATCTTACTGCTTGCTAGGCAACAACAGAGTGGCCCTCACGTCAGACAACATCTTGCATTTAGCTTTATGATGTCAGCTTGCTAGGCAACAGATTGGCCCTCATGTCAGACAACATCTTGCTTTCGCTTTATGATGTCAGATCATCACTGGTACAATTGTCCTTGTGGAAGCGGACCACACAGGAGGATGAGATATCAGAAGTTTTGCAGTAGGTTGCTATCTCTATTCATGACTGCAAGGCAAGTCGGAGGCGGAATGGCAAATACTCTGAACCACTCAAAGCACTGTGGCCTTTTTGAAAGTGGGATGCAGATACAAAAACAGAGATTATCCTTACCAACAATCCTTCTTGAGTATCAGAGTCCAACATACAGAGTGCAGCGGAAGACGTTAAATGTGCTTCATTCCGTGAGAACGCAACTCTATAGTTCTACAGTGAGATAGTGCATTTCAGCCTCAAAGGAAGCAATGTCCTCAAACGGAACATTGGTGGCACCAGGATCTAAAGCAGGCTTAAGAAGCCTTGGATGCAGTCAGTCTTTTATTAACTATCATGACCGACACAATGTGATCCATAATACTTCCATCTTGGCAGAAATTACATTCAAGCACAGGCCCCCACTAGAAGGTAGTGATGACATTCAGGTGCTGAAAACGCCTTTTTAATGCCTAAAGGAATGATTGTGAGCTTTACTTACCATACATATTGGTCAAATGATGCCCTATGCCGGAAGACTGTCTTTTTTATTTTTCTTCAGTATCGGCAATGCAGAGACAATTTGTTGCGAAACACTGCCACTGCTGGTCATTCAGTATAATCTGCAGATGGAAAAGTCCACTATTAGCACATTTACTACAAGCAATACAAAAATCATGCTTTTTATAAAGGGTAAACATATCAATACTATGGAGTTTGTATTATTGTGAAAATCAGCAGTACATTAGAAAATCAAATCTCGATTTGTGTTTTTAACCTACCATACTACTCTGAATCTCATGCCTCTTTTGCCAACACGCTCTAAACAACTGTAGAAGGTACATTAGGCCATAGATAGAGTTCTTTTTGCCAGCCAAGTGGCAGCGTACCCCTCTCACTTTATTTGTTTTAGGATATGGTACACCAGTAGCAATTAAGCCAGCTGATAAGTTGAGAGGTAGGGTTATGCTACAGTTAATGGGAATAATAAAAGCTATGAATAGCATGTTCATAAACATCATTTGAGCCAATTCCTAGCAGTTCAGCAATAGTGAAGTTGACTCTAATGCTCAAACTCATGTTCGTTCAAATTTAGAGGTCTTATAAAGTGCCCTAATTTTGAACATTTTACCATCATAGCTGTCACTTGGGCGTCCGGTCTACCCTGCTACTCATTTCATTAGCAAGATAAATGTATCTTACTGCTTGCTAGGCAACAACAGAGTGGCCCTCACGTCAGACAACATCTTGCATTTAGCTTTATGATGTCAGCTTGCTAGGCAACAGATTGGCCCTCATGTCAGACAACATCTTGCTTTCGCTTTATGATGTCAGATCATCACTGGTACAATTGTCCTTGTGGAAGCGGACCACACAGGAGGATGAGATATCAGAAGTTTTGCAGTAGGTTGCTATCTCTATTCATGACTGCAAGGCAAGTCGGAGGCGGAATGGCAAATACTCTGAACCACTCAAAGCACTGTGGCCTTTTTGAAAGTGGGATGCAGATACAAAAACAGAGATTATCCTTACCAACAATCCTTCTTGAGTATCAGAGTCCAACATACAGAGTGCAGCGGAAGACGTTAAATGTGCTTCATTCCGTGAGAACGCAACTCTATAGTTCTACAGTGAGATAGTGCATTTCAGCCTCAAAGGAAGCAATGTCCTCAAACGGAACATTGGTGGCACCAGGATCTAAAGCAGGCTTAAGAAGCCTTGGATGCAGTCAGTCTTTTATTAACTATCATGACCGACACAATGTGATCCATAATACTTCCATCTTGGCAGAAATTACATTCAAGCACAGGCCCCCACTAGAAGGTAGTGATGACATTCAGGTGCTGAAAACACCTTTTTAATGCCTAAAGGAATGATTGTGAGCTTTACTTACCATACATATTGGTCAAATGATGCCCTATGCCGGAAGACTGTCTTTTTTATTTTTCTTCAGTATCGGCAATGCAGAGACAATTTGTTGCGAAACACTGCCACTGCTGGTCATTCAGTATAATCTGCAGATGGAAAAGTCCACTGTTAGCACATTTACTACAAGCAATACAAAAATCATGCTTTTTATAAAGGGTAAAAATATCAATACTATGGAGTTTGTATTATTGTGAAAATCAGCAGTACATTAGAAAATCAAATCTCGATTTGTGTTTTTAACCTACCATACTACTCTGAATCTCATGCCTCTTTTGCCAACACGCTCTAAATAACTGTAGAAGGTACATTAGGCCATAGATAGAGATCTTTTTGCCAGCCAAGTGGCAGCGTACCCCTCTCACTTTATTTGTTTTAGGATATGGTACACCAGTAGCAATTAAGCCAGCTGATAAGTTGAGAGGTAGGGTTATGCTACAGTTAATGGGAATAATAAAAGCTATGAATAGCATGTTCATAATCATCATTTGAGCCAATTCCTAGCAGTTCAGCAATAGTGAAGTTGACTCTAATGCTCAAACTCACGTTCATTCAAATTTAGATGTCTTATAAAGTGCCCTAATTTTGTACATTTTACCATCATAGCTGTCACTTGGGCGTCCGGTCTACCCTGCTACTCATTTCATTAGCAAGATAAATGTATCTTACTGCTTGCTAGGCAACAACAGAGTGGCCCTCACGTCAGACAACATCTTGCATTTAGCTTTATGATGTCAGCTTGCTAGGCAACAGATTGGCCCTCATGTCAGACAACATCTTGCTTTCGCTTTATGATGTCAGATCATCACTGGTACAATTGTCCTTGTGGAAGCGGACCACACAGGAGGATGAGATATCAGAAGTTATGCAGTAGGTTGCTATCTCTATTCATGACTGCAAGGCAAGTCGGAGGCGGAATGGCAAATACTCTGAACCACTCAAAGCACTGTGGCCTTTTTGAAAGTGGGATGCAGATACAAAAACAGAGATTATCCTTACCAACAATCCTTCTTGAGTATCAGAGTCCAACATACAGAGTGCAGCGGAAGACGTTAAATGTGCTTCATTCCGTGAGAACGCAACTCTATAGTTCTACAGTGAGATAGTGTATTTCAGCCTCAAAGGAAGCAATGTCCTCAAACAGAACATTGGTGGCACCAGGATCTAAAGCAGGCTTAAGAAGCCTTGGATGCAGTCAGTCTTTTATTAACTATCATGACCGACACAATGTGAGCCATAATACTTCCATTTTGGCAGAAATTACATTCAAGCACAGGCCCCCACTAAAAGGTAGTGATGACATTCAGGTGCTGAAAACGCCTTTTTAATGCCTAAAGGAATGATTGTGAGCTTTACTTACCATACATATTGGTCAAATGATGCCCTATGCCGGAAGACTGTCTTTTTTTTTTTTTTTCAGTATCGGCAATTCAGAGACAATTTGTTGCGAAACACTGCCACTGCTGGTCATTCAGTATAATCTGCAGATGGAAAAGTCCACTGTTAGCACATTTACTACAAGCAATACAAAAAATCATGCTTTTTATAAAGGGTAAACAGATCAATACTATGGAGTTTGTATTATTGTGAAAATCAGCAGCTCATTAGAAAATCAAATCTCGATTTGTGTTTTTAACCTACCATACTACTCTGAATCTCATGCCTCTTTTGCCAACACGCTCTAAACAACTGTAGAAGGTACATTAGGCCATAGATAGAGATCTTTTTGCCAGCCAAGTGGCAGCGTACCCCTCTCACTTTATTCGTTTTAGGATATGGTACACCAGTAGCAATTAAGCCAGCTGATAAGTTGAGAGGTAGGGTTATGCTACAGTTAATGGGAATAATAAAAGCTATGAATAGCATGTTCATAATCATCATTTGAGCCAATTCCTAGCAGTTCAGCAATAGTGAAGTTGACTCTAATGCTCAAACTCACGTTCGTTCAAATTTAGAGGTCTTATAAAGTGCCCTAATTTTGAACATTTTACCATCATAGCGGTCACTTGGGCGTCCGGTCTACCCTTCTACTCATTTCATTAGCAAGATAAATGTATCTTACTGCTTGCTAGGCAACAACAGAGTGGCCCTCACGTCAGACAACATCTTGCATTTAGCTTTATGATGTCAGCTTGCTAGGCAACAGATTGGCCCTCATGTCAGACAACATCTTGCTTTCGCTTTATGATGTCAGATCATCACTGGTACAATTGTCCTTGTGGAAGCGGACCACACAGGAGGATGAGATATCAGAAGTTTTGCAGTAGGTTGCTATCTCTATTCATGACTGCAAGGCAAGTCGGAGGCGGAATGGCAAATACTCTGAACCACTCAAAGCACTGTGGCCTTTTTGAAAGTGGGATGCAGATACAAAAACAGAGATTATCCTTACCAACAATCCTTCTTGAGTATCAGAGTCCAACATACAGAGTGCAGCGGAAGACGTTAAATGTGCTTCATTCCGTGAGAACGCAACTCTATAGTTCTACAGTGAGATAGTGCATTTCAGCCTCAAAGGAAGCAATGTCCTCAAACGGAACATTGGTGGCACCAGGATCTAAAGCAGGCTTAAGAAGCCTTGGATGCAGTCAGTCTTTTATTAACTATCATGACCGACACAATGTGATCCATAATACTTCCATCTTGGCAGAAATTACATTCAAGCACAGGCCCCCACTAGAAGGTAGTGATGACATTCAGGTGCTGAAAACGCCTTTTTAATGCCTAAAGGAATGATTGTGAGCTTTACTTACCATACATATTGGTCAAATGATGTCCTATGCCGGAAGACTGTCTTTTTTATTTTTCTTCAGTATCGGCAATGCAGAGACAATTTGTTGCGAAACACTGCCACTGCTGGTCATTCAGTATAATCTGCAGATGGAAAAGTCCACTATTAGCACATTTACTACAAGCAATACAAAAATCATGCTTTTTATAAAGGGTAAACATATCAATACTATGGAGTTTGTATTATTGTGAAAATCAGCAGTACATTAGAAAATCAAATCTCGATTTGTGTTTTTAACCTACCATACTACTCTGAATCTCATGCCTCTTTTGCCAACACGCTCTAAACAACTGTAGAAGGTACATTAGGCCATAGATAGAGTTCTTTTTGCCAGCCAAGTGGCAGCGTACCCCTCTCACTTTATTTGTTTTAGGATATGGTACACCAGTAGCAATTAAGCCAGCTGATAAGTTGAGAGGTAGGGTTATGCTACAGTTAATGGGAATAATAAAAGCTATGAATAGCATGTTCATAAACATCATTTGAGCCAATTCCTAGCAGTTCAGCAATAGTGAAGTTTACTCTAATGCTCAAACTCACGTTCGTTCAAATTTAGATGTCTTATAAAGTGCCCTAATTTTGTACATTTTACCATCATAGCTGTCACTTGGGCGTCCGGTCTACCCTGCTACTCATTTCATTAGCAAGATAAATGTATCTTACTGCTTGCTAGGCAACAACAGAGTGGCCCTCACGTCAGACAACATCTTGCATTTAGCTTTATGATGTCAGCTTGCTAGGCAACAGATTGGCCCTCATGTCAGACAACATCTTGCTTTCGCTTTATGATGTCAGATCATCACTGGTACAATTGTCCTTGTGGAAGCGGACCACACAGGAGGATGAGATATCAGAAGTTATGCAGTAGGTTGCTATCTCTATTCATGACTGCAAGGCAAGTCGGAGGCGGAATAGCAAATACTCTGAACCACTCAAAGCACTGTGGCCTTTTTGAAAGTGGGATGCAGATACAAAAACAGAGATTATCCTTACCAACAATCCCTCTTGAGTATCAGAGTCCAACATACAGAGTGCAGCGGAAGACGTTAAATGTGCTTCATTCCGTGAGAACGCAACTCTATAGTTCTACAGTGAGATAGTGTATTTCAGCCTCAAAGGAAGCAATGTCCTCAAACAGAACATTGGTGGCACCAGGATCTAAAGCAGGCTTAAGAAGCCTTGGATGCAGTCAGTCTTTTATTAACTATCATGACCGACACAATGTGAGCCATAATACTTCCATTTTGGCAGAAATTACATTCAAGCACAGGCCCCCACTAAAAGGTAGTGATGACATTCAGGTGCTGAAAACGCCTTTTTAATGCCTAAAGGAATGATTGTGAGCTTTACTTACCATACATATTGGTCAAATGATGCCCTATGCCGGAAGACTGTCTTTTTTTTTTTTTTTCAGTATCGGCAATTCAGAGACAATTTGTTGCGAAACACTGCCACTGCTGGTCATTCAGTATAATCTGCAGATGAAAAAGTCCACTGTTAGCACATTTACTACAAGCAATACAAAAAATCATGCTTTTTATAAAGGGTAAACAGATCAATACTATGGAGTTTGTATTATTGTGAAAATCAGCAGCTCATTAGAAAATCAAATCTCGATTTGTGTTTTTAACCTACCATACTACTCTGAATCTCATGCCTCTTTTGCCAACACGCTCTAAACAACTGTAGAAGGTACATTAGGCCATAGATAGAGATCTTTTTGCCAGCCAAGTGGCAGCGTACCCCTCTCACTTTATTCGTTTTAGGATATGGTACACCAGTAGCAATTAAGCCAGCTGATAAGTTGAGAGGTAGGGTTATGCTACAGTTAATGGGAATAATAAAAGCTATGAATAGCATGTTCATAATCATCATTTGAGCCAATTCCTAGCAGTTCAGCAATAGTGAAGTTGACTCTAATGCTCAAACTCACGTTCGTTCAAATTTAGAGGTCTTATAAAGTGCCCTAATTTTGAACATTTTACCATCATAGCTGTCACTTGGGCGTCCGGTCTACCCTTCTACTCATTTCATTAGCAAGATAAATGTATCTTACTGCTTGCTAGGCAACAACAGAGTGGCCCTCACGTCAGACAACATCTTGCATTTAGCTTTATGATGTCAGCTTGCTAGGCAACAGATTGGCCCTCATGTCAGACAACATCTTGCTTTCGCTTTATGATGTCAGATCATCACTGGTACAATTGTCCTTGTGGAAGCGGACCACACAGGAGGATGAGATATCAGAAGTTTTGCAGTAGGTTGCTATCTCTATTCATGACTGCAAGGCAAGTCGGAGGCGGAATGGCAAATACTCTGAACCACTCAAAGCACTGTGGCCTTTTTGAAAGTGGGATGCAGATACAAAAACAGAGATTATCCTTACCAACAATCCTTCTTGAGTATCAGAGTCCAACATACAGAGTGCAGCGGAAGACGTTAAATGTGCTTCATTCCGTGAGAACGCAACTCTATAGTTCTACAGTGAGATAGTGCATTTCAGCCTCAAAGGAAGCAATGTCCTCAAACGGAACATTGGTGGCACCAGGATCTAAAGCAGGCTTAAGAAGCCTTGGATGCAGTCAGTCTTTTATTAACTATCATGACCGACACAATGTGATCCATAATACTTCCATCTTGGCAGAAATTACATTCAAGCACAGGCCCCCACTAGAAGGTAGTGATGACATTCAGGTGCTGAAAACGCCTTTTTAATGCCTAAAGGAATGATTGTGAGCTTTACTTACCATACATATTGGTCAAATGATGTCCTATGCCGGAAGACTGTCTTTTTTATTTTTCTTCAGTATCGGCAATGCAGAGACAATTTGTTGCGAAACACTGCCACTGCTGGTCATTCAGTATAATCTGCAGATGGAAAAGTCCACTATTAGCACATTTACTACAAGCAATACAAAAATCATGCTTTTTATAAAGGGTAAACATATCAATACTATGGAGTTTGTATTATTGTGAAAATCAGCAGTACATTAGAAAATCAAATCTCGATTTGTGTTTTTAACCTACCATACTACTCTGAATCTCATGCCTCTTTTGCCAACACGCTCTAAACAACTGTAGAAGGTACATTAGGCCATAGATAGAGTTCTTTTTGCCAGCCAAGTGGCAGCGTACCCCTCTCACTTTATTTGTTTTAGGATATGGTACACCAGTAGCAATTAAGCCAGCTGATAAGTTGAGAGGTAGGGTTATGCTACAGTTAATGGGAATAATAAAAGCTATGAATAGCATGTTCATAAACATCATTTGAGCCAATTCCTAGCAGTTCAGCAATAGTGAAGTTTACTCTAATGCTCAAACTCACGTTCGTTCAAATTTAGATGTCTTATAAAGTGCCCTAATTTTGTACATTTTACCATCATAGCTGTCACTTGGGCGTCCGGTCTACCCTGCTACTCATTTCATTAGCAAGATAAATGTATCTTACTGCTTGCTAGGCAACAACAGAGTGGCCCTCACGTCAGACAACATCTTGCATTTAGCTTTATGATGTCAGCTTGCTAGGCAACAGATTGGCCCTCATGTCAGACAACATCTTGCTTTCGCTTTATGATGTCAGATCATCACTGGTACAATTGTCCTTGTGGAAGCGGACCACACAGGAGGATGAGATATCAGAAGTTATGCAGTAGGTTGCTATCTCTATTCATGACTGCAAGGCAAGTCGGAGGCGGAATGGCAAATACTCTGAACCACTCAAAGCACTGTGGCCTTTTTGAAAGTGGGATGCAGATACAAAAACAGAGATTATCCTTACCAACAATCCTTCTTGAGTATCAGAGTCCAACATACAGAGTGCAGCGGAAGACGTTAAATGTGCTTCATTCCGTGAGAACGCAACTCTATAGTTCTACAGTGAGATAGTGTATTTCAGCCTCAAAGGAAGCAATGTCCTCAAACAGAACATTGGTGGCACCAGGATCTAAAGCAGGCTTAAGAAGCCTTGGATGCAGTCAGTCTTTTATTAACTATCATGACCGACACAATGTGAGCCATAATACTTCCATTTTGGCAGAAATTACATTCAAGCACAGGCCCCCACTAAAAGGTAGTGATGACATTCAGGTGCTGAAAACGCCTTTTTAATGCCTAAAGGAATGATTGTGAGCTTTACTTACCATACATATTGGTCAAATGATGCCCTATGCCGGAAGACTGTCTTTTTTTTTTTTTTTCAGTATCGGCAATTCAGAGACAATTTGTTGCGAAACACTGCCACTGCTGGTCATTCAGTATAATCTGCAGATGGAAAAGTCCACTGTTAGCACATTTACTACAAGCAATACAAAAAATCATGCTTTTTATAAAGGGTAAACAGATCAATACTATGGAGTTTGTATTATTGTGAAAATCAGCAGCTCATTAGAAAATCAAATCTCGATTTGTGTTTTTAACCTACCATACTACTCTGAATCTCATGCCTCTTTTGCCAACACGCTCTAAACAACTGTAGAAGGTACATTAGGCCATAGATAGAGATCTTTTTGACAGCCAAGTGGCAGCGTACCCCTCTCACTTTATTCGTTTTAGGATATGGTACACCAGTATCAATTAAGCCAGCTGATAAGTTGAGAGGTAGGGTTATGCTACAGTTAATGGGAATAATAAAAGCTATGAATAGCATGTTCATAATCATCATTTGAGCCAATTCCTAGCAGTTCAGCAATAGTGAAGTTGACTCTAATGCTCAAACTCACGTTCGTTCAAATTTAGAGGTCTTAAAAGTGCCCTAATTTCGTACATTTTACCATCATAGCTGTCACTTGGGCGTCCGGTCTACCCTGCTACTCATTTCATTAGCAAGATAAATGTATCTTACTGCTTGCTAGGCAACAACAGAGTGGCCCTCACGTCAGACAACATCTTGCATTTAGCTTTATGATGTCAGCTTGCTAGGCAACAGATTGGCCCTCATGTCAGACAACATCTTGCTTTCGCTTTATGATGTCAGATCATCACTGGTACAATTGTCCTTGTGGAAGCGGACCACACAGGAGGATGAGATATCAGAAGTTATGCAGTAGGTTGCTATCTCTATTCATGACTGCAAGGCAAGTCGGAGGCGGAATGGCAAATACTCTGAACCACTCAAAGCACTGTGGCCTTTTTGAAAGTGGGATGCAGATACAAAAACAGAGATTATCCTTACCAACAATCCTTCTTGAGTATCAGAGTCCAACATACAGAGTGCAGCGGAAGACGTTAAATGTGCTTCATTCCGTGAGAACGCAACTCTATAGTTCTACAGTGAGATAGTGCATTTCAGCCTCAAAGGAAGCAATGTCCTCAAACGGAACATTGGTGGCACCAGGATCTAAAGCAGGCTTAAGAAGCCTTGGATGCAGTCAGTCTTTTATGAACTATCATGACCGACACAATGTGATCCATAATACTTCCATCTTGGCAGAAATTACATTCAAGCACAGGCCCCCACTAGAAGGTAGTGATGACATTCAGGTGCTGAAAATGCCTTTTTAATGCCTAAAGGAATGATTGTGAGCTTTACTTACCATACATATTGGTCAAATGATGCCCTATGCCGGAAGACTGTCTTTTTTTTTTTCTTCAGTATCGGCAATGCAGAGACAATTTGTTGCAAAACACTGCCACTGCTGGTCATTCAGTATAATCTGCAGATGAAAAAGTCCACTGTTAGCACATGTACTACAAGCAATACAAAAAATCATGCTTTTTATAAAGGGTAAACAGATCAATACTATGGAGTTTGTATTATTGTGAAAATCAGCAGCTCATTAGAAAATCAAATCTCGATTTGTGTTTTTAACCTACCATACTACTCTGAATCTCATGCCTCTTTTGCCAACACGCTCTAAACAACTGTAGAAGGTACATTAGGCCATAGATAGAGATCTTTTTGCCAGTCAAGTGGCAGCGTACCCCTCTCACTTTATTTGTTTTAGGATATGGTACACCAGTATCAATTAAGCCAGCTGATAAGTTGAGAGGTAGGGTTATGCTACAGTTAATGAAAATAATAAAAGCTATGAATAGCATGTTCATAATCATCATTTGAGCCAATTCCTAGCAGTTCAGCAATAGTGAAGTTGACTCTAATGCTCAAACTCATGTTCGTTCAAATTTAGAGGTCTTATAAAGTGCCCTAATTTTGAACATTTTACCATCATAGCTGTCACTTGGGCGTCCGGTCTACCCTGCTACTCATTTCATTAGCAAGATAAATGTATCTTACTGCTTGCTAGGCAACAACAGAGTGGCCCTCACGTCAGACAACATCTTGCATTTAGCTTTATGATGTCAGCTTGCTAGGCAACAGATTGGCCCTCATGTCAGACAACATCTTGCTTTCGCTTTATGATGTCAGATCATCACTGGTACAATTGTCCTTGTGGAAGCGGACCACACAGGAGGATGAGATATCAGAAGTTATGCAGTAGGTTGCTATCTCTATTCATGACTGCAAGGCAAGTCGGAGGCGGAATGGCAAATACTCTGAACCACTCAAAGCACTGTGGCCTTTTTGAAAGTGGGATGCAGATACAAAAACAGAGATTATCCTTACCAACAATCCTTCTTGAGTATCAGAGTCCAACATACAGAGTGCAGCGGAAGACGTTAAATGTGCTTCATTCCGTGAGAACGCAACTCTATAGTTCTACAGTGAGATAGTGCATTTCAGCCTCAAAGGAAGCAATGTCCTCAAAAGGAACATTGGTGGCACCAGGATCTAAAGCAGGCTTAAGAAGCCTTGGATGCAGTCAGTCTTTTATGAACTATCATGACCGACACAATGTGATCCATAATACTTCCATCTTGGCAGAAATTACATTCAAGCACAGGCCCCCACTAGAAGGTAGTGATGACATTCAGGTGCTGAAAATGCCTTTTTAATGCCTAAAGGAATGATTGTGAGCTTTACTTACCATACATATTGGTCAAATGATGCCCTATGCCGGAAGACTGTCTTTTTTTTTTCTTCAGTATCGGCAATGCAGAGACAATTTGTTGCAAAACACTGCCACTGCTGGTCATTCAGTATAATCTGCAGATGAAAAAGTCCACTGTTAGCACATGTACTACAAGCAATACAAAAAATCATGCTTTTTATAAAGGGTAAACAGATCAATACTATGGAGTTTGTATTATTGTGAAAATCAGCAGCTCATTAGAAAATCAAATCTCGATTTGTGTTTTTAACCTACCATACTACTCTGAATCTCATGCCTCTTTTGCCAACACGCTCTAAACAACTGTAGAAGGTACATTAGGCCATAGATAGAGATCTTTTTGCCAGTCAAGTGGCAGCGTACCCCTCTCACTTTATTTGTTTTAGGATATGGTACACCAGTATCAATTAAGCCAGCTGATAAGTTGAGAGGTAGGGTTATGCTACAGTTAATGAAAATAATAAAAGCTATGAATAGCATGTTCATAATCATCATTTGAGCCAATTCCTAGCAGTTCAGCAATAGTGAAGTTGACTCTAATGCTCAAACTCATGTTCGTTCAAATTTAGAGGTCTTATAAAGTGCCCTAATTTTGAACATTTTACCATCATAGCTGTCACTTGGGCGTCCGGTCTACCCTGCTACTCATTTCATTAGCAAGATAAATGTATCTTACTGCTTGCTAGGCAACAACAGAGTGGCCCTCACGTCAGACAACATCTTGCATTTAGCTTTATGATGTCAGCTTGCTAGGCAACAGATTGGCCCTCATGTCAGACAACATCTTGCTTTCGCTTTATGATGTCAGATCATCACTGGTACAATTGTCCTTGTGGAAGCGGACCACACAGGAGGATGAGATATCAGAAGTTATGCAGTAGGTTGCTATCTCTATTCATGACTGCAAGGCAAGTCGGAGGCGGAATGGCAAATACTCTGAACCACTCAAAGCACTGTGGCCTTTTTGAAAGTGGGATGCAGATACAAAAACAGAGATTATCCTTACCAACAATCCCTCTTGAGTATCAGAGTCCAACATACAGAGTGCAGCGGAAGACGTTAAATGTGCTTCATTCCGTGAGAACGCAACTCTATAGTTCTACAGTGAGAAAGTGCATTTCAGCCTCAAAGGAAGCAAGGTCCTCAAACGGAACATTGGGGGCACCAGGATCTAAAGCAGGCTTAAGAAGCCTTGGATGCAGTCCGTCTTTTATTAACTATCATGACCGACACAATGTGATCCATAATACTTCCATCTTGGCAGAAATTACATTCAAGCACAGGCCCCCACTAGAAGGTAGTGATGACATTCAGGTGCTGAAAACGCCTTTTTAATGCCTAAAGGAATGATTGTGAGCTTTACTTACCATACATATTGGTCAAATGATGCCCTATGCCGGAAGACTGTCTTTTTTTTTTTCTTCAGTATCGGCAATGCAGAGACAATTTGTTGCAAAACACTGCCACTGCTGGTCATTCAGTATAATCTGCAGATGAAAAAGTCCACTGTTAGCACATTTACTACAAGCAATACAAAAAATCATGCTTTTTATAAAGGGTAAACAGATCAATACTATGGAGTTTGTATTATTGTGAAAATCAGCAGCTCATTAGAAAATCAAATCTCGATTTGTGTTTTTAACCTACCATACTACTCTGAATCTCATGCCTCTTTTGCCAACACGCTCTAAACAACTGTAGAAGGTACATTAGGCCATAGATAGAGATCTTTTTGCCAGTCAAGTGGCAGTGTACCCCTCTCACTTTATTTGTTTTAGGATATGGTACACCAGTATCAATTAAGCCAGCTGATAAGTTGAGAGGTAGGGTTATGCTACAGTTAATGGGAATAATAAAAGCTATGAATAGCATGTTCATAATCATCATTTGAGCCAATTCCTAGCAGTTCAGCAATAGTGAAGTTGACTCTAATGCTCAAACTCACGTTCGTTCAAATTTAGAGGTCTTAAAAGTGCCCTAATTTCGTACATTTTACCATCATAGCTGTCACTTGGGCGTCCGGTCTACCCTGCTACTCATTTCATTAGCAAGATAAATGTATCTTACTGCTTGCTAGGCAACAACAGAGTGGCCCTCACGTCAGACAACATCTTGCATTTAGCTTTATGATGTCAGCTTGCTAGGCAACAGATTGGCCCTCATGTCAGACAACATCTTGCTTTCGCTTTATGATGTCAGATCATCACTGGTACAATTGTCCTTGTGGAAGCGGACCACACAGGAGGATGAGATATCAGAAGTTTTGCAGTAGGTTGCTATCTCTATTCATGACTGCAAGGCAAGTCGGAGGCGGAATGGCAAATACTCTGAACCACTCAAAGCACTGTGGCCTTTTTGAAAGTGGGATGCAGATACAAAAACAGAGATTATCCTTACCAACAATCCTTCTTGAGTATCAGAGTCCAACATACAGAGTGCAGCGGAAGACGTTAAATGTGCTTCATTCCGTGAGAACGCAACTCTATAGTTCTACAGTGAGATAGTGCATTTCAGCCTCAAAGGAAGCAATGTCCTCAAACGGAACATTGGTGGCACCAGGATCTAAAGCAGGCTTAAGAAGCCTTGGATGCAGTCAGTCTTTTATTAACTATCATGACCGACACAATGTGATCCATAATACTTCCATCTTGGCAGAAATTACATTCAAGCACAGGCCCCCACTAGAAGGTAGTGATGACATTCAGGTGCTGAAAACGCCTTTTTAATGCCTAAAGGAATGATTGTGAGCTTTACTTACCATACATATTGGTCAAATGATGCCCTATGCCGGAAGACTGTCTTTTTTATTTTTCTTCAGTATCGGCAATGCAGAGACAATTTGTTGCGAAACACTGCCACTGCTGGTCATTCAGTATAATCTGCAGATGGAAAAGTCCACTATTAGCACATTTACTACAAGCAATACAAAAATCATGCTTTTTATAAAGGGTAAACATATCAATACTATGGAGTTTGTATTATTGTGAAAATCAGCAGTACATTAGAAAATCAAATCTCGATTTGTGTTTTTAACCTACCATACTACTCTGAATCTCATGCCTCTTTTGCCAACACGCTCTAAACAACTGTAGAAGGTACATTAGGCCATAGATAGAGTTCTTTTTGCCAGCCAAGTGGCAGCGTACCCCTCTCACTTTATTTGTTTTAGGATATGGTACACCAGTAGCAATTAAGCCAGCTGATAAGTTGAGAGGTAGGGTTATGCTACAGTTAATGGGAATAATAAAAGCTATGAATAGCATGTTCATAAACATCATTTGAGCCAATTCCTAGCAGTTCAGCAATAGTGAAGTTGACTCTAATGCTCAAACTCATGTTCGTTCAAATTTAGAGGTCTTATAAAGTGCCCTAATTTTGAACATTTTACCATCATAGCTGTCACTTGGGCGTCCGGTCTACCCTGCTACTCATTTCATTAGCAAGATAAATGTATCTTACTGCTTGCTAGGCAACAACAGAGTGGCCCTCACGTCAGACAACATCTTGCATTTAGCTTTATGATGTCAGCTTGCTAGGCAACAGATTGGCCCTCATGTCAGACAACATCTTGCTTTCGCTTTATGATGTCAGATCATCACTGGTACAATTGTCCTTGTGGAAGCGGACCACACAGGAGGATGAGATATCAGAAGTTTTGCAGTAGGTTGCTATCTCTATTCATGACTGCAAGGCAAGTCGGAGGCGGAATGGCAAATACTCTGAACCACTCAAAGCACTGTGGCCTTTTTGAAAGTGGGATGCAGATACAAAAACAGAGATTATCCTTACCAACAATCCTTCTTGAGTATCAGAGTCCAACATACAGAGTGCAGCGGAAGACGTTAAATGTGCTTCATTCCGTGAGAACGCAACTCTATAGTTCTACAGTGAGATAGTGCATTTCAGCCTCAAAGGAAGCAATGTCCTCAAACGGAACATTGGTGGCACCAGGATCTAAAGCAGGCTTAAGAAGCCTTGGATGCAGTCAGTCTTTTATTAACTATCATGACCGACACAATGTGATCCATAATACTTCCATCTTGGCAGAAATTACATTCAAGCACAGGCCCCCACTAGAAGGTAGTGATGACATTCAGGTGCTGAAAACACCTTTTTAATGCCTAAAGGAATGATTGTGAGCTTTACTTACCATACATATTGGTCAAATGATGCCCTATGCCGGAAGACTGTCTTTTTTATTTTTCTTCAGTATCGGCAATGCAGAGACAATTTGTTGCGAAACACTGCCACTGCTGGTCATTCAGTATAATCTGCAGATGGAAAAGTCCACTGTTAGCACATTTACTACAAGCAATACAAAAATCATGCTTTTTATAAAGGGTAAAAATATCAATACTATGGAGTTTGTATTATTGTGAAAATCAGCAGTACATTAGAAAATCAAATCTCGATTTGTGTTTTTAACCTACCATACTACTCTGAATCTCATGCCTCTTTTGCCAACACGCTCTAAATAACTGTAGAAGGTACATTAGGCCATAGATAGAGATCTTTTTGCCAGCCAAGTGGCAGCGTACCCCTCTCACTTTATTTGTTTTAGGATATGGTACACCAGTAGCAATTAAGCCAGCTGATAAGTTGAGAGGTAGGGTTATGCTACAGTTAATGGGAATAATAAAAGCTATGAATAGCATGTTCATAATCATCATTTGAGCCAATTCCTAGCAGTTCAGCAATAGTGAAGTTGACTCTAATGCTCAAACTCACGTTCATTCAAATTTAGATGTCTTATAAAGTGCCCTAATTTTGTACATTTTACCATCATAGCTGTCACTTGGGCGTCCGGTCTACCCTGCTACTCATTTCATTAGCAAGATAAATGTATCTTACTGCTTGCTAGGCAACAACAGAGTGGCCCTCACGTCAGACAACATCTTGCATTTAGCTTTATGATGTCAGCTTGCTAGGCAACAGATTGGCCCTCATGTCAGACAACATCTTGCTTTCGCTTTATGATGTCAGATCATCACTGGTACAATTGTCCTTGTGGAAGCGGACCACACAGGAGGATGAGATATCAGAAGTTATGCAGTAGGTTGCTATCTCTATTCATGACTGCAAGGCAAGTCGGAGGCGGAATGGCAAATACTCTGAACCACTCAAAGCACTGTGGCCTTTTTGAAAGTGGGATGCAGATACAAAAACAGAGATTATCCTTACCAACAATCCTTCTTGAGTATCAGAGTCCAACATACAGAGTGCAGCGGAAGACGTTAAATGTGCTTCATTCCGTGAGAACGCAACTCTATAGTTCTACAGTGAGATAGTGTATTTCAGCCTCAAAGGAAGCAATGTCCTCAAACAGAACATTGGTGGCACCAGGATCTAAAGCAGGCTTAAGAAGCCTTGGATGCAGTCAGTCTTTTATTAACTATCATGACCGACACAATGTGAGCCATAATACTTCCATTTTGGCAGAAATTACATTCAAGCACAGGCCCCCACTAAAAGGTAGTGATGACATTCAGGTGCTGAAAACGCCTTTTTAATGCCTAAAGGAATGATTGTGAGCTTTACTTACCATACATATTGGTCAAATGATGCCCTATGCCGGAAGACTGTCTTTTTTTTTTTTTTTCAGTATCGGCAATTCAGAGACAATTTGTTGCGAAACACTGCCACTGCTGGTCATTCAGTATAATCTGCAGATGGAAAAGTCCACTGTTAGCACATTTACTACAAGCAATACAAAAAATCATGCTTTTTATAAAGGGTAAACAGATCAATACTATGGAGTTTGTATTATTGTGAAAATCAGCAGCTCATTAGAAAATCAAATCTCGATTTGTGTTTTTAACCTACCATACTACTCTGAATCTCATGCCTCTTTTGCCAACACGCTCTAAACAACTGTAGAAGGTACATTAGGCCATAGATAGAGATCTTTTTGCCAGCCAAGTGGCAGCGTACCCCTCTCACTTTATTCGTTTTAGGATATGGTACACCAGTAGCAATTAAGCCAGCTGATAAGTTGAGAGGTAGGGTTATGCTACAGTTAATGGGAATAATAAAAGCTATGAATAGCATGTTCATAATCATCATTTGAGCCAATTCCTAGCAGTTCAGCAATAGTGAAGTTGACTCTAATGCTCAAACTCACGTTCGTTCAAATTTAGAGGTCTTATAAAGTGCCCTAATTTTGAACATTTTACCATCATAGCGGTCACTTGGGCGTCCGGTCTACCCTTCTACTCATTTCATTAGCAAGATAAATGTATCTTACTGCTTGCTAGGCAACAACAGAGTGGCCCTCACGTCAGACAACATCTTGCATTTAGCTTTATGATGTCAGCTTGCTAGGCAACAGATTGGCCCTCATGTCAGACAACATCTTGCTTTCGCTTTATGATGTCAGATCATCACTGGTACAATTGTCCTTGTGGAAGCGGACCACACAGGAGGATGAGATATCAGAAGTTTTGCAGTAGGTTGCTATCTCTATTCATGACTGCAAGGCAAGTCGGAGGCGGAATGGCAAATACTCTGAACCACTCAAAGCACTGTGGCCTTTTTGAAAGTGGGATGCAGATACAAAAACAGAGATTATCCTTACCAACAATCCTTCTTGAGTATCAGAGTCCAACATACAGAGTGCAGCGGAAGACGTTAAATGTGCTTCATTCCGTGAGAACGCAACTCTATAGTTCTACAGTGAGATAGTGCATTTCAGCCTCAAAGGAAGCAATGTCCTCAAACGGAACATTGGTGGCACCAGGATCTAAAGCAGGCTTAAGAAGCCTTGGATGCAGTCAGTCTTTTATTAACTATCATGACCGACACAATGTGATCCATAATACTTCCATCTTGGCAGAAATTACATTCAAGCACAGGCCCCCACTAGAAGGTAGTGATGACATTCAGGTGCTGAAAACGCCTTTTTAATGCCTAAAGGAATGATTGTGAGCTTTACTTACCATACATATTGGTCAAATGATGTCCTATGCCGGAAGACTGTCTTTTTTATTTTTCTTCAGTATCGGCAATGCAGAGACAATTTGTTGCGAAACACTGCCACTGCTGGTCATTCAGTATAATCTGCAGATGGAAAAGTCCACTATTAGCACATTTACTACAAGCAATACAAAAATCATGCTTTTTATAAAGGGTAAACATATCAATACTATGGAGTTTGTATTATTGTGAAAATCAGCAGTACATTAGAAAATCAAATCTCGATTTGTGTTTTTAACCTACCATACTACTCTGAATCTCATGCCTCTTTTGCCAACACGCTCTAAACAACTGTAGAAGGTACATTAGGCCATAGATAGAGTTCTTTTTGCCAGCCAAGTGGCAGCGTACCCCTCTCACTTTATTTGTTTTAGGATATGGTACACCAGTAGCAATTAAGCCAGCTGATAAGTTGAGAGGTAGGGTTATGCTACAGTTAATGGGAATAATAAAAGCTATGAATAGCATGTTCATAAACATCATTTGAGCCAATTCCTAGCAGTTCAGCAATAGTGAAGTTTACTCTAATGCTCAAACTCACGTTCGTTCAAATTTAGATGTCTTATAAAGTGCCCTAATTTTGTACATTTTACCATCATAGCTGTCACTTGGGCGTCCGGTCTACCCTGCTACTCATTTCATTAGCAAGATAAATGTATCTTACTGCTTGCTAGGCAACAACAGAGTGGCCCTCACGTCAGACAACATCTTGCATTTAGCTTTATGATGTCAGCTTGCTAGGCAACAGATTGGCCCTCATGTCAGACAACATCTTGCTTTCGCTTTATGATGTCAGATCATCACTGGTACAATTGTCCTTGTGGAAGCGGACCACACAGGAGGATGAGATATCAGAAGTTATGCAGTAGGTTGCTATCTCTATTCATGACTGCAAGGCAAGTCGGAGGCGGAATAGCAAATACTCTGAACCACTCAAAGCACTGTGGCCTTTTTGAAAGTGGGATGCAGATACAAAAACAGAGATTATCCTTACCAACAATCCCTCTTGAGTATCAGAGTCCAACATACAGAGTGCAGCGGAAGACGTTAAATGTGCTTCATTCCGTGAGAACGCAACTCTATAGTTCTACAGTGAGATAGTGTATTTCAGCCTCAAAGGAAGCAATGTCCTCAAACAGAACATTGGTGGCACCAGGATCTAAAGCAGGCTTAAGAAGCCTTGGATGCAGTCAGTCTTTTATTAACTATCATGACCGACACAATGTGAGCCATAATACTTCCATTTTGGCAGAAATTACATTCAAGCACAGGCCCCCACTAAAAGGTAGTGATGACATTCAGGTGCTGAAAACGCCTTTTTAATGCCTAAAGGAATGATTGTGAGCTTTACTTACCATACATATTGGTCAAATGATGCCCTATGCCGGAAGACTGTCTTTTTTTTTTTTTTTCAGTATCGGCAATTCAGAGACAATTTGTTGCGAAACACTGCCACTGCTGGTCATTCAGTATAATCTGCAGATGAAAAAGTCCACTGTTAGCACATTTACTACAAGCAATACAAAAAATCATGCTTTTTATAAAGGGTAAACAGATCAATACTATGGAGTTTGTATTATTGTGAAAATCAGCAGCTCATTAGAAAATCAAATCTCGATTTGTGTTTTTAACCTACCATACTACTCTGAATCTCATGCCTCTTTTGCCAACACGCTCTAAACAACTGTAGAAGGTACATTAGGCCATAGATAGAGATCTTTTTGCCAGCCAAGTGGCAGCGTACCCCTCTCACTTTATTCGTTTTAGGATATGGTACACCAGTAGCAATTAAGCCAGCTGATAAGTTGAGAGGTAGGGTTATGCTACAGTTAATGGGAATAATAAAAGCTATGAATAGCATGTTCATAATCATCATTTGAGCCAATTCCTAGCAGTTCAGCAATAGTGAAGTTGACTCTAATGCTCAAACTCACGTTCGTTCAAATTTAGAGGTCTTATAAAGTGCCCTAATTTTGAACATTTTACCATCATAGCTGTCACTTGGGCGTCCGGTCTACCCTTCTACTCATTTCATTAGCAAGATAAATGTATCTTACTGCTTGCTAGGCAACAACAGAGTGGCCCTCACGTCAGACAACATCTTGCATTTAGCTTTATGATGTCAGCTTGCTAGGCAACAGATTGGCCCTCATGTCAGACAACATCTTGCTTTCGCTTTATGATGTCAGATCATCACTGGTACAATTGTCCTTGTGGAAGCGGACCACACAGGAGGATGAGATATCAGAAGTTTTGCAGTAGGTTGCTATCTCTATTCATGACTGCAAGGCAAGTCGGAGGCGGAATGGCAAATACTCTGAACCACTCAAAGCACTGTGGCCTTTTTGAAAGTGGGATGCAGATACAAAAACAGAGATTATCCTTACCAACAATCCTTCTTGAGTATCAGAGTCCAACATACAGAGTGCAGCGGAAGACGTTAAATGTGCTTCATTCCGTGAGAACGCAACTCTATAGTTCTACAGTGAGATAGTGCATTTCAGCCTCAAAGGAAGCAATGTCCTCAAACGGAACATTGGTGGCACCAGGATCTAAAGCAGGCTTAAGAAGCCTTGGATGCAGTCAGTCTTTTATTAACTATCATGACCGACACAATGTGATCCATAATACTTCCATCTTGGCAGAAATTACATTCAAGCACAGGCCCCCACTAGAAGGTAGTGATGACATTCAGGTGCTGAAAACGCCTTTTTAATGCCTAAAGGAATGATTGTGAGCTTTACTTACCATACATATTGGTCAAATGATGTCCTATGCCGGAAGACTGTCTTTTTTATTTTTCTTCAGTATCGGCAATGCAGAGACAATTTGTTGCGAAACACTGCCACTGCTGGTCATTCAGTATAATCTGCAGATGGAAAAGTCCACTATTAGCACATTTACTACAAGCAATACAAAAATCATGCTTTTTATAAAGGGTAAACATATCAATACTATGGAGTTTGTATTATTGTGAAAATCAGCAGTACATTAGAAAATCAAATCTCGATTTGTGTTTTTAACCTACCATACTACTCTGAATCTCATGCCTCTTTTGCCAACACGCTCTAAACAACTGTAGAAGGTACATTAGGCCATAGATAGAGTTCTTTTTGCCAGCCAAGTGGCAGCGTACCCCTCTCACTTTATTTGTTTTAGGATATGGTACACCAGTAGCAATTAAGCCAGCTGATAAGTTGAGAGGTAGGGTTATGCTACAGTTAATGGGAATAATAAAAGCTATGAATAGCATGTTCATAAACATCATTTGAGCCAATTCCTAGCAGTTCAGCAATAGTGAAGTTTACTCTAATGCTCAAACTCACGTTCGTTCAAATTTAGATGTCTTATAAAGTGCCCTAATTTTGTACATTTTACCATCATAGCTGTCACTTGGGCGTCCGGTCTACCCTGCTACTCATTTCATTAGCAAGATAAATGTATCTTACTGCTTGCTAGGCAACAACAGAGTGGCCCTCACGTCAGACAACATCTTGCATTTAGCTTTATGATGTCAGCTTGCTAGGCAACAGATTGGCCCTCATGTCAGACAACATCTTGCTTTCGCTTTATGATGTCAGATCATCACTGGTACAATTGTCCTTGTGGAAGCGGACCACACAGGAGGATGAGATATCAGAAGTTATGCAGTAGGTTGCTATCTCTATTCATGACTGCAAGGCAAGTCGGAGGCGGAATAGCAAATACTCTGAACCACTCAAAGCACTGTGGCCTTTTTGAAAGTGGGATGCAGATACAAAAACAGAGATTATCCTTACCAACAATCCCTCTTGAGTATCAGAGTCCAACATACAGAGTGCAGCGGAAGACGTTAAATGTGCTTCATTCCGTGAGAACGCAACTCTATAGTTCTACAGTGAGATAGTGTATTTCAGCCTCAAAGGAAGCAATGTCCTCAAACAGAACATTGGTGGCACCAGGATCTAAAGCAGGCTTAAGAAGCCTTGGATGCAGTCAGTCTTTTATTAACTATCATGACCGACACAATGTGAGCCATAATACTTCCATTTTGGCAGAAATTACATTCAAGCACAGGCCCCCACTAAAAGGTAGTGATGACATTCAGGTGCTGAAAACGCCTTTTTAATGCCTAAAGGAATGATTGTGAGCTTTACTTACCATACATATTGGTCAAATGATGCCCTATGCCGGAAGACTGTCTTTTTTTTTTTTTTTCAGTATCGGCAATTCAGAGACAATTTGTTGCGAAACACTGCCACTGCTGGTCATTCAGTATAATCTGCAGATGGAAAAGTCCACTGTTAGCACATTTACTACAAGCAATACAAAAAATCATGCTTTTTATAAAGGGTAAACAGATCAATACTATGGAGTTTGTATTATTGTGAAAATCAGCAGCTCATTAGAAAATCAAATCTCGATTTGTGTTTTTAACCTACCATACTACTCTGAATCTCATGCCTCTTTTGCCAACACGCTCTAAACAACTGTAGAAGGTACATTAGGCCATAGATAGAGATCTTTTTGCCAGCCAAGTGGCAGCGTACCCCTCTCACTTTATTCGTTTTAGGATATGGTACACCAGTAGCAATTAAGCCAGCTGATAAGTTGAGAGGTAGGGTTATGCTACAGTTAATGGGAATAATAAAAGCTATGAATAGCATGTTCATAATCATCATTTGAGCCAATTCCTAGCAGTTCAGCAATAGTGAAGTTGACTCTAATGCTCAAACTCACGTTCGTTCAAATTTAGAGGTCTTATAAAGTGCCCTAATTTTGAACATTTTACCATCATAGCTGTCACTTGGGCGTCCGGTCTACCCTTCTACTCATTTCATTAGCAAGATAAATGTATCTTACTGCTTGCTAGGCAACAACAGAGTGGCCCTCACGTCAGACAACATCTTGCATTTAGCTTTATGATGTCAGCTTGCTAGGCAACAGATTGGCCCTCATGTCAGACAACATCTTGCTTTCGCTTTATGATGTCAGATCATCACTGGTACAATTGTCCTTGTGGAAGCGGACCACACAGGAGGATGAGATATCAGAAGTTTTGCAGTAGGTTGCTATCTCTATTCATGACTGCAAGGCAAGTCGGAGGCGGAATGGCAAATACTCTGAACCACTCAAAGCACTGTGGCCTTTTTGAAAGTGGGATGCAGATACAAAAACAGAGATTATCCTTACCAACAATCCTTCTTGAGTATCAGAGTCCAACATACAGAGTGCAGCGGAAGACGTTAAATGTGCTTCATTCCGTGAGAACGCAACTCTATAGTTCTACAGTGAGATAGTGCATTTCAGCCTCAAAGGAAGCAATGTCCTCAAACGGAACATTGGTGGCACCAGGATCTAAAGCAGGCTTAAGAAGCCTTGGATGCAGTCAGTCTTTTATTAACTATCATGACCGACACAATGTGATCCATAATACTTCCATCTTGGCAGAAATTACATTCAAGCACAGGCCCCCACTAGAAGGTAGTGATGACATTCAGGTGCTGAAAACGCCTTTTTAATGCCTAAAGGAATGATTGTGAGCTTTACTTACCATACATATTGGTCAAATGATGTCCTATGCCGGAAGACTGTCTTTTTTATTTTTCTTCAGTATCGGCAATGCAGAGACAATTTGTTGCGAAACACTGCCACTGCTGGTCATTCAGTATAATCTGCAGATGGAAAAGTCCACTATTAGCACATTTACTACAAGCAATACAAAAATCATGCTTTTTATAAAGGGTAAACATATCAATACTATGGAGTTTGTATTATTGTGAAAATCAGCAGTACATTAGAAAATCAAATCTCGATTTGTGTTTTTAACCTACCATACTACTCTGAATCTCATGCCTCTTTTGCCAACACGCTCTAAACAACTGTAGAAGGTACATTAGGCCATAGATAGAGTTCTTTTTGCCAGCCAAGTGGCAGCGTACCCCTCTCACTTTATTTGTTTTAGGATATGGTACACCAGTAGCAATTAAGCCAGCTGATAAGTTGAGAGGTAGGGTTATGCTACAGTTAATGGGAATAATAAAAGCTATGAATAGCATGTTCATAAACATCATTTGAGCCAATTCCTAGCAGTTCAGCAATAGTGAAGTTTACTCTAATGCTCAAACTCACGTTCGTTCAAATTTAGATGTCTTATAAAGTGCCCTAATTTTGTACATTTTACCATCATAGCTGTCACTTGGGCGTCCGGTCTACCCTGCTACTCATTTCATTAGCAAGATAAATGTATCTTACTGCTTGCTAGGCAACAACAGAGTGGCCCTCACGTCAGACAACATCTTGCATTTAGCTTTATGATGTCAGCTTGCTAGGCAACAGATTGGCCCTCATGTCAGACAACATCTTGCTTTCGCTTTATGATGTCAGATCATCACTGGTACAATTGTCCTTGTGGAAGCGGACCACACAGGAGGATGAGATATCAGAAGTTATGCAGTAGGTTGCTATCTCTATTCATGACTGCAAGGCAAGTCGGAGGCGGAATAGCAAATACTCTGAACCACTCAAAGCACTGTGGCCTTTTTGAAAGTGGGATGCAGATACAAAAACAGAGATTATCCTTACCAACAATCCCTCTTGAGTATCAGAGTCCAACATACAGAGTGCAGCGGAAGACGTTAAATGTGCTTCATTCCGTGAGAACGCAACTCTATAGTTCTACAGTGAGATAGTGTATTTCAGCCTCAAAGGAAGCAATGTCCTCAAACAGAACATTGGTGGCACCAGGATCTAAAGCAGGCTTAAGAAGCCTTGGATGCAGTCAGTCTTTTATTAACTATCATGACCGACACAATGTGAGCCATAATACTTCCATTTTGGCAGAAATTACATTCAAGCACAGGCCCCCACTAAAAGGTAGTGATGACATTCAGGTGCTGAAAACGCCTTTTTAATGCCTAAAGGAATGATTGTGAGCTTTACTTACCATACATATTGGTCAAATGATGCCCTATGCCGGAAGACTGTCTTTTTTTTTTTTTTTCAGTATCGGCAATTCAGAGACAATTTGTTGCGAAACACTGCCACTGCTGGTCATTCAGTATAATCTGCAGATGGAAAAGTCCACTGTTAGCACATTTACTACAAGCAATACAAAAAATCATGCTTTTTATAAAGGGTAAACAGATCAATACTATGGAGTTTGTATTATTGTGAAAATCAGCAGCTCATTAGAAAATCAAATCTCGATTTGTGTTTTTAACCTACCATACTACTCTGAATCTCATGCCTCTTTTGCCAACACGCTCTAAACAACTGTAGAAGGTACATTAGGCCATAGATAGAGATCTTTTTGCCAGCCAAGTGGCAGCGTACCCCTCTCACTTTATTCGTTTTAGGATATGGTACACCAGTAGCAATTAAGCCAGCTGATAAGTTGAGAGGTAGGGTTATGCTACAGTTAATGGGAATAATAAAAGCTATGAATAGCATGTTCATAATCATCATTTGAGCCAATTCCTAGCAGTTCAGCAATAGTGAAGTTGACTCTAATGCTCAAACTCACGTTCGTTCAAATTTAGAGGTCTTATAAAGTGCCCTAATTTTGAACATTTTACCATCATAGCTGTCACTTGGGCGTCCGGTCTACCCTTCTACTCATTTCATTAGCAAGATAAATGTATCTTACTGCTTGCTAGGCAACAACAGAGTGGCCCTCACGTCAGACAACATCTTGCATTTAGCTTTATGATGTCAGCTTGCTAGGCAACAGATTGGCCCTCATGTCAGACAACATCTTGCTTTCGCTTTATGATGTCAGATCATCACTGGTACAATTGTCCTTGTGGAAGCGGACCACACAGGAGGATGAGATATCAGAAGTTTTGCAGTAGGTTGCTATCTCTATTCATGACTGCAAGGCAAGTCGGAGGCGGAATGGCAAATACTCTGAACCACTCAAAGCACTGTGGCCTTTTTGAAAGTGGGATGCAGATACAAAAACAGAGATTATCCTTACCAACAATCCTTCTTGAGTATCAGAGTCCAACATACAGAGTGCAGCGGAAGACGTTAAATGTGCTTCATTCCGTGAGAACGCAACTCTATAGTTCTACAGTGAGATAGTGCATTTCAGCCTCAAAGGAAGCAATGTCCTCAAACGGAACATTGGTGGCACCAGGATCTAAAGCAGGCTTAAGAAGCCTTGGATGCAGTCAGTCTTTTATTAACTATCATGACCGACACAATGTGATCCATAATACTTCCATCTTGGCAGAAATTACATTCAAGCACAGGCCCCCACTAGAAGGTAGTGATGACATTCAGGTGCTGAAAACGCCTTTTTAATGCCTAAAGGAATGATTGTGAGCTTTACTTACCATACATATTGGTCAAATGATGTCCTATGCCGGAAGACTGTCTTTTTTATTTTTCTTCAGTATCGGCAATGCAGAGACAATTTGTTGCGAAACACTGCCACTGCTGGTCATTCAGTATAATCTGCAGATGGAAAAGTCCACTATTAGCACATTTACTACAAGCAATACAAAAAATCATGCTTTTTATAAAGGGTAAACAGATCAATACTATGGAGTTTGTATTATTGTGAAAATCAGCAGCTCATTAGAAAATCAAATCTCGATTTGTGTTTTTAACCTACCATACTACTCTGAATCTCATGCCTCTTTTGCCAATACGCTCTAAACAACTGTAGAAGGTACATTAGGCCATAGATAGAGTTCTTTTTGCCAGCCAAGTGGCAGCGTACCCCTCTCACTTTATTTGTTTTAGGATATGGTACACCAGCAGCAATTAAGCCAGCTGATAAGTTGAGAGGTAGGGTTATGCTACAGTTAATGGGAATAATAAAAGCTATGAATAGCATGTTCATAAACATCATTTGAGCCAATTCCTAGCAGTTCAGCAATAGTGAAGTTGACTCTAATGCTCAAACTCACGTTCGTTCAAATTTAGATGTCTTATAAAGTGCCCTAATTTTGTACATTTTACCATCATAGCTGTCACTTGGGCGTCCGGTCTACCCTGCTACTCATTTCATTAGCAAGATAAATGTATCTTACTGCTTGCTAGGCAACAACAGAGTGGCCCTCACGTCAGACAACATCTTGCATTTAGCTTTATGATGTCAGCTTGCTAGGCAACAGATTGGCCCTCATGTCAGACAACATCTTGCTTTTGCTTTATGATGTCAGATCATCACTGGTACAATTGTCCTTGTGGAAGCGGACCACACAGGAGGATGAGATATCAGAAGTTATGCAGTAGGTTGCTATCTCTATTCATGACTGCAAGGCAAGTCGGAGGCGGAATGGCAAATACTCTGAACCACTCAAAGCACTGTGGCCTTTTTGAAAGTGGGATGCAGATACAAAAACAGAGATTATCCTTACCAACAATCCTTCTTGAGTATCAGAGTCCAACATACAGAGTGCAGCGGAAGACGTTAAATGTGCTTCATTCCGTGAGAACGCAACTCTATAGTTCTACAGTGAGATAGTGCATTTCAGCCTCAAAGGAAGCAATGTCCTCAAACGGAACATTGGTGGCACCAGGATCTAAAGCAGGCTTAAGAAGCCTTGGATGCAGTCAGTCTTTTATGAACTATCATGACCGACACAATGTGATCCATAATACTTCCATCTTGGCAGAAATTACATTCAAGCACAGGCCCCCACTAGAAGGTAGTGATGACATTCAGGTGCTGAAAACGCCTTTTTAATGCCTAAAGGAATGATTGTGAGCTTTACTTACCATACATATTGGTCAAATGATGCCCTATGCCGGAAGACTGTCTTTTTTTTTTTCTTCAGTATCGGCAATGCAGAGACAATTTGTTGCAAAACACTGCCACTGCTGGTCATTCAGTATAATCTGCAGATGAAAAAGTCCACTGTTAGCACATGTACTACAAGCAATACAAAAAATCATGCTTTTTATAAAGGGTAAACAGATCAATACTATGGAGTTTGTATTATTGTGAAAATCAGCAGCTCATTAGAAAATCAAATCTCGATTTGTGTTTTTAACCTACCATACTACTCTGAATCTCATGCCTCTTTTGCCAACACGCTCTAAACAACTGTAGAAGGTACATTAGGCCATAGATAGAGATCTTTTTGCCAGTCAAGTGGCAGCGTACCCCTCTCACTTTATTTGTTTTAGGATATGGTACACCAGTATCAATTAAGCCAGCTGATAAGTTGAGAGGTAGGGTTATGCTACAGTTAATGAAAATAATAAAAGCTATGAATAGCATGTTCATAATCATCATTTGAGCCAATTCCTAGCAGTTCAGCAATAGTGAAGTTGACTCTAATGCTCAAACTCATGTTCGTTCAAATTTAGAGGTCTTATAAAGTGCCCTAATTTTGAACATTTTACCATCATAGCTGTCACTTGGGCGTCCGGTCTACCCTGCTACTCATTTCATTAGCAAGATAAATGTATCTTACTGCTTGCTAGGCAACAACAGAGTGGCCCTCACGTCAGACAACATCTTGCATTTAGCTTTATGATGTCAGCTTGCTAGGCAACAGATTGGCCCTCATGTCAGACAACATCTTGCTTTCGCTTTATGATGTCAGATCATCACTGGTACAATTGTCCTTGTGGAAGCGGACCACACAGGAGGATGAGATATCAGAAGTTTTGCAGTAGGTTGCTATCTCTATTCATGACTGCAAGGCAAGTCGGAGGCGGAATGGCAAATACTCTGAACCACTCAAAGCACTGTGGCCTTTTTGAAAGTGGGATGCAGATACAAAAACAGAGATTATCCTTACCAACAATCCTTCTTGAGTATCAGAGTCCAACATACAGAGTGCAGCGGAAGACGTTAAATGTGCTTCATTCCGTGAGAACGCAACTCTATAGTTCTACAGTGAGATAGTGCATTTCAGCCTCAAAGGAAGCAATGTCCTCAAACGGAACATTGGTGGCACCAGGATCTAAAGCAGGCTTAAGAAGCCTTGGATGCAGTCAGTCTTTTATTAACTATCATGACCGACACAATGTGATCCATAATACTTCCATCTTGGCAGAAATTACATTCAAGCACAGGCCCCCACTAGAAGGTAGTGATGACATTCAGGTGCTGAAAACACCTTTTTAATGCCTAAAGGAATGATTGTGAGCTTTACTTACCATACATATTGGTCAAATGATGCCCTATGCCGGAAGACTGTCTTTTTTATTTTTCTTCAGTATCGGCAATGCAGAGACAATTTGTTGCGAAACACTGCCACTGCTGGTCATTCAGTATAATCTGCAGATGGAAAAGTCCACTGTTAGCACATTTACTACAAGCAATACAAAAATCATGCTTTTTATAAAGGGTAAAAATATCAATACTATGGAGTTTGTATTATTGTGAAAATCAGCAGTACATTAGAAAATCAAATCTCGATTTGTGTTTTTAACCTACCATACTACTCTGAATCTCATGCCTCTTTTGCCAACACGCTCTAAACAACTGTAGAAGGTACATTAGGCCATAGATAGAGATCTTTTTGCCAGCCAAGTGGCAGCGTACCCCTCTCACTTTATTCGTTTTAGGATATGGTACACCAGTAGCAATTAAGCCAGCTGATAAGTTGAGAGGTAGGGTTATGCTACAGTTAATGGGAATAATAAAAGCTATGAATAGCATGTTCATAATCATCATTTGAGCCAATTCCTAGCAGTTCAGCAATAGTGAAGTTGACTCTAATGCTCAAACTCACGTTCGTTCAAATTTAGAGGTCTTATAAAGTGCCCTAATTTTGAACATTTTACCATCATAGCTGTCACTTGGGCGTCCGGTCTACCCTTCTACTCATTTCATTAGCAAGATAAATGTATCTTACTGCTTGCTAGGCAACAACAGAGTGGCCCTCACGTCAGACAACATCTTGCATTTAGCTTTATGATGTCAGCTTGCTAGGCAACAGATTGGCCCTCATGTCCGACAACATCTTGCTTTCGCTTTATGATGTCAGATCATCACTGGTACAATTGTCCTTGTGGAAGCGGACCACACAGGAGGATGAGATATCAGAAGTTTTGCAGTAGGTTGCTATCTCTATTCATGACTGCAAGGCAAGTCGGAGGCGGAATGGCAAATACTCTGAACCACTCAAAGCACTGTGGCCTTTTTGAAAGTGGGATGCAGATACAAAAACAGAGATTATCCTTACCAACAATCCTTCTTGAGTATCAGAGTCCAACATACAGAGTGCAGCGGAAGACGTTAAATGTGCTTCATTCCGTGAGAACGCAACTCTATAGTTCTACAGTGAGATAGTGCATTTCAGCCTCAAAGGAAGCAATGTCCTCAAACGGAACATTGGTGGCACCAGGATCTAAAGCAGGCTTAAGAAGCCTTGGATGCAGTCAGTCTTTTATTAACTATCATGACCGACACAATGTGATCCATAATACTTCCATCTTGGCAGAAATTACATTCAAGCACAGGCCCCCACTAGAAGGTAGTGATGACATTCAGGTGCTGAAAACGCCTTTTTAATGCCTAAAGGAATGATTGTGAGCTTTACTTACCATACATATTGGTCAAATGATGTCCTATGCCGGAAGACTGTCTTTTTTATTTTTCTTCAGTATCGGCAATGCAGAGACAATTTGTTGCGAAACACTGCCACTGCTGGTCATTCAGTATAATCTGCAGATGGAAAAGTCCACTATTAGCACATTTACTACAAGCAATACAAAAATCATGCTTTTTATAAAGGGTAAACATATCAATACTATGGAGTTTGTATTATTGTGAAAATCAGCAGTACATTAGAAAATCAAATCTCGATTTGTGTTTTTAACCTACCATACTACTCTGAATCTCATGCCTCTTTTGCCAACACGCTCTAAACAACTGTAGAAGGTACATTAGGCCATAGATAGAGTTCTTTTTGCCAGCCAAGTGGCAGCGTACCCCTCTCACTTTATTTGTTTTAGGATATGGTACACCAGTAGCAATTAAGCCAGCTGATAAGTTGAGAGGTAGGGTTATGCTACAGTTAATGGGAATAATAAAAGCTATGAATAGCATGTTCATAATCATCATTTGAGCCAATTCCTAGCAGTTCAGCAATAGTGAAGTTGACTCTAATGCTCAAACTCACGTTCGTTCAAATTTAGAGGTCTTATAAAGTGCCCTAATTTTGAACATTTTACCATCATAGCTGTCACTTGGGCGTCCGGTCTACCCTTCTACTCATTTCATTAGCAAGATAAATGTATCTTACTGCTTGCTAGGCAACAACAGAGTGGCCCTCACGTCAGACAACATCTTGCATTTAGCTTTATGATGTCAGCTTGCTAGGCAACAGATTGGCCCTCATGTCAGACAACATCTTGCTTTCGCTTTATGATGTCAGATCATCACTGGTACAATTGTCCTTGTGGAAGCGGACCACACAGGAGGATGAGATATCAGAAGTTTTGCAGTAGGTTGCTATCTCTATTCATGACTGCAAGGCAAGTCGGAGGCGGAATGGCAAATACTCTGAACCACTCAAAGCACTGTGGCCTTTTTGAAAGTGGGATGCAGATACAAAAACAGAGATTATCCTTACCAACAATCCTTCTTGAGTATCAGAGTCCAACATACAGAGTGCAGCGGAAGACGTTAAATGTGCTTCATTCCGTGAGAACGCAACTCTATAGTTCTACAGTGAGATAGTGTATTTCAGCCTCAAAGGAAGCAATGTCCTCAAACAGAACATTGGTGGCACCAGGATCTAAAGCAGGCTTAAGAAGCCTTGGATGCAGTCAGTCTTTTATTAACTATCATGACCGACACAATGTGAGCCATAATACTTCCATTTTGGCAGAAATTACATTCAAGCACAGGCCCCCACTAAAAGGTAGTGATGACATTCAGGTGCTGAAAACGCCTTTTTAATGCCTAAAGGAATGATTGTGAGCTTTACTTACCATACATATTGGTCAAATGATGCCCTATGCCGGAAGACTGTCTTTTTTTTTTTTTTTTCAGTATCGGCAATTCAGAGACAATTTGTTGCGAAACACTGCCACTGCTGGTCATTCAGTATAATCTGCAGATGGAAAAGTCCACTGTTAGCACATTTACTACAAGCAATACAAAAAATCATGCTTTTTATAAAGGGTAAACAGATCAATACTATGGAGTTTGTATTATTGTGAAAATCAGCAGCTCATTAGAAAATCAAATCTCGATTTGTGTTTTTAACCTACCATACTACTCTGAATCTCATGCCTCTTTTGCCAATACGCTCTAAACAACTGTAGAAGGTACATTAGGCCATAGATAGAGTTCTTTTTGCCAGCCAAGTGGCAGCGTACCCCTCTCACTTTATTTGTTTTAGGATATGGTACACCAGCAGCAATTAAGCCAGCTGATAAGTTGAGAGGTAGGGTTATGCTACAGTTAATGGGAATAATAAAAGCTATGAATAGCATGTTCATAAACATCATTTGAGCCAATTCCTAGCAGTTCAGCAATAGTGAAGTTGACTCTAATGCTCAAACTCACGTTCGTTCAAATTTAGATGTCTTATAAAGTGCCCTAATTTTGTACATTTTACCATCATAGCTGTCACTTGGGCGTCCGGTCTACCCTGCTACTCATTTCATTAGCAAGATAAATGTATCTTACTGCTTGCTAGGCAACAACAGAGTGGCCCTCACGTCAGACAACATCTTGCATTTAGCTTTATGATGTCAGCTTGCTAGGCAACAGATTGGCCCTCATGTCAGACAACATCTTGCTTTCGCTTTATGATGTCAGATCATCACTGGTACAATTGTCCTTGTGGAAGCGGACCACACAGGAGGATGAGATATCAGAAGTTATGCAGTAGGTTGCTATCTCTATTCATGACTGCAAGGCAAGTCGGAGGCGGAATGGCAAATACTCTGAACCACTCAAAGCACTGTGGCCTTTTTGAAAGTGGGATGCAGATACAAAAACAGAGATTATCCTTACCAACAATCCTTCTTGAGTATCAGAGTCCAACATACAGAGTGCAGCGGAAGACGTTAAATGTGCTTCATTCCGTGAGAACGCAACTCTATAGTTCTACAGTGAGATAGTGCATTTCAGCCTCAAAGGAAGCAATGTCCTCAAACGGAACATTGGTGGCACCAGGATCTAAAGCAGGCTTAAGAAGCCTTGGATGCAGTCAGTCTTTTATGAACTATCATGACCGACACAATGTGATCCATAATACTTCCATCTTGGCAGAAATTACATTCAAGCACAGGCCCCCACTAGAAGGTAGTGATGACATTCAGGTGCTGAAAACGCCTTTTTAATGCCTAAAGGAATGATTGTGAGCTTTACTTACCATACATATTGGTCAAATGATGCCCTATGCCGGAAGACTGTCTTTTTTTTTTTCTTCAGTATCGGCAATGCAGAGACAATTTGTTGCAAAACACTGCCACTGCTGGTCATTCAGTATAATCTGCAGATGAAAAAGTCCACTGTTAGCACATGTACTACAAGCAATACAAAAAATCATGCTTTTTATAAAGGGTAAACAGATCAATACTATGGAGTTTGTATTATTGTGAAAATCAGCAGCTCATTAGAAAATCAAATCTCGATTTGTGTTTTTAACCTACCATACTACTCTGAATCTCATGCCTCTTTTGCCAACACGCTCTAAACAACTGTAGAAGGTACATTAGGCCATAGATAGAGATCTTTTTGCCAGTCAAGTGGCAGCGTACCCCTCTCACTTTATTTGTTTTAGGATATGGTACACCAGTATCAATTAAGCCAGCTGATAAGTTGAGAGGTAGGGTTATGCTACAGTTAATGAAAATAATAAAAGCTATGAATAGCATGTTCATAATCATCATTTGAGCCAATTCCTAGCAGTTCAGCAATAGTGAAGTTGACTCTAATGCTCAAACTCATGTTCGTTCAAATTTAGAGGTCTTATAAAGTGCCCTAATTTTGAACATTTTACCATCATAGCTGTCACTTGGGCGTCCGGTCTACCCTGCTACTCATTTCATTAGCAAGATAAATGTATCTTACTGCTTGCTAGGCAACAACAGAGTGGCCCTCACGTCAGACAACATCTTGCATTTAGCTTTATGATGTCAGCTTGCTAGGCAACAGATTGGCCCTCATGTCAGACAACATCTTGCTTTCGCTTTATGATGTCAGATCATCACTGGTACAATTGTCCTTGTGGAAGCGGACCACACAGGAGGATGAGATATCAGAAGTTTTGCAGTAGGTTGCTATCTCTATTCATGACTGCAAGGCAAGTCGGAGGCGGAATGGCAAATACTCTGAACCACTCAAAGCACTGTGGCCTTTTTGAAAGTGGGATGCAGATACAAAAACAGAGATTATCCTTACCAACAATCCTTCTTGAGTATCAGAGTCCAACATACAGAGTGCAGCGGAAGACGTTAAATGTGCTTCATTCCGTGAGAACGCAACTCTATAGTTCTACAGTGAGATAGTGCATTTCAGCCTCAAAGGAAGCAATGTCCTCAAACGGAACATTGGTGGCACCAGGATCTAAAGCAGGCTTAAGAAGCCTTGGATGCAGTCAGTCTTTTATTAACTATCATGACCGACACAATGTGATCCATAATACTTCCATCTTGGCAGAAATTACATTCAAGCACAGGCCCCCACTAGAAGGTAGTGATGACATTCAGGTGCTGAAAACACCTTTTTAATGCCTAAAGGAATGATTGTGAGCTTTACTTACCATACATATTGGTCAAATGATGCCCTATGCCGGAAGACTGTCTTTTTTATTTTTCTTCAGTATCGGCAATGCAGAGACAATTTGTTGCGAAACACTGCCACTGCTGGTCATTCAGTATAATCTGCAGATGGAAAAGTCCACTGTTAGCACATTTACTACAAGCAATACAAAAATCATGCTTTTTATAAAGGGTAAAAATATCAATACTATGGAGTTTGTATTATTGTGAAAATCAGCAGTACATTAGAAAATCAAATCTCGATTTGTGTTTTTAACCTACCATACTACTCTGAATCTCATGCCTCTTTTGCCAACACGCTCTAAACAACTGTAGAAGGTACATTAGGCCATAGATAGAGATCTTTTTGCCAGCCAAGTGGCAGCGTACCCCTCTCACTTTATTCGTTTTAGGATATGGTACACCAGTAGCAATTAAGCCAGCTGATAAGTTGAGAGGTAGGGTTATGCTACAGTTAATGGGAATAATAAAAGCTATGAATAGCATGTTCATAATCATCATTTGAGCCAATTCCTAGCAGTTCAGCAATAGTGAAGTTGACTCTAATGCTCAAACTCACGTTCGTTCAAATTTAGAGGTCTTATAAAGTGCCCTAATTTTGAACATTTTACCATCATAGCTGTCACTTGGGCGTCCGGTCTACCCTTCTACTCATTTCATTAGCAAGATAAATGTATCTTACTGCTTGCTAGGCAACAACAGAGTGGCCCTCACGTCAGACAACATCTTGCATTTAGCTTTATGATGTCAGCTTGCTAGGCAACAGATTGGCCCTCATGTCCGACAACATCTTGCTTTCGCTTTATGATGTCAGATCATCACTGGTACAATTGTCCTTGTGGAAGCGGACCACACAGGAGGATGAGATATCAGAAGTTTTGCAGTAGGTTGCTATCTCTATTCATGACTGCAAGGCAAGTCGGAGGCGGAATGGCAAATACTCTGAACCACTCAAAGCACTGTGGCCTTTTTGAAAGTGGGATGCAGATACAAAAACAGAGATTATCCTTACCAACAATCCTTCTTGAGTATCAGAGTCCAACATACAGAGTGCAGCGGAAGACGTTAAATGTGCTTCATTCCGTGAGAACGCAACTCTATAGTTCTACAGTGAGATAGTGCATTTCAGCCTCAAAGGAAGCAATGTCCTCAAACGGAACATTGGTGGCACCAGGATCTAAAGCAGGCTTAAGAAGCCTTGGATGCAGTCAGTCTTTTATTAACTATCATGACCGACACAATGTGATCCATAATACTTCCATCTTGGCAGAAATTACATTCAAGCACAGGCCCCCACTAGAAGGTAGTGATGACATTCAGGTGCTGAAAACGCCTTTTTAATGCCTAAAGGAATGATTGTGAGCTTTACTTACCATACATATTGGTCAAATGATGTCCTATGCCGGAAGACTGTCTTTTTTATTTTTCTTCAGTATCGGCAATGCAGAGACAATTTGTTGCGAAACACTGCCACTGCTGGTCATTCAGTATAATCTGCAGATGGAAAAGTCCACTATTAGCACATTTACTACAAGCAATACAAAAATCATGCTTTTTATAAAGGGTAAACATATCAATACTATGGAGTTTGTATTATTGTGAAAATCAGCAGCTCATTAGAAAATCAAATCTCGATTTGTGTTTTTAACCTACCATACTACTCTGAATCTCATGCCTCTTTTGCCAACACGCTCTAAACAACTGTAGAAGGTACATTAGGCCATAGATAGAGATCTTTTTGCCAGCCAAGTGGCAGCGTACCCCTCTCACTTTATTTGTTTTAGGATATGGTACACCAGTAGCAATTAAGCCAGCTGATAAGTTGAGAGGTAGGGTTATGCTACAGTTAATGGGAATAATAAAAGCTATGAATAGCATGTTCATAAACATCATTTGAGCCAATTCCTAGCAGTTCAGCAATAGTGAAGTTGACTCTAATGCTCAAACTCACGTTCATTCAAATTTAGATGTCTTATAAAGTGCCCTAATTTTGTACATTTTACCATCATAGCTGTCACTTGGGCGTCCGGTCTACCCTGCTACTCATTTCATTAGCAAGATAAATGTATCTTACTGCTTGCTAGGCAACAACAGAGTGGCCCTCACGTCAGACAACATCTTGCATTTAGCTTTATGATGTCAGCTTGCTAGGCAACAGATTGGCCCTCATGTCAGACAACATCTTGCTTTCGCTTTATGATGTCAGATCATCACTGGTACAATTGTCCTTGTGGAAGCGGACCACACAGGAGGATGAGATATCAGAAGTTATGCAGTAGGTTGCTATCTCTATTCATGACTGCAAGGCAAGTCGGAGGCGGAATGGCAAATACTCTGAACCACTCAAAGCACTGTGGCCTTTTTGAAAGTGGGATGCAGATACAAAAACAGAGATTATCCTTACCAACAATCCTTCTTGAGTATCAGAGTCCAACATACAGAGTGCAGCGGAAGACGTTAAATGTGCTTCATTCCGTGAGAACGCAACTCTATAGTTCTACAGTGAGATAGTGTATTTCAGCCTCAAAGGAAGCAATGTCCTCAAACAGAACATTGGTGGCACCAGGATCTAAAGCAGGCTTAAGAAGCCTTGGATGCAGTCAGTCTTTTATTAACTATCATGACCGACACAATGTGAGCCATAATACTTCCATTTTGGCAGAAATTACATTCAAGCACAGGCCCCCACTAAAAGGTAGTGATGACATTCAGGTGCTGAAAACGCCTTTTTAATGCCTAAAGGAATGATTGTGAGCTTTACTTACCATACATATTGGTCAAATGATGCCCTATGCCGGAAGACTGTCTTTTTTTTTTTTTTCAGTATCGGCAATTCAGAGACAATTTGTTGCGAAACACTGCCACTGCTGGTCATTCAGTATAATCTGCAGATGGAAAAGTCCACTGTTAGCACATTTACTACAAGCAATACAAAAAATCATGCTTTTTATAAAGGGTAAACAGATCAATACTATGGAGTTTGTATTATTGTGAAAATCAGCAGCTCATTAGAAAATCAAATCTCGATTTGTGTTTTTAACCTACCATACTACTCTGAATCTCATGCCTCTTTTGCCAACACGCTCTAAACAACTGTAGAAGGTACATTAGGCCATAGATAGAGATCTTTTTGCCAGCCAAGTGGCAGCGTACCCCTCTCACTTTATTCGTTTTAGGATATGGTACACCAGTAGCAATTAAGCCAGCTGATAAGTTGAGAGGTAGGGTTATGCTACAGTTAATGGGAATAATAAAAGCTATGAATAGCATGTTCATAATCATCATTTGAGCCAATTCCTAGCAGTTCAGCAATAGTGAAGTTGACTCTAATGCTCAAACTCACGTTCGTTCAAATTTAGAGGTCTTATAAAGTGCCCTAATTTTGAACATTTTACCATCATAGCTGTCACTTGGGCGTCCGGTCTACCCTTCTACTCATTTCATTAGCAAGATAAATGTATCTTACTGCTTGCTAGGCAACAACAGAGTGGCCCTCACGTCAGACAACATCTTGCATTTAGCTTTATGATGTCAGCTTGCTAGGCAACAGATTGGCCCTCATGTCAGACAACATCTTGCTTTCGCTTTATGATGTCAGATCATCACTGGTACAATTGTCCTTGTGGAAGCGGACCACACAGGAGGATGAGATATCAGAAGTTTTGCAGTAGGTTGCTATCTCTATTCATGACTGCAAGGCAAGTCGGAGGCGGAATGGCAAATACTCTGAACCACTCAAAGCACTGTGGCCTTTTTGAAAGTGGGATGCATATACAAAAACAGAGATTATCCTTACCAACAATCCTTCTTGAGTATCAGAGTCCAACATACAGAGTGCAGCGGAAGACGTTAAATGTGCTTCATTCCGTGAGAACGCAACTCTATAGTTCTACAGTGAGATAGTGCATTTCAGCCTCAAAGGAAGCAATGTCCTCAAACGGAACATTGGTGGCACCAGGATCTAAAGCAGGCTTAAGAAGCCTTGGATGCAGTCAGTCTTTTATTAACTATCATGACCGACACAATGTGATCCATAATACTTCCATCTTGGCAGAAATTACATTCAAGCACAGGCCCCCACTAGAAGGTAGTGATGACATTCAGGTGCTGAAAACGCCTTTTTAATGCCTAAAGGAATGATTGTGAGCTTTACTTACCATACATATTGGTCAAATGATGTCCTATGCCGGAAGACTGTCTTTTTTATTTTTCTTCAGTATCGGCAATGCAGAGACAATTTGTTGCGAAACACTGCCACTGCTGGTCATTCAGTATAATCTGCAGATGGAAAAGTCCACTATTAGCACATTTACTACAAGCAATACAAAAATCATGCTTTTTATAAAGGGTAAACATATCAATACTATGGAGTTTGTATTATTGTGAAAATCAGCAGTACATTAGAAAATCAAATCTCGATTTGTGTTTTTAACCTACCATACTACTCTGAATCTCATGCCTCTTTTGCCAACACGCTCTAAACAACTGTAGAAGGTACATTAGGCCATAGATAGAGTTCTTTTTGCCAGCCAAGTGGCAGCGTACCCCTCTCACTTTATTTGTTTTAGGATATGGTACACCAGTAGCAATTAAGCCAGCTGATAAGTTGAGAGGTAGGGTTATGCTACAGTTAATGGGAATAATAAAAGCTATGAATAGCATGTTCATAAACATCATTTGAGCCAATTCCTAGCAGTTCAGCAATAGTGAAGTTTACTCTAATGCTCAAACTCACGTTCGTTCAAATTTAGATGTCTTATAAAGTGCCCTAATTTTGTACATTTTACCATCATAGCTGTCACTTGGGCGTCCGGTCTACCCTGCTACTCATTTCATTAGCAAGATAAATGTATCTTACTGCTTGCTAGGCAACAACAGAGTGGCCCTCACGTCAGACAACATCTTGCATTTAGCTTTATGATGTCAGCTTGCTAGGCAACAGATTGGCCCTCATGTCAGACAACATCTTGCTTTCGCTTTATGATGTCAGATCATCACTGGTACAATTGTCCTTGTGGAAGCGGACCACACAGGAGGATGAGATATCAGAAGTTATGCAGTAGGTTGCTATCTCTATTCATGACTGCAAGGCAAGTCGGAGGCGGAATAGCAAATACTCTGAACCACTCAAAGCACTGTGGCCTTTTTGAAAGTGGGATGCAGATACAAAAACAGAGATTATCCTTACCAACAATCCCTCTTGAGTATCAGAGTCCAACATACAGAGTGCAGCGGAAGACGTTAAATGTGCTTCATTCCGTGAGAACGCAACTCTATAGTTCTACAGTGAGATAGTGCATTTCAGCCTCAAAGGAAGCAATGTCCTCAAACGGAACATTGGTGGCACCAGGATCTAATGCAGGCTTAAGAGGCCTTGGATGCAGTCAGTCTTTTATGAACTATCATGACCGACACAATGTGATCCATAATACTTCCATCTTGGCAGAAATTACATTCAAGCACAGGCCCCCACTAGAAGGTAGTGATGACATTCAGGTGCTGAAAACACCTTTTTAATGCCTAAAGGAATGATTGTGAGCTTTACTTACCATACATATTGGTCAAATGATGCCCTATGCCGGAAGACTGTCTTTTTTTTTTTCTTCAGTATCGGCAATGCAGAGACAATTTGTTGCAAAACACTGCCACTGCTGGTCATTCAGTATAATCTGCAGATGAAAAAGTCCACTGTTAGCACATTTACTACAAGCAATACAAAAAATCATGCTTTTTATAAAGGGTAAACAGATCAATACTATGGAGTTTGTATTATTGTGAAAATCAGCAGCTCATTAGAAAATCAAATCTCGATTTGTGTTTTTAACCTACCATACTACTCTGAATCTCATGCCTCTTTTGCCAACATGCTCTAAACAACTGTAGAAGGTACATTAGGCCATAGATAGAGATCTTTTTGCCAGTCAAGTGGCAGCGTACCCCTCTCACTTTATTTGTTTTAGGATATGGTACACCAGTATCAATTAAGCCAGCTGATAAGTTGAGAGGTAGGGTTATGCTACAGTTAATGGGAATAATAAAAGCTATGAATAGCATGTTCATAATCATCATTTGAGCCAATTCCTAGCAGTTCAGCAATAGTGAAGTTGACTCTAATGCTCAAACTCACGTTCGTTCAAATTTAGAGGTCTTAAAAAGTGCCCTAATTTTGAACATTTTACCATCATAGCTGTCACTTGGGCGTCCGGTCTACCCTGCTACTCATTTCATTAGCAAGATAAATGTATCTTACTGCTTGCTAGGCAACAACAGAGTGGCCCTCACGTCAGACAACATCTTGCATTTAGCTTTATGATGTCAGCTTGCTAGGCAACAGATTGGCCCTCATGTCAGACAACATCTTGCTTTCGCTTTATGATGTCAGATCATCACTGGTACAATTGTCCTTGTGGAAGCGGACCACACAGGAGGATGAGATATCAGAAGTTATGCAGTAGGTTGCTATCTCTATTCATGACTGCAAGGCAAGTCGGAGGCGGAATGGCAAATACTCTGAACCACTCAAAGCACTGTGGCCTTTTTGAAAGTGGGATGCAGATACAAAAACAGAGATTATCCTTACCAACAATCCCTCTTGAGTATCAGAGTCCAACATACAGAGTGCAGCGGAAGACGTTAAATGTGCTTCATTCCGTGAGAACGCAACTCTATAGTTCTACAGTGAGAAAGTGCATTTCAGCCTCAAAGGAAGCAAGGTCCTCAAACGGAACATTGGGGGCACCAGGATCTAAAGCAGGCTTAAGAAGCCTTGGATGCAGTCCGTCTTTTATTAACTATCATGACCGACACAATGTGATCCATAATACTTCCATCTTGGCAGAAATTACATTCAAGCACAGGCCCCCACTAGAAGGTAGTGATGACATTCAGGTGCTGAAAACGCCTTTTTAATGCCTAAAGGAATGATTGTGAGCTTTACTTACCATACATATTGGTCAAATGATGCCCTATGCCAGAAGACTGTCTTTTTTTTTTTTCTTCAGTATCGGCAATGCAGAGACAATTTGTTGCAAAACACTGCCACTGCTGGTCATTCAGTATAATCTGCAGATGAAAAAGTCCACCGTTAGCACATTTACTACAAGCAATACAAAAAATCATGCTTTTTACAAAGGGTAAACAGATCAATACTATGGAGTTTGTATTATTGTGAAAATCAGCAGCTCATTAGAAAATCAAATCTCGATTTGTGTTTTTAACCTACCATACTACTCTGAATCTCATGCCTCTTTTGCCAACACGCTCTAAACAACTGTAGAAGGTACATTAGGCCATAGATAGAGATCTTTTTGCCAGTCAAGTGGCAGCGTACCCCTCTCACTTTATTTGTTTTAGGATATGGTACACCAGTATCAATTAAGCCAGCTGATAAGTTGAGAGGTAGGGTTATGCTACAGTTAATGGGAATAATAAAAGCTATGAATAGCATGTTCATAATCATCATTTGAGCCAATTCCTAGCAGTTCAGCAATAGTGAAGTTGACTCTAATGCTCAAACTCACGTTCGTTCAAATTTAGAGGTCTTAAAAGTGCCCTAATTTCGTACATTTTACCATCATAGCTGTCACTTGGGCGTCCGGTCTACCCTGCTACTCATTTCATTAGCAAGATAAATGTATCTTACTGCTTGCTAGGCAACAACAGAGTGGCCCTCACGTCAGACAACATCTTGCATTTAGCTTTATGATGTCAGCTTGCTAGGCAACAGATTGGCCCTCATGTCAGACAACATCTTGCTTTCGCTTTATGATGTCAGATCATCACTGGTACAATTGTCCTTGTGGAAGCGGACCACACAGGAGGATGAGATATCAGAAGTTTTGCAGTAGGTTGCTATCTCTATTCATGACTGCAAGGCAAGTCGGAGGCGGAATGGCAAATACTCTGAACCACTCAAAGCACTGTGGCCTTTTTGAAAGTGGGATGCAGATACAAAAACAGAGATTATCCTTACCAACAATCCTTCTTGAGTATCAGAGTCCAACATACAGAGTGCAGCGGAAGACGTTAAATGTGCTTCATTCCGTGAGAACGCAACTCTATAGTTCTACAGTGAGATAGTGCATTTCAGCCTCAAAGGAAGCAATGTCCTCAAACGGAACATTGGTGGCACCAGGATCTAAAGCAGGCTTAAGAAGCCTTGGATGCAGTCAGTCTTTTATTAACTATCATGACCGACACAATGTGATCCATAATACTTCCATCTTGGCAGAAATTACATTCAAGCACAGGCCCCCACTAGAAGGTAGTGATGACATTCAGGTGCTGAAAACGCCTTTTTAATGCCTAAAGGAATGATTGTGAGCTTTACTTACCATACATATTGGTCAAATGATGCCCTATGCCGGAAGACTGTCTTTTTTATTTTTCTTCAGTATCGGCAATGCAGAGACAATTTGTTGCGAAACACTGCCACTGCTGGTCATTCAGTATAATCTGCAGATGGAAAAGTCCACTGTTAGCACATTTACTACAAGCAATACAAAAATCATGCTTTTTATAAAGGGTAAACATATCAATACTATGGAGTTTGTATTATTGTGAAAATCAGCAGTACATTAGAAAATCAAATCTCGATTTGTGTTTTTAACCTACCATACTACTCTGAATCTCATGCCTCTTTTGCCAACACGCTCTAAACAACTGTAGAAGGTACATTAGGCCATAGATAGAGATCTTTTTGCCAGCCAAGTGGCAGCGTACCCCTCTCACTTTATTTGTTTTAGGATATGGTACACCAGTAGCAATTAAGCCAGCTGATAAGTTGAGAGGTAGGGTTATGCTACAGTTAATGGGAATAATAAAAGCTATGAATAGCATGTTCATAAACATCATTTGAGCCAATTCCTAGCAGTTCAGCAATAGTGAAGTTGACTCTAATGCTCAAACTCACGTTCATTCAAATTTAGATGTCTTATAAAGTGCCCTAATTTTGTACATTTTACCATCATAGCTGTCACTTGGGCGTCCGGTCTACCCTGCTACTCATTTCATTAGCAAGATAAATGTATCTTACTGCTTGCTAGGCAACAACAGAGTGGCCCTCACGTCAGACAACATCTTGCATTTAGCTTTATGATGTCAGCTTGCTAGGCAACAGATTGGCCCTCATGTCAGACAACATCTTGCTTTCGCTTTATGATGTCAGATCATCACTGGTACAATTGTCCTTGTGGAAGCGGACCACACAGGAGGATGAGATATCAGAAGTTATGCAGTAGGTTGCTATCTCTATTCATGACTGCAAGGCAAGTCGGAGGCGGAATGGCAAATACTCTGAACCACTCAAAGCACTGTGGCCTTTTTGAAAGTGGGATGCAGATACAAAAACAGAGATTATCCTTACCAACAATCCTTCTTGAGTATCAGAGTCCAACATACAGAGTGCAGCGGAAGACGTTAAATGTGCTTCATTCCGTGAGAACGCAACTCTATAGTTCTACAGTGAGATAGTGTATTTCAGCCTCAAAGGAAGCAATGTCCTCAAACAGAACATTGGTGGCACCAGGATCTAAAGCAGGCTTAAGAAGCCTTGGATGCAGTCAGTCTTTTATTAACTATCATGACCGACACAATGTGAGCCATAATACTTCCATTTTGGCAGAAATTACATTCAAGCACAGGCCCCCACTAAAAGGTAGTGATGACATTCAGGTGCTGAAAACGCCTTTTTAATGCCTAAAGGAATGATTGTGAGCTTTACTTACCATACATATTGGTCAAATGATGCCCTATGCCGGAAGACTGTCTTTTTTTTTTTTTTTCAGTATCGGCAATTCAGAGACAATTTGTTGCGAAACACTGCCACTGCTGGTCATTCAGTATAATCTGCAGATGGAAAAGTCCACTGTTAGCACATTTACTACAAGCAATACAAAAAATCATGCTTTTTATAAAGGGTAAACAGATCAATACTATGGAGTTTGTATTATTGTGAAAATCAGCAGCTCATTAGAAAATCAAATCTCGATTTGTGTTTTTAACCTACCATACTACTCTGAATCTCATGCCTCTTTTGCCAACACGCTCTAAACAACTGTAGAAGGTACATTAGGCCATAGATAGAGATCTTTTTGACAGCCAAGTGGCAGCGTACCCCTCTCACTTTATTCGTTTTAGGATATGGTACACCAGTATCAATTAAGCCAGCTGATAAGTTGAGAGGTAGGGTTATGCTACAGTTAATGGGAATAATAAAAGCTATGAATAGCATGTTCATAATCATCATTTGAGCCAATTCCTAGCAGTTCAGCAATAGTGAAGTTGACTCTAATGCTCAAACTCACGTTCGTTCAAATTTAGAGGTCTTAAAAGTGCCCTAATTTCGTACATTTTACCATCATAGCTGTCACTTGGGCGTCCGGTCTACCCTGCTACTCATTTCATTAGCAAGATAAATGTATCTTACTGCTTGCTAGGCAACAACAGAGTGGCCCTCACGTCAGACAACATCTTGCATTTAGCTTTATGATGTCAGCTTGCTAGGCAACAGATTGGCCCTCATGTCAGACAACATCTTGCTTTCGCTTTATGATGTCAGATCATCACTGGTACAATTGTCCTTGTGGAAGCGGACCACACAGGAGGATGAGATATCAGAAGTTATGCAGTAGGTTGCTATCTCTATTCATGACTGCAAGGCAAGTCGGAGGCGGAATGGCAAATACTCTGAACCACTCAAAGCACTGTGGCCTTTTTGAAAGTGGGATGCAGATACAAAAACAGAGATTATCCTTACCAACAATCCTTCTTGAGTATCAGAGTCCAACATACAGAGTGCAGCGGAAGACGTTAAATGTGCTTCATTCCGTGAGAACGCAACTCTATAGTTCTACAGTGAGATAGTGCATTTCAGCCTCAAAGGAAGCAATGTCCTCAAACGGAACATTGGTGGCACCAGGATCTAAAGCAGGCTTAAGAAGCCTTGGATGCAGTCAGTCTTTTATGAACTATCATGACCGACACAATGTGATCCATAATACTTCCATCTTGGCAGAAATTACATTCAAGCACAGGCCCCCACTAGAAGGTAGTGATGACATTCAGGTGCTGAAAATGCCTTTTTAATGCCTAAAGGAATGATTGTGAGCTTTACTTACCATACATATTGGTCAAATGATGCCCTATGCCGGAAGACTGTCTTTTTTTTTTTCTTCAGTATCGGCAATGCAGAGACAATTTGTTGCAAAACACTGCCACTGCTGGTCATTCAGTATAATCTGCAGATGAAAAAGTCCACTGTTAGCACATGTACTACAAGCAATACAAAAAATCATGCTTTTTATAAAGGGTAAACAGATCAATACTATGGAGTTTGTATTATTGTGAAAATCAGCAGCTCATTAGAAAATCAAATCTCGATTTGTGTTTTTAACCTACCATACTACTCTGAATCTCATGCCTCTTTTGCCAACACGCTCTAAACAACTGTAGAAGGTACATTAGGCCATAGATAGAGATCTTTTTGCCAGTCAAGTGGCAGCGTACCCCTCTCACTTTATTTGTTTTAGGATATGGTACACCAGTATCAATTAAGCCAGCTGATAAGTTGAGAGGTAGGGTTATGCTACAGTTAATGAAAATAATAAAAGCTATGAATAGCATGTTCATAATCATCATTTGAGCCAATTCCTAGCAGTTCAGCAATAGTGAAGTTGACTCTAATGCTCAAACTCATGTTCGTTCAAATTTAGAGGTCTTATAAAGTGCCCTAATTTTGAACATTTTACCATCATAGCTGTCACTTGGGCGTCCGGTCTACCCTGCTACTCATTTCATTAGCAAGATAAATGTATCTTACTGCTTGCTAGGCAACAACAGAGTGGCCCTCACGTCAGACAACATCTTGCATTTAGCTTTATGATGTCAGCTTGCTAGGCAACAGATTGGCCCTCATGTCAGACAACATCTTGCTTTCGCTTTATGATGTCAGATCATCACTGGTACAATTGTCCTTGTGGAAGCGGACCACACAGGAGGATGAGATATCAGAAGTTATGCAGTAGGTTGCTATCTCTATTCATGACTGCAAGGCAAGTCGGAGGCGGAATGGCAAATACTCTGAACCACTCAAAGCACTGTGGCCTTTTTGAAAGTGGGATGCAGATACAAAAACAGAGATTATCCTTACCAACAATCCCTCTTGAGTATCAGAGTCCAACATACAGAGTGCAGCGGAAGACGTTAAATGTGCTTCATTCCGTGAGAACGCAACTCTATAGTTCTACAGTGAGAAAGTGCATTTCAGCCTCAAAGGAAGCAAGGTCCTCAAACGGAACATTGGGGGCACCAGGATCTAAAGCAGGCTTAAGAAGCCTTGGATGCAGTCCGTCTTTTATTAACTATCATGACCGACACAATGTGATCCATAATACTTCCATCTTGGCAGAAATTACATTCAAGCACAGGCCCCCACTAGAAGGTAGTGATGACATTCAGGTGCTGAAAACGCCTTTTTAATGCCTAAAGGAATGATTGTGAGCTTTACTTACCATACATATTGGTCAAATGATGCCCTATGCCGGAAGACTGTCTTTTTTTTTTTCTTCAGTATCGGCAATGCAGAGACAATTTGTTGCAAAACACTGCCACTGCTGGTCATTCAGTATAATCTGCAGATGAAAAAGTCCACTGTTAGCACATTTACTACAAGCAATACAAAAAATCATGCTTTTTATAAAGGGTAAACAGATCAATACTATGGAGTTTGTATTATTGTGAAAATCAGCAGCTCATTAGAAAATCAAATCTCGATTTGTGTTTTTAACCTACCATACTACTCTGAATCTCATGCCTCTTTTGCCAACACGCTCTAAACAACTGTAGAAGGTACATTAGGCCATAGATAGAGATCTTTTTGCCAGTCAAGTGGCAGCGTACCCCTCTCACTTTATTTGTTTTAGGATATGGTACACCAGTATCAATTAAGCCAGCTGATAAGTTGAGAGGTAGGGTTATGCTACAGTTAATGGGAATAATAAAAGCTATGAATAGCATGTTCATAATCATCATTTGAGCCAATTCCTAGCAGTTCAGCAATAGTGAAGTTGACTCTAATGCTCAAACTCACGTTCGTTCAAATTTAGAGGTCTTAAAAGTGCCCTAATTTCGTACATTTTACCATCATAGCTGTCACTTGGGCGTCCGGTCTACCCTGCTACTCATTTCATTAGCAAGATAAATGTATCTTACTGCTTGCTAGGCAACAACAGAGTGGCCCTCACGTCAGACAACATCTTGCATTTAGCTTTATGATGTCAGCTTGCTAGGCAACAGATTGGCCCTCATGTCAGACAACATCTTGCTTTCGCTTTATGATGTCAGATCATCACTGGTACAATTGTCCTTGTGGAAGCGGACCACACAGGAGGATGAGATATCAGAAGTTTTGCAGTAGGTTGCTATCTCTATTCATGACTGCAAGGCAAGTCGGAGGCGGAATGGCAAATACTCTGAACCACTCAAAGCACTGTGGCCTTTTTGAAAGTGGGATGCAGATACAAAAACAGAGATTATCCTTACCAACAATCCTTCTTGAGTATCAGAGTCCAACATACAGAGTGCAGCGGAAGACGTTAAATGTGCTTCATTCCGTGAGAACGCAACTCTATAGTTCTACAGTGAGATAGTGCATTTCAGCCTCAAAGGAAGCAATGTCCTCAAACGGAACATTGGTGGCACCAGGATCTAAAGCAGGCTTAAGAAGCCTTGGATGCAGTCAGTCTTTTATTAACTATCATGACCGACACAATGTGATCCATAATACTTCCATCTTGGCAGAAATTACATTCAAGCACAGGCCCCCACTAGAAGGTAGTGATGACATTCAGGTGCTGAAAACGCCTTTTTAATGCCTAAAGGAATGATTGTGAGCTTTACTTACCATACATATTGGTCAAATGATGCCCTATGCCGGAAGACTGTCTTTTTTATTTTTCTTCAGTATCGGCAATGCAGAGACAATTTGTTGCGAAACACTGCCACTGCTGGTCATTCAGTATAATCTGCAGATGGAAAAGTCCACTATTAGCACATTTACTACAAGCAATACAAAAATCATGCTTTTTATAAAGGGTAAACATATCAATACTATGGAGTTTGTATTATTGTGAAAATCAGCAGTACATTAGAAAATCAAATCTCGATTTGTGTTTTTAACCTACCATACTACTCTGAATCTCATGCCTCTTTTGCCAACACGCTCTAAACAACTGTAGAAGGTACATTAGGCCATAGATAGAGTTCTTTTTGCCAGCCAAGTGGCAGCGTACCCCTCTCACTTTATTTGTTTTAGGATATGGTACACCAGTAGCAATTAAGCCAGCTGATAAGTTGAGAGGTAGGGTTATGCTACAGTTAATGGGAATAATAAAAGCTATGAATAGCATGTTCATAAACATCATTTGAGCCAATTCCTAGCAGTTCAGCAATAGTGAAGTTGACTCTAATGCTCAAACTCATGTTCGTTCAAATTTAGAGGTCTTATAAAGTGCCCTAATTTTGAACATTTTACCATCATAGCTGTCACTTGGGCGTCCGGTCTACCCTGCTACTCATTTCATTAGCAAGATAAATGTATCTTACTGCTTGCTAGGCAACAACAGAGTGGCCCTCACGTCAGACAACATCTTGCATTTAGCTTTATGATGTCAGCTTGCTAGGCAACAGATTGGCCCTCATGTCAGACAACATCTTGCTTTCGCTTTATGATGTCAGATCATCACTGGTACAATTGTCCTTGTGGAAGCGGACCACACAGGAGGATGAGATATCAGAAGTTTTGCAGTAGGTTGCTATCTCTATTCATGACTGCAAGGCAAGTCGGAGGCGGAATGGCAAATACTCTGAACCACTCAAAGCACTGTGGCCTTTTTGAAAGTGGGATGCAGATACAAAAACAGAGATTATCCTTACCAACAATCCTTCTTGAGTATCAGAGTCCAACATACAGAGTGCAGCGGAAGACGTTAAATGTGCTTCATTCCGTGAGAACGCAACTCTATAGTTCTACAGTGAGATAGTGCATTTCAGCCTCAAAGGAAGCAATGTCCTCAAACGGAACATTGGTGGCACCAGGATCTAAAGCAGGCTTAAGAAGCCTTGGATGCAGTCAGTCTTTTATTAACTATCATGACCGACACAATGTGATCCATAATACTTCCATCTTGGCAGAAATTACATTCAAGCACAGGCCCCCACTAGAAGGTAGTGATGACATTCAGGTGCTGAAAACACCTTTTTAATGCCTAAAGGAATGATTGTGAGCTTTACTTACCATACATATTGGTCAAATGATGCCCTATGCCGGAAGACTGTCTTTTTTATTTTTCTTCAGTATCGGCAATGCAGAGACAATTTGTTGCGAAACACTGCCACTGCTGGTCATTCAGTATAATCTGCAGATGGAAAAGTCCACTGTTAGCACATTTACTACAAGCAATACAAAAATCATGCTTTTTATAAAGGGTAAAAATATCAATACTATGGAGTTTGTATTATTGTGAAAATCAGCAGTACATTAGAAAATCAAATCTCGATTTGTGTTTTTAACCTACCATACTACTCTGAATCTCATGCCTCTTTTGCCAACACGCTCTAAACAACTGTAGAAGGTACATTAGGCCATAGATAGAGATCTTTTTGCCAGCCAAGTGGCAGCGTACCCCTCTCACTTTATTTGTTTTAGGATATGGTACACCAGTAGCAATTAAGCCAGCTGATAAGTTGAGAGGTAGGGTTATGCTACAGTTAATGGGAATAATAAAAGCTATGAATAGCATGTTCATAAACATCATTTGAGCCAATTCCTAGCAGTTCAGCAATAGTGAAGTTGACTCTAATGCTCAAACTCACGTTCATTCAAATTTAGATGTCTTATAAAGTGCCCTAATTTTGTACATTTTACCATCATAGCTGTCACTTGGGCGTCCGGTCTACCCTGCTACTCATTTCATTAGCAAGATAAATGTATCTTACTGCTTGCTAGGCAACAACAGAGTGGCCCTCACGTCAGACAACATCTTGCATTTAGCTTTATGATGTCAGCTTGCTAGGCAACAGATTGGCCCTCATGTCAGACAACATCTTGCTTTCGCTTTATGATGTCAGATCATCACTGGTACAATTGTCCTTGTGGAAGCGGACCACACAGGAGGATGAGATATCAGAAGTTATGCAGTAGGTTGCTATCTCTATTCATGACTGCAAGGCAAGTCGGAGGCGGAATGGCAAATACTCTGAACCACTCAAAGCACTGTGGCCTTTTTGAAAGTGGGATGCAGATACAAAAACAGAGATTATCCTTACCAACAATCCTTCTTGAGTATCAGAGTCCAACATACAGAGTGCAGCGGAAGACGTTAAATGTGCTTCATTCCGTGAGAACGCAACTCTATAGTTCTACAGTGAGATAGTGTATTTCAGCCTCAAAGGAAGCAATGTCCTCAAACAGAACATTGGTGGCACCAGGATCTAAAGCAGGCTTAAGAAGCCTTGGATGCAGTCAGTCTTTTATTAACTATCATGACCGACACAATGTGAGCCATAATACTTCCATTTTGGCAGAAATTACATTCAAGCACAGGCCCCCACTAAAAGGTAGTGATGACATTCAGGTGCTGAAAACGCCTTTTTAATGCCTAAAGGAATGATTGTGAGCTTTACTTACCATACATATCTGTCAAATGATGCCCTATGCCGGAAGACTGTCTTTTTTTTTTTTTTTCAGTATCGGCAATTCAGAGACAATTTGTTGCGAAACACTGCCACTGCTGGTCATTCAGTATAATCTGCAGATGGAAAAGTCCACTGTTAGCACATTTACTACAAGCAATACAAAAAATCATGCTTTTTATAAAGGGTAAACAGATCAATACTATGGAGTTTGTATTATTGTGAAAATCAGCAGCTCATTAGAAAATCAAATCTCGATTTGTGTTTTTAACCTACCATACTACTCTGAATCTCATGCCTCTTTTGCCAACACGCTCTAAACAACTGTAGAAGGTACATTAGGCCATAGATAGAGATCTTTTTGCCAGCCAAGTGGCAGCGTACCCCTCTCACTTTATTCGTTTTAGGATATGGTACACCAGTAGCAATTAAGCCAGCTGATAAGTTGAGAGGTAGGGTTATGCTACAGTTAATGGGAATAATAAAAGCTATGAATAGCATGTTCATAATCATCATTTGAGCCAATTCCTAGCAGTTCAGCAATAGTGAAGTTGACTCTAATGCTCAAACTCACGTTCGTTCAAATTTAGAGGTCTTATAAAGTGCCCTAATTTTGAACATTTTACCATCATAGCTGTCACTTGGGCGTCCGGTCTACCCTTCTACTCATTTCATTAGCAAGATAAATGTATCTTACTGCTTGCTAGGCAACAACAGAGTGGCCCTCACGTCAGACAACATCTTGCATTTAGCTTTATGATGTCAGCTTGCTAGGCAACAGATTGGCCCTCATGTCAGACAACATCTTGCTTTCGCTTTATGATGTCAGATCATCACTGGTACAATTGTCCTTGTGGAAGCGGACCACACAGGAGGATGAGATATCAGAAGTTTTGCAGTAGGTTGCTATCTCTATTCATGACTGCAAGGCAAGTCGGAGGCGGAATGGCAAATACTCTGAACCACTCAAAGCACTGTGGCCTTTTTGAAAGTGGGATGCAGATACAAAAACAGAGATTATCCTTACCAACAATCCTTCTTGAGTATCAGAGTCCAACATACAGAGTGCAGCGGAAGACGTTAAATGTGCTTCATTCCGTGAGAACGCAACTCTATAGTTCTACAGTGAGATAGTGCATTTCAGCCTCAAAGGAAGCAATGTCCTCAAACGGAACATTGGTGGCACCAGGATCTAAAGCAGGCTTAAGAAGCCTTGGATGCAGTCAGTCTTTTATTAACTATCATGACCGACACAATGTGATCCATAATACTTCCATCTTGGCAGAAATTACATTCAAGCACAGGCCCCCACTAGAAGGTAGTGATGACATTCAGGTGCTGAAAACGCCTTTTTAATGCCTAAAGGAATGATTGTGAGCTTTACTTACCATACATATTGGTCAAATGATGTCCTATGCCGGAAGACTGTCTTTTTTATTTTTCTTCAGTATCGGCAATGCAGAGACAATTTGTTGCGAAACACTGCCACTGCTGGTCATTCAGTATAATCTGCAGATGGAAAAGTCCACTATTAGCACATTTACTACAAGCAATACAAAAATCATGCTTTTTATAAAGGGTAAACATATCAATACTATGGAGTTTGTATTATTGTGAAAATCAGCAGTACATTAGAAAATCAAATCTCGATTTGTGTTTTTAACCTACCATACTACTCTGAATCTCATGCCTCTTTTGCCAACACGCTCTAAACAACTGTAGAAGGTACATTAGGCCATAGATAGAGTTCTTTTTGCCAGCCAAGTGGCAGCGTACCCCTCTCACTTTATTTGTTTTAGGATATGGTACACCAGTAGCAATTAAGCCAGCTGATAAGTTGAGAGGTAGGGTTATGCTACAGTTAATGGGAATAATAAAAGCTATGAATAGCATGTTCATAAACATCATTTGAGCCAATTCCTAGCAGTTCAGCAATAGTGAAGTTGACTCTAATGCTCAAACTCACGTTCATTCAAATTTAGATGTCTTATAAAGTGCCCTAATTTTGTACATTTTACCATCATAGCTGTCACTTGGGCGTCCGGTCTACCCTGCTACTCATTTCATTAGCAAGATAAATGTATCTTACTGCTTGCTAGGCAACAACAGAGTGGCCCTCACGTCAGACAACATCTTGCATTTAGCTTTATGATGTCAGCTTGCTAGGCAACAGATTGGCCCTCATGTCAGACAACATCTTGCTTTCGCTTTATGATGTCAGATCATCACTGGTACAATTGTCCTTGTGGAAGCGGACCACACAGGAGGATGAGATATCAGAAGTTATGCAGTAGGTTGCTATCTCTATTCATGACTGCAAGGCAAGTCGGAGGCGGAATGGCAAATACTCTGAACCACTCAAAGCACTGTGGCCTTTTTGAAAGTGGGATGCAGATACAAAAACAGAGATTATCCTTACCAACAATCCTTCTTGAGTATCAGAGTCCAACATACAGAGTGCAGCGGAAGACGTTAAATGTGCTTCATTCCGTGAGAACGCAACTCTATAGTTCTACAGTGAGATAGTGTATTTCAGCCTCAAAGGAAGCAATGTCCTCAAACAGAACATTGGTGGCACCAGGATCTAAAGCAGGCTTAAGAAGCCTTGGATGCAGTCAGTCTTTTATTAACTATCATGACCGACACAATGTGAGCCATAATACTTCCATTTTGGCAGAAATTACATTCAAGCACAGGCCCCCACTAAAAGGTAGTGATGACATTCAGGTGCTGAAAACGCCTTTTTAATGCCTAAAGGAATGATTGTGAGCTTTACTTACCATACATATCTGTCAAATGATGCCCTATGCCGGAAGACTGTCTTTTTTTTTTTTTTTCAGTATCGGCAATTCAGAGACAATTTGTTGCGAAACACTGCCACTGCTGGTCATTCAGTATAATCTGCAGATGGAAAAGTCCACTGTTAGCACATTTACTACAAGCAATACAAAAAATCATGCTTTTTATAAAGGGTAAACAGATCAATACTATGGAGTTTGTATTATTGTGAAAATCAGCAGCTCATTAGAAAATCAAATCTCGATTTGTGTTTTTAACCTACCATACTACTCTGAATCTCATGCCTCTTTTGCCAACACGCTCTAAACAACTGTAGAAGGTACATTAGGCCATAGATAGAGATCTTTTTGCCAGCCAAGTGGCAGCGTACCCCTCTCACTTTATTCGTTTTAGGATATGGTACACCAGTAGCAATTAAGCCAGCTGATAAGTTGAGAGGTAGGGTTATGCTACAGTTAATGGGAATAATAAAAGCTATGAATAGCATGTTCATAATCATCATTTGAGCCAATTCCTAGCAGTTCAGCAATAGTGAAGTTGACTCTAATGCTCAAACTCACGTTCGTTCAAATTTAGAGGTCTTATAAAGTGCCCTAATTTTGAACATTTTACCATCATAGCTGTCACTTGGGCGTCCGGTCTACCCTTCTACTCATTTCATTAGCAAGATAAATGTATCTTACTGCTTGCTAGGCAACAACAGAGTGGCCCTCACGTCAGACAACATCTTGCATTTAGCTTTATGATGTCAGCTTGCTAGGCAACAGATTGGCCCTCATGTCAGACAACATCTTGCTTTCGCTTTATGATGTCAGATCATCACTGGTACAATTGTCCTTGTGGAAGCGGACCACACAGGAGGATGAGATATCAGAAGTTTTGCAGTAGGTTGCTATCTCTATTCATGACTGCAAGGCAAGTCGGAGGCGGAATGGCAAATACTCTGAACCACTCAAAGCACTGTGGCCTTTTTGAAAGTGGGATGCAGATACAAAAACAGAGATTATCCTTACCAACAATCCTTCTTGAGTATCAGAGTCCAACATACAGAGTGCAGCGGAAGACGTTAAATGTGCTTCATTCCGTGAGAACGCAACTCTATAGTTCTACAGTGAGATAGTGCATTTCAGCCTCAAAGGAAGCAATGTCCTCAAACGGAACATTGGTGGCACCAGGATCTAAAGCAGGCTTAAGAAGCCTTGGATGCAGTCAGTCTTTTATTAACTATCATGACCGACACAATGTGATCCATAATACTTCCATCTTGGCAGAAATTACATTCAAGCACAGGCCCCCACTAGAAGGTAGTGATGACATTCAGGTGCTGAAAACGCCTTTTTAATGCCTAAAGGAATGATTGTGAGCTTTACTTACCATACATATTGGTCAAATGATGTCCTATGCCGGAAGACTGTCTTTTTTATTTTTCTTCAGTATCGGCAATGCAGAGACAATTTGTTGCGAAACACTGCCACTGCTGGTCATTCAGTATAATCTGCAGATGGAAAAGTCCACTATTAGCACATTTACTACAAGCAATACAAAAATCATGCTTTTTATAAAGGGTAAACATATCAATACTATGGAGTTTGTATTATTGTGAAAATCAGCAGTACATTAGAAAATCAAATCTCGATTTGTGTTTTTAACCTACCATACTACTCTGAATCTCATGCCTCTTTTGCCAACACGCTCTAAACAACTGTAGAAGGTACATTAGGCCATAGATAGAGTTCTTTTTGCCAGCCAAGTGGCAGCGTACCCCTCTCACTTTATTTGTTTTAGGATATGGTACACCAGTAGCAATTAAGCCAGCTGATAAGTTGAGAGGTAGGGTTATGCTACAGTTAATGGGAATAATAAAAGCTATGAATAGCATGTTCATAAACATCATTTGAGCCAATTCCTAGCAGTTCAGCAATAGTGAAGTTTACTCTAATGCTCAAACTCACGTTCGTTCAAATTTAGATGTCTTATAAAGTGCCCTAATTTTGTACATTTTACCATCATAGCTGTCACTTGGGCGTCCGGTCTACCCTGCTACTCATTTCATTAGCAAGATAAATGTATCTTACTGCTTGCTAGGCAACAACAGAGTGGCCCTCACGTCAGACAACATCTTGCATTTAGCTTTATGATGTCAGCTTGCTAGGCAACAGATTGGCCCTCATGTCAGACAACATCTTGCTTTCGCTTTATGATGTCAGATCATCACTGGTACAATTGTCCTTGTGGAAGCGGACCACACAGGAGGATGAGATATCAGAAGTTATGCAGTAGGTTGCTATCTCTATTCATGACTGCAAGGCAAGTCGGAGGCGGAATAGCAAATACTCTGAACCACTCAAAGCACTGTGGCCTTTTTGAAAGTGGGATGCAGATACAAAAACAGAGATTATCCTTACCAACAATCCCTCTTGAGTATCAGAGTCCAACATACAGAGTGCAGCGGAAGACGTTAAATGTGCTTCATTCCGTGAGAACGCAACTCTATAGTTCTACAGTGAGATAGTGTATTTCAGCCTCAAAGGAAGCAATGTCCTCAAACAGAACATTGGTGGCACCAGGATCTAAAGCAGGCTTAAGAAGCCTTGGATGCAGTCAGTCTTTTATTAACTATCATGACCGACACAATGTGAGCCATAATACTTCCATTTTGGCAGAAATTACATTCAAGCACAGGCCCCCACTAAAAGGTAGTGATGACATTCAGGTGCTGAAAACGCCTTTTTAATGCCTAAAGGAATGATTGTGAGCTTTACTTACCATACATATTGGTCAAATGATGCCCTATGCCGGAAGACTGTCTTTTTTTTTTTTTTTCAGTATCGGCAATTCAGAGACAATTTGTTGCGAAACACTGCCACTGCTGGTCATTCAGTATAATCTGCAGATGGAAAAGTCCACTGTTAGCACATTTACTACAAGCAATACAAAAAATCATGCTTTTTATAAAGGGTAAACAGATCAATACTATGGAGTTTGTATTATTGTGAAAATCAGCAGCTCATTAGAAAATCAAATCTCGATTTGTGTTTTTAACCTACCATACTACTCTGAATCTCATGCCTCTTTTGCCAACACGCTCTAAACAACTGTAGAAGGTACATTAGGCCATAGATAGAGATCTTTTTGCCAGCCAAGTGGCAGCGTACCCCTCTCACTTTATTTGTTTTAGGATATGGTACACCAGTAGCAATTAAGCCAGCTGATAAGTTGAGAGGTAGGGTTATGCTACAGTTAATGGGAATAATAAAAGCTATGAATAGCATGTTCATGAACATCATTTGAGCCAATTCCTAGCAGTTCAGCAATAGTGAAGTTGACTCTAATGCTCAAACTCACGTTCATTCAAATTTAGATGTCTTATAAAGTGCCCTAATTTTGTACATTTTACCATCATAGCTGTCACTTGGGCGTCCGGTCTACCCTGCTACTCATTTCATTAGCAAGATAAATGTATCTTACTGCTTGCTAGGCAACAACAGAGTGGCCCTCACGTCAGACAACATCTTGCATTTAGCTTTATGATGTCAGCTTGCTAGGCAACAGATTGGCCCTCATGTCAGACAACATCTTGCTTTCGCTTTATGATGTCAGATCATCACTGGTACAATTGTCCTTGTGGAAGCGGACCACACAGGAGGATGAGATATCAGAAGTTATGCAGTAGGTTGCTATCTCTATTCATGACTGCAAGGCAAGTCGGAGGCGGAATGGCAAATACTCTGAACCACTCAAAGCACTGTGGCCTTTTTGAAAGTGGGATGCAGATACAAAAACAGAGATTATCCTTACCAACAATCCTTCTTGAGTATCAGAGTCCAACATACAGAGTGCAGCGGAAGACGTTAAATGTGCTTCATTCCGTGAGAACGCAACTCTATAGTTCTACAGTGAGATAGTGTATTTCAGCCTCAAAGGAAGCAATGTCCTCAAACAGAACATTGGTGGCACCAGGATCTAAAGCAGGCTTAAGAAGCCTTGGATGCAGTCAGTCTTTTATTAACTATCATGACCGACACAATGTGAGCCATAATACTTCCATTTTGGCAGAAATTACATTCAAGCACAGGCCCCCACTAAAAGGTAGTGATGACATTCAGGTGCTGAAAACGCCTTTTTAATGCCTAAAGGAATGATTGTGAGCTTTACTTACCATACATATTGGTCAAATGATGCCCTATGCCGGAAGACTGTCTTTTTTTTTTTTTTTCAGTATCGGCAATTCAGAGACAATTTGTTGCGAAACACTGCCACTGCTGGTCATTCAGTATAATCTGCAGATGGAAAAGTCCACTGTTAGCACATTTACTACAAGCAATACAAAAAATCATGCTTTTTATAAAGGGTAAACAGATCAATACTATGGAGTTTGTATTATTGTGAAAATCAGCAGCTCATTAGAAAATCAAATCTCGATTTGTGTTTTTAACCTACCATACTACTCTGAATCTCATGCCTCTTTTGCCAACACGCTCTAAACAACTGTAGAAGGTACATTAGGCCATAGATAGAGATCTTTTTGCCAGCCAAGTGGCAGCGTACCCCTCTCACTTTATTCGTTTTAGGATATGGTACACCAGTAGCAATTAAGCCAGCTGATAAGTTGAGAGGTAGGGTTATGCTACAGTTAATGGGAATAATAAAAGCTATGAATAGCATGTTCATAATCATCATTTGAGCCAATTCCTAGCAGTTCAGCAATAGTGAAGTTGACTCTAATGCTCAAACTCACGTTCGTTCAAATTTAGAGGTCTTATAAAGTGCCCTAATTTTGAACATTTTACCATCATAGCTGTCACTTGGGCGTCCGGTCTACCCTTCTACTCATTTCATTAGCAAGATAAATGTATCTTACTGCTTGCTAGGCAACAACAGAGTGGCCCTCACGTCAGACAACATCTTGCATTTAGCTTTATGATGTCAGCTTGCTAGGCAACAGATTGGCCCTCATGTCAGACAACATCTTGCTTTCGCTTTATGATGTCAGATCATCACTGGTACAATTGTCCTTGTGGAAGCGGACCACACAGGAGGATGAGATATCAGAAGTTTTGCAGTAGGTTGCTATCTCTATTCATGACTGCAAGGCAAGTCGGAGGCGGAATGGCAAATACTCTGAACCACTCAAAGCACTGTGGCCTTTTTGAAAGTGGGATGCATATACAAAAACAGAGATTATCCTTACCAACAATCCTTCTTGAGTATCAGAGTCCAACATACAGAGTGCAGCGGAAGACGTTAAATGTGCTTCATTCCGTGAGAACGCAACTCTATAGTTCTACAGTGAGATAGTGCATTTCAGCCTCAAAGGAAGCAATGTCCTCAAACGGAACATTGGTGGCACCAGGATCTAAAGCAGGCTTAAGAAGCCTTGGATGCAGTCAGTCTTTTATTAACTATCATGACCGACACAATGTGATCCATAATACTTCCATCTTGGCAGAAATTACATTCAAGCACAGGCCCCCACTAGAAGGTAGTGATGACATTCAGGTGCTGAAAACGCCTTTTTAATGCCTAAAGGAATGATTGTGAGCTTTACTTACCATACATATTGGTCAAATGATGTCCTATGCCGGAAGACTGTCTTTTTTATTTTTCTTCAGTATCGGCAATGCAGAGACAATTTGTTGCGAAACACTGCCACTGCTGGTCATTCAGTATAATCTGCAGATGGAAAAGTCCACTATTAGCACATTTACTACAAGCAATACAAAAATCATGCTTTTTATAAAGGGTAAACATATCAATACTATGGAGTTTGTATTATTGTGAAAATCAGCAGTACATTAGAAAATCAAATCTCGATTTGTGTTTTTAACCTACCATACTACTCTGAATCTCATGCCTCTTTTGCCAACACGCTCTAAACAACTGTAGAAGGTACATTAGGCCATAGATAGAGTTCTTTTTGCCAGCCAAGTGGCAGCGTACCCCTCTCACTTTATTTGTTTTAGGATATGGTACACCAGTAGCAATTAAGCCAGCTGATAAGTTGAGAGGTAGGGTTATGCTACAGTTAATGGGAATAATAAAAGCTATGAATAGCATGTTCATAAACATCATTTGAGCCAATTCCTAGCAGTTCAGCAATAGTGAAGTTTACTCTAATGCTCAAACTCACGTTCGTTCAAATTTAGATGTCTTATAAAGTGCCCTAATTTTGTACATTTTACCATCATAGCTGTCACTTGGGCGTCCGGTCTACCCTGCTACTCATTTCATTAGCAAGATAAATGTATCTTACTGCTTGCTAGGCAACAACAGAGTGGCCCTCACGTCAGACAACATCTTGCATTTAGCTTTATGATGTCAGCTTGCTAGGCAACAGATTGGCCCTCATGTCAGACAACATCTTGCTTTCGCTTTATGATGTCAGATCATCACTGGTACAATTGTCCTTGTGGAAGCGGACCACACAGGAGGATGAGATATCAGAAGTTATGCAGTAGGTTGCTATCTCTATTCATGACTGCAAGGCAAGTCGGAGGCGGAATAGCAAATACTCTGAACCACTCAAAGCACTGTGGCCTTTTTGAAAGTGGGATGCAGATACAAAAACAGAGATTATCCTTACCAACAATCCCTCTTGAGTATCAGAGTCCAACATACAGAGTGCAGCGGAAGACGTTAAATGTGCTTCATTCCGTGAGAACGCAACTCTATAGTTCTACAGTGAGATAGTGCATTTCAGCCTCAAAGGAAGCAATGTCCTCAAACGGAACATTGGTGGCACCAGGATCTAATGCAGGCTTAAGAGGCCTTGGATGCAGTCAGTCTTTTATGAACTATCATGACCGACACAATGTGATCCATAATACTTCCATCTTGGCAGAAATTACATTCAAGCACAGGCCCCCACTAGAAGGTAGTGATGACATTCAGGTGCTGAAAACACCTTTTTAATGCCTAAAGGAATGATTGTGAGCTTTACTTACCATACATATTGGTCAAATGATGCCCTATGCCGGAAGACTGTCTTTTTTTTTTTCTTCAGTATCGGCAATGCAGAGACAATTTGTTGCAAAACACTGCCACTGCTGGTCATTCAGTATAATCTGCAGATGAAAAAGTCCACTGTTAGCACATTTACTACAAGCAATACAAAAAATCATGCTTTTTATAAAGGGTAAACAGATCAATACTATGGAGTTTGTATTATTGTGAAAATCAGCAGCTCATTAGAAAATCAAATCTCGATTTGTGTTTTTAACCTACCATACTACTCTGAATCTCATGCCTCTTTTGCCAACACGCTCTAAACAACTGTAGAAGGTACATTAGGCCATAGATAGAGATCTTTTTGCCAGTCAAGTGGCAGCGTACCCCTCTCACTTTATTTGTTTTAGGATATGGTACACCAGTATCAATTAAGCCAGCTGATAAGTTGAGAGGTAGGGTTATGCTACAGTTAATGGGAATAATAAAAGCTATGAATAGCATGTTCATAATCATCATTTGAGCCAATTCCTAGCAGTTCAGCAATAGTGAAGTTGACTCTAATGCTCAAACTCACGTTCGTTCAAATTTAGAGGTCTTAAAAAGTGCCCTAATTTTGAACATTTTACCATCATAGCTGTCACTTGGGCGTCCGGTCTACCCTGCTACTCATTTCATTAGCAAGATAAATGTATCTTACTGCTTGCTAGGCAACAACAGAGTGGCCCTCACGTCAGACAACATCTTGCATTTAGCTTTATGATGTCAGCTTGCTAGGCAACAGATTGGCCCTCATGTCAGACAACATCTTGCTTTCGCTTTATGATGTCAGATCATCACTGGTACAATTGTCCTTGTGGAAGCGGACCACACAGGAGGATGAGATATCAGAAGTTATGCAGTAGGTTGCTATCTCTATTCATGACTGCAAGGCAAGTCGGAGGCGGAATGGCAAATACTCTGAACCACTCAAAGCACTGTGGCCTTTTTGAAAGTGGGATGCAGATACAAAAACAGAGATTATCCTTACCAACAATCCCTCTTGAGTATCAGAGTCCAACATACAGAGTGCAGCGGAAGACGTTAAATGTGCTTCATTCCGTGAGAACGCAACTCTATAGTTCTACAGTGAGAAAGTGCATTTCAGCCTCAAAGGAAGCAAGGTCCTCAAACGGAACATTGGGGGCACCAGGATCTAAAGCAGGCTTAAGAAGCCTTGGATGCAGTCCGTCTTTTATTAACTATCATGACCGACACAATGTGATCCATAATACTTCCATCTTGGCAGAAATTACATTCAAGCACAGGCCCCCACTAGAAGGTAGTGATGACATTCAGGTGCTGAAAACGCCTTTTTAATGCCTAAAGGAATGATTGTGAGCTTTACTTACCATACATATTGGTCAAATGATGCCCTATGCCGGAAGACTGTCTTTTTTTTTTTTCTTCAGTATCGGCAATGCAGAGACAATTTGTTGCAAAACACTGCCACTGCTGGTCATTCAGTATAATCTGCAGATGAAAAAGTCCACTGTTAGCACATTTACTACAAGCAATACAAAAAATCATGCTTTTTACAAAGGGTAAACAGATCAATACTATGGAGTTTGTATTATTGTGAAAATCAGCAGCTCATTAGAAAATCAAATCTCGATTTGTGTTTTTAACCTACCATACTACTCTGAATCTCATGCCTCTTTTGCCAACACGCTCTAAACAACTGTAGAAGGTACATTAGGCCATAGATAGAGATCTTTTTGCCAGTCAAGTGGCAGCGTACCCCTCTCACTTTATTTGTTTTAGGATATGGTACACCAGTATCAATTAAGCCAGCTGATAAGTTGAGAGGTAGGGTTATGCTACAGTTAATGGGAATAATAAAAGCTATGAATAGCATGTTCATAATCATCATTTGAGCCAATTCCTAGCAGTTCAGCAATAGTGAAGTTGACTCTAATGCTCAAACTCACGTTCGTTCAAATTTAGAGGTCTTAAAAGTGCCCTAATTTCGTACATTTTACCATCATAGCTGTCACTTGGGCGTCCGGTCTACCCTGCTACTCATTTCATTAGCAAGATAAATGTATCTTACTGCTTGCTAGGCAACAACAGAGTGGCCCTCACGTCAGACAACATCTTGCATTTAGCTTTATGATGTCAGCTTGCTAGGCAACAGATTGGCCCTCATGTCAGACAACATCTTGCTTTCGCTTTATGATGTCAGATCATCACTGGTACAATTGTCCTTGTGGAAGCGGACCACACAGGAGGATGAGATATCAGAAGTTTTGCAGTAGGTTGCTATCTCTATTCATGACTGCAAGGCAAGTCGGAGGCGGAATGGCAAATACTCTGAACCACTCAAAGCACTGTGGCCTTTTTGAAAGTGGGATGCAGATACAAAAACAGAGATTATCCTTACCAACAATCCTTCTTGAGTATCAGAGTCCAACATACAGAGTGCAGCGGAAGACGTTAAATGTGCTTCATTCCGTGAGAACGCAACTCTATAGTTCTACAGTGAGATAGTGCATTTCAGCCTCAAAGGAAGCAATGTCCTCAAACGGAACATTGGTGGCACCAGGATCTAAAGCAGGCTTAAGAAGCCTTGGATGCAGTCAGTCTTTTATTAACTATCATGACCGACACAATGTGATCCATAATACTTCCATCTTGGCAGAAATTACATTCAAGCACAGGCCCCCACTAGAAGGTAGTGATGACATTCAGGTGCTGAAAACGCCTTTTTAATGCCTAAAGGAATGATTGTGAGCTTTACTTACCATACATATTGGTCAAATGATGCCCTATGCCGGAAGACTGTCTTTTTTATTTTTCTTCAGTATCGGCAATGCAGAGACAATTTGTTGCGAAACACTGCCACTGCTGGTCATTCAGTATAATCTGCAGATGGAAAAGTCCACTGTTAGCACATTTACTACAAGCAATACAAAAATCATGCTTTTTATAAAGGGTAAACATATCAATACTATGGAGTTTGTATTATTGTGAAAATCAGCAGTACATTAGAAAATCAAATCTCGATTTGTGTTTTTAACCTACCATACTACTCTGAATCTCATGCCTCTTTTGCCAACACGCTCTAAACAACTGTAGAAGGTACATTAGGCCATAGATAGAGATCTTTTTGCCAGCCAAGTGGCAGCGTACCCCTCTCACTTTATTTGTTTTAGGATATGGTACACCAGTAGCAATTAAGCCAGCTGATAAGTTGAGAGGTAGGGTTATGCTACAGTTAATGGGAATAATAAAAGCTATGAATAGCATGTTCATAAACATCATTTGAGCCAATTCCTAGCAGTTCAGCAATAGTGAAGTTGACTCTAATGCTCAAACTCACGTTCATTCAAATTTAGATGTCTTATAAAGTGCCCTAATTTTGTACATTTTACCATCATAGCTGTCACTTGGGCGTCCGGTCTACCCTGCTACTCATTTCATTAGCAAGATAAATGTATCTTACTGCTTGCTAGGCAACAACAGAGTGGCCCTCACGTCAGACAACATCTTGCATTTAGCTTTATGATGTCAGCTTGCTAGGCAACAGATTGGCCCTCATGTCAGACAACATCTTGCTTTCGCTTTATGATGTCAGATCATCACTGGTACAATTGTCCTTGTGGAAGCGGACCACACAGGAGGATGAGATATCAGAAGTTATGCAGTAGGTTGCTATCTCTATTCATGACTGCAAGGCAAGTCGGAGGCGGAATGGCAAATACTCTGAACCACTCAAAGCACTGTGGCCTTTTTGAAAGTGGGATGCAGATACAAAAACAGAGATTATCCTTACCAACAATCCTTCTTGAGTATCAGAGTCCAACATACAGAGTGCAGCGGAAGACGTTAAATGTGCTTCATTCCGTGAGAACGCAACTCTATAGTTCTACAGTGAGATAGTGTATTTCAGCCTCAAAGGAAGCAATGTCCTCAAACAGAACATTGGTGGCACCAGGATCTAAAGCAGGCTTAAGAAGCCTTGGATGCAGTCAGTCTTTTATTAACTATCATGACCGACACAATGTGAGCCATAATACTTCCATTTTGGCAGAAATTACATTCAAGCACAGGCCCCCACTAAAAGGTAGTGATGACATTCAGGTGCTGAAAACGCCTTTTTAATGCCTAAAGGAATGATTGTGAGCTTTACTTACCATACATATTGGTCAAATGATGCCCTATGCCGGAAGACTGTCTTTTATTTTTTTTTTCAGTATCGGCAATTCAGAGACAATTTGTTGCGAAACACTGCCACTGCTGGTCATTCAGTATAATCTGCAGATGGAAAAGTCCACTGTTAGCACATTTACTACAAGCAATACAAAAAATCATGCTTTTTATAAAGGGTAAACAGATCAATACTATGGAGTTTGTATTATTGTGAAAATCAGCAGCTCATTAGAAAATCAAATCTCGATTTGTGTTTTTAACCTACCATACTACTCTGAATCTCATGCCTCTTTTGCCAACACGCTCTAAACAACTGTAGAAGGTACATTAGGCCATAAATAGAGATCTTTTTGCCAGTCAAGTGGCAGCGTACCCCTCTCACTTTATTTGTTTTAGGATATGGTACACCAGTATCAATTAAGCCAGCTGATAAGTTGAGAGGTAGGGTTATGCTACAGTTAATGGGAATAATAAAAGCTATGAATAGCATGTTCATAATCATCATTTGAGCCAATTCCTAGCAGTTCAGCAATAGTGAAGTTGACTCTAATGCTCAAACTCACGTTCGTTCAAATTTAGAGGTCTTAAAAAGTGCCCTAATTTTGAACATTTTACCATCATAGCTGTCACTTGGGCGTCCGGTCTACCCTGCTACTCATTTCATTAGCAAGATAAATGTATCTTACTGCTTGCTAGGCAACAACAGAGTGGCCCTCACGTCAGACAACATCTTGCATTTAGCTTTATGATGTCAGCTTGCTAGGCAACAGATTGGCCCTCATGTCAGACAACATCTTGCTTTCGCTTTATGATGTCAGATCATCACTGGTACAATTGTCCTTGTGGAAGCGGACCACACAGGAGGATGAGATATCAGAAGTTATGCAGTAGGTTGCTATCTCTATTCATGACTGCAAGGCAAGTCGGAGGCGGAATGGCAAATACTCTGAACCACTCAAAGCACTGTGGCCTTTTTGAAAGTGGGATGCAGATACAAAAACAGAGATTATCCTTACCAACAATCCCTCTTGAGTATCAGAGTCCAACATACAGAGTGCAGCGGAAGACGTTAAATGTGCTTCATTCCGTGAGAACGCAACTCTATAGTTCTACAGTGAGAAAGTGCATTTCAGCCTCAAAGGAAGCAAGGTCCTCAAACGGAACATTGGGGGCACCAGGATCTAAAGCAGGCTTAAGAAGCCTTGGATGCAGTCCGTCTTTTATTAACTATCATGACCGACACAATGTGATCCATAATACTTCCATCTTGGCAGAAATTACATTCAAGCACAGGCCCCCACTAGAAGGTAGTGATGACATTCAGGTGCTGAAAACGCCTTTTTAATGCCTAAAGGAATGATTGTGAGCTTTACTTACCATACATATTGGTCAAATGATGCCCTATGCCGGAAGACTGTCTTTTTTTTTTTTCTTCAGTATCGGCAATGCAGAGACAATTTGTTGCAAAACACTGCCACTGCTGGTCATTCAGTATAATCTGCAGATGAAAAAGTCCACTGTTAGCACATTTACTACAAGCAATACAAAAAATCATGCTTTTTACAAAGGGTAAACAGATCAATACTATGGAGTTTGTATTATTGTGAAAATCAGCAGCTCATTAGAAAATCAAATCTCGATTTGTGTTTTTAACCTACCATACTACTCTGAATCTCATGCCTCTTTTGCCAACACGCTCTAAACAACTGTAGAAGGTACATTAGGCCATAGATAGAGATCTTTTTGCCAGTCAAGTGGCAGCGTACCCCTCTCACTTTATTTGTTTTAGGATATGGTACACCAGTATCAATTAAGCCAGCTGATAAGTTGAGAGGTAGGGTTATGCTACAGTTAATGGGAATAATAAAAGCTATGAATAGCATGTTCATAAACATCATTTGAGCCAATTCCTAGCAGTTCAGCAATAGTGAAGTTGACTCTAATGCTCAAACTCACGTTCATTCAAATTTAGATGTCTTATAAAGTGCCCTAATTTCGTACATTTTACCATCATAGCTGTCACTTGGGCGTCCGGTCTACCCTGCTACTCATTTCATTAGCAAGATAAATGTATCTTACTGCTTGCTAGGCAACAACAGAGTGGCCCTCACGTCAGACAACATCTTGCATTTAGCTTTATGATGTCAGCTTGCTAGGCAACAGATTGGCCCTCATGTCAGACAACATCTTGCTTTCGCTTTATGATGTCAGATCATCACTGGTACAATTGTCCTTGTGGAAGCGGACCACACAGGAGGATGAGATATCAGAAGTTATGCAGTAGGTTGCTATCTCTATTCATGACTGCAAGGCAAGTCGGAGGCGGAATGGCAAATACTCTGAACCACTCAAAGCACTGTGGCCTTTTTGAAAGTGGGATGCAGATACAAAAACAGAGATTATCCTTACCAACAATCCTTCTTGAGTATCAGAGTCCAACATACAGAGTGCAGCGGAAGACGTTAAATGTGCTTCATTCCGTGAGAACGCAACTCTATAGTTCTACAGTGAGATAGTGTATTTCAGCCTCAAAGGAAGCAATGTCCTCAAACAGAACATTGGTGGCACCAGGATCTAAAGCAGGCTTAAGAAGCCTTGGATGCAGTCAGTCTTTTATTAACTATCATGACCGACACAATGTGAGCCATAATACTTCCATTTTGGCAGAAATTACATTCAAGCACAGGCCCCCACTAAAAGGTAGTGATGACATTCAGGTGCTGAAAACGCCTTTTTAATGCCTAAAGGAATGATTGTGAGCTTTACTTACCATACATATTGGTCAAATGATGCCCTATGCCGGAAGACTGTCTTTTTTTTTTTTTTTCAGTATCGGCAATTCAGAGACAATTTGTTGCGAAACACTGCCACTGCTGGTCATTCAGTATAATCTGCAGATGGAAAAGTCCACTGTTAGCACATTTACTACAAGCAATACAAAAAATCATGCTTTTTATAAAGGGTAAACAGATCAATACTATGGAGTTTGTATTATTGTGAAAATCAGCAGCTCATTAGAAAATCAAATCTCGATTTGTGTTTTTAACCTACCATACTACTCTGAATCTCATGCCTCTTTTGCCAACACGCTCTAAACAACTGTAGAAGGTACATTAGGCCATAGATAGAGATCTTTTTGACAGCCAAGTGGCAGCGTACCCCTCTCACTTTATTCGTTTTAGGATATGGTACACCAGTATCAATTAAGCCAGCTGATAAGTTGAGAGGTAGGGTTATGCTACAGTTAATGGGAATAATAAAAGCTATGAATAGCATGTTCATAATCATCATTTGAGCCAATTCCTAGCAGTTCAGCAATAGTGAAGTTGACTCTAATGCTCAAACTCACGTTCGTTCAAATTTAGAGGTCTTAAAAGTGCCCTAATTTCGTACATTTTACCATCATAGCTGTCACTTGGGCGTCCGGTCTACCCTGCTACTCATTTCATTAGCAAGATAAATGTATCTTACTGCTTGCTAGGCAACAACAGAGTGGCCCTCACGTCAGACAACATCTTGCATTTAGCTTTATGATGTCAGCTTGCTAGGCAACAGATTGGCCCTCATGTCAGACAACATCTTGCTTTCGCTTTATGATGTCAGATCATCACTGGTACAATTGTCCTTGTGGAAGCGGACCACACAGGAGGATGAGATATCAGAAGTTATGCAGTAGGTTGCTATCTCTATTCATGACTGCAAGGCAAGTCGGAGGCGGAATGGCAAATACTCTGAACCACTCAAAGCACTGTGGCCTTTTTGAAAGTGGGATGCAGATACAAAAACAGAGATTATCCTTACCAACAATCCTTCTTGAGTATCAGAGTCCAACATACAGAGTGCAGCGGAAGACGTTAAATGTGCTTCATTCCGTGAGAACGCAACTCTATAGTTCTACAGTGAGATAGTGCATTTCAGCCTCAAAGGAAGCAATGTCCTCAAACGGAACATTGGTGGCACCAGGATCTAAAGCAGGCTTAAGAAGCCTTGGATGCAGTCAGTCTTTTATGAACTATCATGACCGACACAATGTGATCCATAATACTTCCATCTTGGCAGAAATTACATTCAAGCACAGGCCCCCACTAGAAGGTAGTGATGACATTCAGGTGCTGAAAATGCCTTTTTAATGCCTAAAGGAATGATTGTGAGCTTTACTTACCATACATATTGGTCAAATGATGCCCTATGCCGGAAGACTGTCTTTTTTTTTTTCTTCAGTATCGGCAATGCAGAGACAATTTGTTGCAAAACACTGCCACTGCTGGTCATTCAGTATAATCTGCAGATGAAAAAGTCCACTGTTAGCACATGTACTACAAGCAATACAAAAAATCATGCTTTTTATAAAGGGTAAACAGATCAATACTATGGAGTTTGTATTATTGTGAAAATCAGCAGCTCATTAGAAAATCAAATCTCGATTTGTGTTTTTAACCTACCATACTACTCTGAATCTCATGCCTCTTTTGCCAACACGCTCTAAACAACTGTAGAAGGTACATTAGGCCATAGATAGAGATCTTTTTGCCAGTCAAGTGGCAGCGTACCCCTCTCACTTTATTTGTTTTAGGATATGGTACACCAGTATCAATTAAGCCAGCTGATAAGTTGAGAGGTAGGGTTATGCTACAGTTAATGAAAATAATAAAAGCTATGAATAGCATGTTCATAATCATCATTTGAGCCAATTCCTAGCAGTTCAGCAATAGTGAAGTTGACTCTAATGCTCAAACTCATGTTCGTTCAAATTTAGAGGTCTTATAAAGTGCCCTAATTTTGAACATTTTACCATCATAGCTGTCACTTGGGCGTCCGGTCTACCCTGCTACTCATTTCATTAGCAAGATAAATGTATCTTACTGCTTGCTAGGCAACAACAGAGTGGCCCTCACGTCAGACAACATCTTGCATTTAGCTTTATGATGTCAGCTTGCTAGGCAACAGATTGGCCCTCATGTCAGACAACATCTTGCTTTCGCTTTATGATGTCAGATCATCACTGGTACAATTGTCCTTGTGGAAGCGGACCACACAGGAGGATGAGATATCAGAAGTTATGCAGTAGGTTGCTATCTCTATTCATGACTGCAAGGCAAGTCGGAGGCGGAATGGCAAATACTCTGAACCACTCAAAGCACTGTGGCCTTTTTGAAAGTGGGATGCAGATACAAAAACAGAGATTATCCTTACCAACAATCCCTCTTGAGTATCAGAGTCCAACATACAGAGTGCAGCGGAAGACGTTAAATGTGCTTCATTCCGTGAGAACGCAACTCTATAGTTCTACAGTGAGAAAGTGCATTTCAGCCTCAAAGGAAGCAAGGTCCTCAAACGGAACATTGGGGGCACCAGGATCTAAAGCAGGCTTAAGAAGCCTTGGATGCAGTCCGTCTTTTATTAACTATCATGACCGACACAATGTGATCCATAATACTTCCATCTTGGCAGAAATTACATTCAAGCACAGGCCCCCACTAGAAGGTAGTGATGACATTCAGGTGCTGAAAACGCCTTTTTAATGCCTAAAGGAATGATTGTGAGCTTTACTTACCATACATATTGGTCAAATGATGCCCTATGCCGGAAGACTGTCTTTTTTTTTTTCTTCAGTATCGGCAATGCAGAGACAATTTGTTGCAAAACACTGCCACTGCTGGTCATTCAGTATAATCTGCAGATGAAAAAGTCCACTGTTAGCACATTTACTACAAGCAATACAAAAAATCATGCTTTTTATAAAGGGTAAACAGATCAATACTATGGAGTTTGTATTATTGTGAAAATCAGCAGCTCATTAGAAAATCAAATCTCGATTTGTGTTTTTAACCTACCATACTACTCTGAATCTCATGCCTCTTTTGCCAACACGCTCTAAACAACTGTAGAAGGTACATTAGGCCATAGATAGAGATCTTTTTGCCAGTCAAGTGGCAGCGTACCCCTCTCACTTTATTTGTTTTAGGATATGGTACACCAGTATCAATTAAGCCAGCTGATAAGTTGAGAGGTAGGGTTATGCTACAGTTAATGGGAATAATAAAAGCTATGAATAGCATGTTCATAATCATCATTTGAGCCAATTCCTAGCAGTTCAGCAATAGTGAAGTTGACTCTAATGCTCAAACTCACGTTCGTTCAAATTTAGAGGTCTTAAAAGTGCCCTAATTTCGTACATTTTACCATCATAGCTGTCACTTGGGCGTCCGGTCTACCCTGCTACTCATTTCATTAGCAAGATAAATGTATCTTACTGCTTGCTAGGCAACAACAGAGTGGCCCTCACGTCAGACAACATCTTGCATTTAGCTTTATGATGTCAGCTTGCTAGGCAACAGATTGGCCCTCATGTCAGACAACATCTTGCTTTCGCTTTATGATGTCAGATCATCACTGGTACAATTGTCCTTGTGGAAGCGGACCACACAGGAGGATGAGATATCAGAAGTTTTGCAGTAGGTTGCTATCTCTATTCATGACTGCAAGGCAAGTCGGAGGCGGAATGGCAAATACTCTGAACCACTCAAAGCACTGTGGCCTTTTTGAAAGTGGGATGCAGATACAAAAACAGAGATTATCCTTACCAACAATCCTTCTTGAGTATCAGAGTCCAACATACAGAGTGCAGCGGAAGACGTTAAATGTGCTTCATTCCGTGAGAACGCAACTCTATAGTTCTACAGTGAGATAGTGCATTTCAGCCTCAAAGGAAGCAATGTCCTCAAACGGAACATTGGTGGCACCAGGATCTAAAGCAGGCTTAAGAAGCCTTGGATGCAGTCAGTCTTTTATTAACTATCATGACCGACACAATGTGATCCATAATACTTCCATCTTGGCAGAAATTACATTCAAGCACAGGCCCCCACTAGAAGGTAGTGATGACATTCAGGTGCTGAAAACGCCTTTTTAATGCCTAAAGGAATGATTGTGAGCTTTACTTACCATACATATTGGTCAAATGATGCCCTATGCCGGAAGACTGTCTTTTTTATTTTTCTTCAGTATCGGCAATGCAGAGACAATTTGTTGCGAAACACTGCCACTGCTGGTCATTCAGTATAATCTGCAGATGGAAAAGTCCACTATTAGCACATTTACTACAAGCAATACAAAAATCATGCTTTTTATAAAGGGTAAACATATCAATACTATGGAGTTTGTATTATTGTGAAAATCAGCAGTACATTAGAAAATCAAATCTCGATTTGTGTTTTTAACCTACCATACTACTCTGAATCTCATGCCTCTTTTGCCAACACGCTCTAAACAACTGTAGAAGGTACATTAGGCCATAGATAGAGTTCTTTTTGCCAGCCAAGTGGCAGCGTACCCCTCTCACTTTATTTGTTTTAGGATATGGTACACCAGTAGCAATTAAGCCAGCTGATAAGTTGAGAGGTAGGGTTATGCTACAGTTAATGGGAATAATAAAAGCTATGAATAGCATGTTCATAAACATCATTTGAGCCAATTCCTAGCAGTTCAGCAATAGTGAAGTTGACTCTAATGCTCAAACTCATGTTCGTTCAAATTTAGAGGTCTTATAAAGTGCCCTAATTTTGAACATTTTACCATCATAGCTGTCACTTGGGCGTCCGGTCTACCCTGCTACTCATTTCATTAGCAAGATAAATGTATCTTACTGCTTGCTAGGCAACAACAGAGTGGCCCTCACGTCAGACAACATCTTGCATTTAGCTTTATGATGTCAGCTTGCTAGGCAACAGATTGGCCCTCATGTCAGACAACATCTTGCTTTCGCTTTATGATGTCAGATCATCACTGGTACAATTGTCCTTGTGGAAGCGGACCACACAGGAGGATGAGATATCAGAAGTTTTGCAGTAGGTTGCTATCTCTATTCATGACTGCAAGGCAAGTCGGAGGCGGAATGGCAAATACTCTGAACCACTCAAAGCACTGTGGCCTTTTTGAAAGTGGGATGCAGATACAAAAACAGAGATTATCCTTACCAACAATCCTTCTTGAGTATCAGAGTCCAACATACAGAGTGCAGCGGAAGACGTTAAATGTGCTTCATTCCGTGAGAACGCAACTCTATAGTTCTACAGTGAGATAGTGCATTTCAGCCTCAAAGGAAGCAATGTCCTCAAACGGAACATTGGTGGCACCAGGATCTAAAGCAGGCTTAAGAAGCCTTGGATGCAGTCAGTCTTTTATTAACTATCATGACCGACACAATGTGATCCATAATACTTCCATCTTGGCAGAAATTACATTCAAGCACAGGCCCCCACTAGAAGGTAGTGATGACATTCAGGTGCTGAAAACACCTTTTTAATGCCTAAAGGAATGATTGTGAGCTTTACTTACCATACATATTGGTCAAATGATGCCCTATGCCGGAAGACTGTCTTTTTTATTTTTCTTCAGTATCGGCAATGCAGAGACAATTTGTTGCGAAACACTGCCACTGCTGGTCATTCAGTATAATCTGCAGATGGAAAAGTCCACTGTTAGCACATTTACTACAAGCAATACAAAAATCATGCTTTTTATAAAGGGTAAAAATATCAATACTATGGAGTTTGTATTATTGTGAAAATCAGCAGTACATTAGAAAATCAAATCTCGATTTGTGTTTTTAACCTACCATACTACTCTGAATCTCATGCCTCTTTTGCCAACACGCTCTAAACAACTGTAGAAGGTACATTAGGCCATAGATAGAGATCTTTTTGCCAGCCAAGTGGCAGCGTACCCCTCTCACTTTATTTGTTTTAGGATATGGTACACCAGTAGCAATTAAGCCAGCTGATAAGTTGAGAGGTAGGGTTATGCTACAGTTAATGGGAATAATAAAAGCTATGAATAGCATGTTCATAAACATCATTTGAGCCAATTCCTAGCAGTTCAGCAATAGTGAAGTTGACTCTAATGCTCAAACTCACGTTCATTCAAATTTAGATGTCTTATAAAGTGCCCTAATTTTGTACATTTTACCATCATAGCTGTCACTTGGGCGTCCGGTCTACCCTGCTACTCATTTCATTAGCAAGATAAATGTATCTTACTGCTTGCTAGGCAACAACAGAGTGGCCCTCACGTCAGACAACATCTTGCATTTAGCTTTATGATGTCAGCTTGCTAGGCAACAGATTGGCCCTCATGTCAGACAACATCTTGCTTTCGCTTTATGATGTCAGATCATCACTGGTACAATTGTCCTTGTGGAAGCGGACCACACAGGAGGATGAGATATCAGAAGTTATGCAGTAGGTTGCTATCTCTATTCATGACTGCAAGGCAAGTCGGAGGCGGAATGGCAAATACTCTGAACCACTCAAAGCACTGTGGCCTTTTTGAAAGTGGGATGCAGATACAAAAACAGAGATTATCCTTACCAACAATCCTTCTTGAGTATCAGAGTCCAACATACAGAGTGCAGCGGAAGACGTTAAATGTGCTTCATTCCGTGAGAACGCAACTCTATAGTTCTACAGTGAGATAGTGTATTTCAGCCTCAAAGGAAGCAATGTCCTCAAACAGAACATTGGTGGCACCAGGATCTAAAGCAGGCTTAAGAAGCCTTGGATGCAGTCAGTCTTTTATTAACTATCATGACCGACACAATGTGAGCCATAATACTTCCATTTTGGCAGAAATTACATTCAAGCACAGGCCCCCACTAAAAGGTAGTGATGACATTCAGGTGCTGAAAACGCCTTTTTAATGCCTAAAGGAATGATTGTGAGCTTTACTTACCATACATATTGGTCAAATGATGCCCTATGCCGGAAGACTGTCTTTTTTTTTTTTTTTCAGTATCGGCAATTCAGAGACAATTTGTTGCGAAACACTGCCACTGCTGGTCATTCAGTATAATCTGCAGATGGAAAAGTCCACTGTTAGCACATTTACTACAAGCAATACAAAAAATCATGCTTTTTATAAAGGGTAAACAGATCAATACTATGGAGTTTGTATTATTGTGAAAATCAGCAGCTCATTAGAAAATCAAATCTCGATTTGTGTTTTTAACCTACCATACTACTCTGAATCTCATGCCTCTTTTGCCAACACGCTCTAAACAACTGTAGAAGGTACATTAGGCCATAGATAGAGATCTTTTTGCCAGCCAAGTGGCAGCGTACCCCTCTCACTTTATTCGTTTTAGGATATGGTACACCAGTAGCAATTAAGCCAGCTGATAAGTTGAGAGGTAGGGTTATGCTACAGTTAATGGGAATAATAAAAGCTATGAATAGCATGTTCATAATCATCATTTGAGCCAATTCCTAGCAGTTCAGCAATAGTGAAGTTGACTCTAATGCTCAAACTCACGTTCGTTCAAATTTAGAGGTCTTATAAAGTGCCCTAATTTTGAACATTTTACCATCATAGCTGTCACTTGGGCGTCCGGTCTACCCTTCTACTCATTTCATTAGCAAGATAAATGTATCTTACTGCTTGCTAGGCAACAACAGAGTGGCCCTCACGTCAGACAACATCTTGCATTTAGCTTTATGATGTCAGCTTGCTAGGCAACAGATTGGCCCTCATGTCAGACAACATCTTGCTTTCGCTTTATGATGTCAGATCATCACTGGTACAATTGTCCTTGTGGAAGCGGACCACACAGGAGGATGAGATATCAGAAGTTTTGCAGTAGGTTGCTATCTCTATTCATGACTGCAAGGCAAGTCGGAGGCGGAATGGCAAATACTCTGAACCACTCAAAGCACTGTGGCCTTTTTGAAAGTGGGATGCAGATACAAAAACAGAGATTATCCTTACCAACAATCCTTCTTGAGTATCAGAGTCCAACATACAGAGTGCAGCGGAAGACGTTAAATGTGCTTCATTCCGTGAGAACGCAACTCTATAGTTCTACAGTGAGATAGTGCATTTCAGCCTCAAAGGAAGCAATGTCCTCAAACGGAACATTGGTGGCACCAGGATCTAAAGCAGGCTTAAGAAGCCTTGGATGCAGTCAGTCTTTTATTAACTATCATGACCGACACAATGTGATCCATAATACTTCCATCTTGGCAGAAATTACATTCAAGCACAGGCCCCCACTAGAAGGTAGTGATGACATTCAGGTGCTGAAAACGCCTTTTTAATGCCTAAAGGAATGATTGTGAGCTTTACTTACCATACATATTGGTCAAATGATGTCCTATGCCGGAAGACTGTCTTTTTTATTTTTCTTCAGTATCGGCAATGCAGAGACAATTTGTTGCGAAACACTGCCACTGCTGGTCATTCAGTATAATCTGCAGATGGAAAAGTCCACTATTAGCACATTTACTACAAGCAATACAAAAATCATGCTTTTTATAAAGGGTAAACATATCAATACTATGGAGTTTGTATTATTGTGAAAATCAGCAGTACATTAGAAAATCAAATCTCGATTTGTGTTTTTAACCTACCATACTACTCTGAATCTCATGCCTCTTTTGCCAACACGCTCTAAACAACTGTAGAAGGTACATTAGGCCATAGATAGAGTTCTTTTTGCCAGCCAAGTGGCAGCGTACCCCTCTCACTTTATTTGTTTTAGGATATGGTACACCAGTAGCAATTAAGCCAGCTGATAAGTTGAGAGGTAGGGTTATGCTACAGTTAATGGGAATAATAAAAGCTATGAATAGCATGTTCATAAACATCATTTGAGCCAATTCCTAGCAGTTCAGCAATAGTGAAGTTTACTCTAATGCTCAAACTCACGTTCGTTCAAATTTAGATGTCTTATAAAGTGCCCTAATTTTGTACATTTTACCATCATAGCTGTCACTTGGGCGTCCGGTCTACCCTGCTACTCATTTCATTAGCAAGATAAATGTATCTTACTGCTTGCTAGGCAACAACAGAGTGGCCCTCACGTCAGACAACATCTTGCATTTAGCTTTATGATGTCAGCTTGCTAGGCAACAGATTGGCCCTCATGTCAGACAACATCTTGCTTTCGCTTTATGATGTCAGATCATCACTGGTACAATTGTCCTTGTGGAAGCGGACCACACAGGAGGATGAGATATCAGAAGTTATGCAGTAGGTTGCTATCTCTATTCATGACTGCAAGGCAAGTCGGAGGCGGAATAGCAAATACTCTGAACCACTCAAAGCACTGTGGCCTTTTTGAAAGTGGGATGCAGATACAAAAACAGAGATTATCCTTACCAACAATCCCTCTTGAGTATCAGAGTCCAACATACAGAGTGCAGCGGAAGACGTTAAATGTGCTTCATTCCGTGAGAACGCAACTCTATAGTTCTACAGTGAGATAGTGTATTTCAGCCTCAAAGGAAGCAATGTCCTCAAACAGAACATTGGTGGCACCAGGATCTAAAGCAGGCTTAAGAAGCCTTGGATGCAGTCAGTCTTTTATTAACTATCATGACCGACACAATGTGAGCCATAATACTTCCATTTTGGCAGAAATTACATTCAAGCACAGGCCCCCACTAAAAGGTAGTGATGACATTCAGGTGCTGAAAACGCCTTTTTAATGCCTAAAGGAATGATTGTGAGCTTTACTTACCATACATATTGGTCAAATGATGCCCTATGCCGGAAGACTGTCTTTTTTTTTTTTTTTCAGTATCGGCAATTCAGAGACAATTTGTTGCGAAACACTGCCACTGCTGGTCATTCAGTATAATCTGCAGATGGAAAAGTCCACTGTTAGCACATTTACTACAAGCAATACAAAAAATCATGCTTTTTATAAAGGGTAAACAGATCAATACTATGGAGTTTGTATTATTGTGAAAATCAGCAGCTCATTAGAAAATCAAATCTCGATTTGTGTTTTTAACCTACCATACTACTCTGAATCTCATGCCTCTTTTGCCAACACGCTCTAAACAACTGTAGAAGGTACATTAGGCCATAGATAGAGATCTTTTTGCCAGCCAAGTGGCAGCGTACCCCTCTCACTTTATTCGTTTTAGGATATGGTACACCAGTAGCAATTAAGCCAGCTGATAAGTTGAGAGGTAGGGTTATGCTACAGTTAATGGGAATAATAAAAGCTATGAATAGCATGTTCATAATCATCATTTGAGCCAATTCCTAGCAGTTCAGCAATAGTGAAGTTGACTCTAATGCTCAAACTCACGTTCGTTCAAATTTAGAGGTCTTATAAAGTGCCCTAATTTTGAACATTTTACCATCATAGCTGTCACTTGGGCGTCCGGTCTACCCTTCTACTCATTTCATTAGCAAGATAAATGTATCTTACTGCTTGCTAGGCAACAACAGAGTGGCCCTCACGTCAGACAACATCTTGCATTTAGCTTTATGATGTCAGCTTGCTAGGCAACAGATTGGCCCTCATGTCAGACAACATCTTGCTTTCGCTTTATGATGTCAGATCATCACTGGTACAATTGTCCTTGTGGAAGCGGACCACACAGGAGGATGAGATATCAGAAGTTTTGCAGTAGGTTGCTATCTCTATTCATGACTGCAAGGCAAGTCGGAGGCGGAATGGCAAATACTCTGAACCACTCAAAGCACTGTGGCCTTTTTGAAAGTGGGATGCAGATACAAAAACAGAGATTATCCTTACCAACAATCCTTCTTGAGTATCAGAGTCCAACATACAGAGTGCAGCGGAAGACGTTAAATGTGCTTCATTCCGTGAGAACGCAACTCTATAGTTCTACAGTGAGATAGTGCATTTCAGCCTCAAAGGAAGCAATGTCCTCAAACGGAACATTGGTGGCACCAGGATCTAAAGCAGGCTTAAGAAGCCTTGGATGCAGTCAGTCTTTTATTAACTATCATGACCGACACAATGTGATCCATAATACTTCCATCTTGGCAGAAATTACATTCAAGCACAGGCCCCCACTAGAAGGTAGTGATGACATTCAGGTGCTGAAAACGCCTTTTTAATGCCTAAAGGAATGATTGTGAGCTTTACTTACCATACATATTGGTCAAATGATGTCCTATGCCGGAAGACTGTCTTTTTTATTTTTCTTCAGTATCGGCAATGCAGAGACAATTTGTTGCGAAACACTGCCACTGCTGGTCATTCAGTATAATCTGCAGATGGAAAAGTCCACTATTAGCACATTTACTACAAGCAATACAAAAATCATGCTTTTTATAAAGGGTAAACATATCAATACTATGGAGTTTGTATTATTGTGAAAATCAGCAGTACATTAGAAAATCAAATCTCGATTTGTGTTTTTAACCTACCATACTACTCTGAATCTCATGCCTCTTTTGCCAACACGCTCTAAACAACTGTAGAAGGTACATTAGGCCATAGATAGAGTTCTTTTTGCCAGCCAAGTGGCAGCGTACCCCTCTCACTTTATTTGTTTTAGGATATGGTACACCAGTAGCAATTAAGCCAGCTGATAAGTTGAGAGGTAGGGTTATGCTACAGTTAATGGGAATAATAAAAGCTATGAATAGCATGTTCATAAACATCATTTGAGCCAATTCCTAGCAGTTCAGCAATAGTGAAGTTTACTCTAATGCTCAAACTCACGTTCGTTCAAATTTAGATGTCTTATAAAGTGCCCTAATTTTGTACATTTTACCATCATAGCTGTCACTTGGGCGTCCGGTCTACCCTGCTACTCATTTCATTAGCAAGATAAATGTATCTTACTGCTTGCTAGGCAACAACAGAGTGGCCCTCACGTCAGACAACATCTTGCATTTAGCTTTATGATGTCAGCTTGCTAGGCAACAGATTGGCCCTCATGTCAGACAACATCTTGCTTTCGCTTTATGATGTCAGATCATCACTGGTACAATTGTCCTTGTGGAAGCGGACCACACAGGAGGATGAGATATCAGAAGTTATGCAGTAGGTTGCTATCTCTATTCATGACTGCAAGGCAAGTCGGAGGCGGAATAGCAAATACTCTGAACCACTCAAAGCACTGTGGCCTTTTTGAAAGTGGGATGCAGATACAAAAACAGAGATTATCCTTACCAACAATCCCTCTTGAGTATCAGAGTCCAACATACAGAGTGCAGCGGAAGACGTTAAATGTGCTTCATTCCGTGAGAACGCAACTCTATAGTTCTACAGTGAGATAGTGTATTTCAGCCTCAAAGGAAGCAATGTCCTCAAACAGAACATTGGTGGCACCAGGATCTAAAGCAGGCTTAAGAAGCCTTGGATGCAGTCAGTCTTTTATTAACTATCATGACCGACACAATGTGAGCCATAATACTTCCATTTTGGCAGAAATTACATTCAAGCACAGGCCCCCACTAAAAGGTAGTGATGACATTCAGGTGCTGAAAACGCCTTTTTAATGCCTAAAGGAATGATTGTGAGCTTTACTTACCATACATATTGGTCAAATGATGCCCTATGCCGGAAGACTGTCTTTTTTTTTTTTTTTCAGTATCGGCAATTCAGAGACAATTTGTTGCGAAACACTGCCACTGCTGGTCATTCAGTATAATCTGCAGATGGAAAAGTCCACTGTTAGCACATTTACTACAAGCAATACAAAAAATCATGCTTTTTATAAAGGGTAAACAGATCAATACTATGGAGTTTGTATTATTGTGAAAATCAGCAGCTCATTAGAAAATCAAATCTCGATTTGTGTTTTTAACCTACCATACTACTCTGAATCTCATGCCTCTTTTGCCAACACGCTCTAAACAACTGTAGAAGGTACATTAGGCCATAGATAGAGATCTTTTTGCCAGCCAAGTGGCAGCGTACCCCTCTCACTTTATTCGTTTTAGGATATGGTACACCAGTAGCAATTAAGCCAGCTGATAAGTTGAGAGGTAGGGTTATGCTACAGTTAATGGGAATAATAAAAGCTATGAATAGCATGTTCATAATCATCATTTGAGCCAATTCCTAGCAGTTCAGCAATAGTGAAGTTGACTCTAATGCTCAAACTCACGTTCGTTCAAATTTAGAGGTCTTATAAAGTGCCCTAATTTTGAACATTTTACCATCATAGCTGTCACTTGGGCGTCCGGTCTACCCTTCTACTCATTTCATTAGCAAGATAAATGTATCTTACTGCTTGCTAGGCAACAACAGAGTGGCCCTCACGTCAGACAACATCTTGCATTTAGCTTTATGATGTCAGCTTGCTAGGCAACAGATTGGCCCTCATGTCAGACAACATCTTGCTTTCGCTTTATGATGTCAGATCATCACTGGTACAATTGTCCTTGTGGAAGCGGACCACACAGGAGGATGAGATATCAGAAGTTTTGCAGTAGGTTGCTATCTCTATTCATGACTGCAAGGCAAGTCGGAGGCGGAATGGCAAATACTCTGAACCACTCAAAGCACTGTGGCCTTTTTGAAAGTGGGATGCAGATACAAAAACAGAGATTATCCTTACCAACAATCCTTCTTGAGTATCAGAGTCCAACATACAGAGTGCAGCGGAAGACGTTAAATGTGCTTCATTCCGTGAGAACGCAACTCTATAGTTCTACAGTGAGATAGTGCATTTCAGCCTCAAAGGAAGCAATGTCCTCAAACGGAACATTGGTGGCACCAGGATCTAAAGCAGGCTTAAGAAGCCTTGGATGCAGTCAGTCTTTTATTAACTATCATGACCGACACAATGTGATCCATAATACTTCCATCTTGGCAGAAATTACATTCAAGCACAGGCCCCCACTAGAAGGTAGTGATGACATTCAGGTGCTGAAAACGCCTTTTTAATGCCTAAAGGAATGATTGTGAGCTTTACTTACCATACATATTGGTCAAATGATGTCCTATGCCGGAAGACTGTCTTTTTTATTTTTCTTCAGTATCGGCAATGCAGAGACAATTTGTTGCGAAACACTGCCACTGCTGGTCATTCAGTATAATCTGCAGATGGAAAAGTCCACTGTTAGCACATTTACTACAAGCAATACAAAAATCATGCTTTTTATAAAGGGTAAACATATCAATACTATGGAGTTTGTATTATTGTGAAAATCAGCAGTACATTAGAAAATCAAATCTCGATTTGTGTTTTTAACCTACCATACTACTCTGAATCTCATGCCTCTTTTGCCAACACGCTCTAAACAACTGTAGAAGGTACATTAGGCCATAGATAGAGTTCTTTTTGCCAGCCAAGTGGCAGCGTACCCCTCTCACTTTATTTGTTTTAGGATATGGTACACCAGTAGCAATTAAGCCAGCTGATAAGTTGAGAGGTAGGGTTATGCTACAGTTAATGGGAATAATAAAAGCTATGAATAGCATGTTCATAAACATCATTTGAGCCAATTCCTAGCAGTTCAGCAATAGTGAAGTTTACTCTAATGCTCAAACTCACGTTCGTTCAAATTTAGATGTCTTATAAAGTGCCCTAATTTTGTACATTTTACCATCATAGCTGTCACTTGGGCGTCCGGTCTACCCTGCTACTCATTTCATTAGCAAGATAAATGTATCTTACTGCTTGCTAGGCAACAACAGAGTGGCCCTCACGTCAGACAACATCTTGCATTTAGCTTTATGATGTCAGCTTGCTAGGCAACAGATTGGCCCTCATGTCAGACAACATCTTGCTTTCGCTTTATGATGTCAGATCATCACTGGTACAATTGTCCTTGTGGAAGCGGACCACACAGGAGGATGAGATATCAGAAGTTATGCAGTAGGTTGCTATCTCTATTCATGACTGCAAGGCAAGTCGGAGGCGGAATAGCAAATACTCTGAACCACTCAAAGCACTGTGGCCTTTTTGAAAGTGGGATGCAGATACAAAAACAGAGATTATCCTTACCAACAATCCCTCTTGAGTATCAGAGTCCAACATACAGAGTGCAGCGGAAGACGTTAAATGTGCTTCATTCCGTGAGAACGCAACTCTATAGTTCTACAGTGAGATAGTGTATTTCAGCCTCAAAGGAAGCAATGTCCTCAAACAGAACATTGGTGGCACCAGGATCTAAAGCAGGCTTAAGAAGCCTTGGATGCAGTCAGTCTTTTATTAACTATCATGACCGACACAATGTGAGCCATAATACTTCCATTTTGGCAGAAATTACATTCAAGCACAGGCCCCCACTAAAAGGTAGTGATGACATTCAGGTGCTGAAAACGCCTTTTTAATGCCTAAAGGAATGATTGTGAGCTTTACTTACCATACATATTGGTCAAATGATGCCCTATGCCGGAAGACTGTCTTTTTTTTTTTTTTTTCAGTATCGGCAATTCAGAGACAATTTGTTGCGAAACACTGCCACTGCTGGTCATTCAGTATAATCTGCAGATGGAAAAGTCCACTGTTAGCACATTTACTACAAGCAATACAAAAAATCATGCTTTTTATAAAGGGTAAACAGATCAATACTATGGAGTTTGTATTATTGTGAAAATCAGCAGCTCATTAGAAAATCAAATCTCGATTTGTGTTTTTAACCTACCATACTACTCTGAATCTCATGCCTCTTTTGCCAACACGCTCTAAACAACTGTAGAAGGTACATTAGGCCATAGATAGAGATCTTTTTGCCAGCCAAGTGGCAGCGTACCCCTCTCACTTTATTCGTTTTAGGATATGGTACACCAGTAGCAATTAAGCCAGCTGATAAGTTGAGAGGTAGGGTTATGCTACAGTTAATGGGAATAATAAAAGCTATGAATAGCATGTTCATAATCATCATTTGAGCCAATTCCTAGCAGTTCAGCAATAGTGAAGTTGACTCTAATGCTCAAACTCACGTTCGTTCAAATTTAGAGGTCTTATAAAGTGCCCTAATTTTGAACATTTTACCATCATAGCTGTCACTTGGGCGTCCGGTCTACCCTTCTACTCATTTCATTAGCAAGATAAATGTATCTTACTGCTTGCTAGGCAACAACAGAGTGGCCCTCACGTCAGACAACATCTTGCATTTAGCTTTATGATGTCAGCTTGCTAGGCAACAGATTGGCCCTCATGTCAGACAACATCTTGCTTTCGCTTTATGATGTCAGATCATCACTGGTACAATTGTCCTTGTGGAAGCGGACCACACAGGAGGATGAGATATCAGAAGTTTTGCAGTAGGTTGCTATCTCTATTCATGACTGCAAGGCAAGTCGGAGGCGGAATGGCAAATACTCTGAACCACTCAAAGCACTGTGGCCTTTTTGAAAGTGGGATGCAGATACAAAAACAGAGATTATCCTTACCAACAATCCTTCTTGAGTATCAGAGTCCAACATACAGAGTGCAGCGGAAGACGTTAAATGTGCTTCATTCCGTGAGAACGCAACTCTATAGTTCTACAGTGAGATAGTGCATTTCAGCCTCAAAGGAAGCAATGTCCTCAAACGGAACATTGGTGGCACCAGGATCTAAAGCAGGCTTAAGAAGCCTTGGATGCAGTCAGTCTTTTATTAACTATCATGACCGACACAATGTGATCCATAATACTTCCATCTTGGCAGAAATTACATTCAAGCACAGGCCCCCACTAGAAGGTAGTGATGACATTCAGGTGCTGAAAACGCCTTTTTAATGCCTAAAGGAATGATTGTGAGCTTTACTTACCATACATATTGGTCAAATGATGTCCTATGCCGGAAGACTGTCTTTTTTATTTTTCTTCAGTATCGGCAATGCAGAGACAATTTGTTGCGAAACACTGCCACTGCTGGTCATTCAGTATAATCTGCAGATGGAAAAGTCCACTATTAGCACATTTACTACAAGCAATACAAAAATCATGCTTTTTATAAAGGGTAAACATATCAATACTATGGAGTTTGTATTATTGTGAAAATCAGCAGTACATTAGAAAATCAAATCTCGATTTGTGTTTTTAACCTACCATACTACTCTGAATCTCATGCCTCTTTTGCCAACACGCTCTAAACAACTGTAGAAGGTACATTAGGCCATAGATAGAGTTCTTTTTGCCAGCCAAGTGGCAGCGTACCCCTCTCACTTTATTTGTTTTAGGATATGGTACACCAGTAGCAATTAAGCCAGCTGATAAGTTGAGAGGTAGGGTTATGCTACAGTTAATGGGAATAATAAAAGCTATGAATAGCATGTTCATAAACATCATTTGAGCCAATTCCTAGCAGTTCAGCAATAGTGAAGTTTACTCTAATGCTCAAACTCACGTTCGTTCAAATTTAGATGTCTTATAAAGTGCCCTAATTTTGTACATTTTACCATCATAGCTGTCACTTGGGCGTCCGGTCTACCCTGCTACTCATTTCATTAGCAAGATAAATGTATCTTACTGCTTGCTAGGCAACAACAGAGTGGCCCTCACGTCAGACAACATCTTGCATTTAGCTTTATGATGTCAGCTTGCTAGGCAACAGATTGGCCCTCATGTCAGACAACATCTTGCTTTCGCTTTATGATGTCAGATCATCACTGGTACAATTGTCCTTGTGGAAGCGGACCACACAGGAGGATGAGATATCAGAAGTTATGCAGTAGGTTGCTATCTCTATTCATGACTGCAAGGCAAGTCGGAGGCGGAATAGCAAATACTCTGAACCACTCAAAGCACTGTGGCCTTTTTGAAAGTGGGATGCAGATACAAAAACAGAGATTATCCTTACCAACAATCCCTCTTGAGTATCAGAGTCCAACATACAGAGTGCAGCGGAAGACGTTAAATGTGCTTCATTCCGTGAGAACGCAACTCTATAGTTCTACAGTGAGATAGTGTATTTCAGCCTCAAAGGAAGCAATGTCCTCAAACAGAACATTGGTGGCACCAGGATCTAAAGCAGGCTTAAGAAGCCTTGGATGCAGTCAGTCTTTTATTAACTATCATGACCGACACAATGTGAGCCATAATACTTCCATTTTGGCAGAAATTACATTCAAGCACAGGCCCCCACTAAAAGGTAGTGATGACATTCAGGTGCTGAAAACGCCTTTTTAATGCCTAAAGGAATGATTGTGAGCTTTACTTACCATACATATTGGTCAAATGATGCCCTATGCCGGAAGACTGTCTTTTTTTTTTTTTTTTCAGTATCGGCAATTCAGAGACAATTTGTTGCGAAACACTGCCACTGCTGGTCATTCAGTATAATCTGCAGATGGAAAAGTCCACTGTTAGCACATTTACTACAAGCAATACAAAAAATCATGCTTTTTATAAAGGGTAAACAGATCAATACTATGGAGTTTGTATTATTGTGAAAATCAGCAGCTCATTAGAAAATCAAATCTCGATTTGTGTTTTTAACCTACCATACTACTCTGAATCTCATGCCTCTTTTGCCAACACGCTCTAAACAACTGTAGAAGGTACATTAGGCCATAGATAGAGATCTTTTTGCCAGCCAAGTGGCAGCGTACCCCTCTCACTTTATTCGTTTTAGGATATGGTACACCAGTAGCAATTAAGCCAGCTGATAAGTTGAGAGGTAGGGTTATGCTACAGTTAATGGGAATAATAAAAGCTATGAATAGCATGTTCATAATCATCATTTGAGCCAATTCCTAGCAGTTCAGCAATAGTGAAGTTGACTCTAATGCTCAAACTCACGTTCGTTCAAATTTAGAGGTCTTATAAAGTGCCCTAATTTTGAACATTTTACCATCATAGCTGTCACTTGGGCGTCCGGTCTACCCTTCTACTCATTTCATTAGCAAGATAAATGTATCTTACTGCTTGCTAGGCAACAACAGAGTGGCCCTCACGTCAGACAACATCTTGCATTTAGCTTTATGATGTCAGCTTGCTAGGCAACAGATTGGCCCTCATGTCAGACAACATCTTGCTTTCGCTTTATGATGTCAGATCATCACTGGTACAATTGTCCTTGTGGAAGCGGACCACACAGGAGGATGAGATATCAGAAGTTTTGCAGTAGGTTGCTATCTCTATTCATGACTGCAAGGCAAGTCGGAGGCGGAATGGCAAATACTCTGAACCACTCAAAGCACTGTGGCCTTTTTGAAAGTGGGATGCAGATACAAAAACAGAGATTATCCTTACCAACAATCCTTCTTGAGTATCAGAGTCCAACATACAGAGTGCAGCGGAAGACGTTAAATGTGCTTCATTCCGTGAGAACGCAACTCTATAGTTCTACAGTGAGATAGTGTATTTCAGCCTCAAAGGAAGCAATGTCCTCAAACAGAACATTGGTGGCACCAGGATCTAAAGCAGGCTTAAGAAGCCTTGGATGCAGTCAGTCTTTTATTAACTATCATGACCGACACAATGTGAGCCATAATACTTCCATTTTGGCAGAAATTACATTCAAGCACAGGCCCCCACTAAAAGGTAGTGATGACATTCAGGTGCTGAAAACGCCTTTTTAATGCCTAAAGGAATGATTGTGAGCTTTACTTACCATACATATTGGTCAAATGATGCCCTATGCCGGAAGACTGTCTTTTTTTTTTTTTTTCAGTATCGGCAATTCAGAGACAATTTGTTGCGAAACACTGCCACTGCTGGTCATTCAGTATAATCTGCAGATGGAAAAGTCCACTGTTAGCACATTTACTACAAGCAATACAAAAAATCATGCTTTTTATAAAGGGTAAACAGATCAATACTATGGAGTTTGTATTATTGTGAAAATCAGCAGCTCATTAGAAAATCAAATCTCGATTTGTGTTTTTAACCTACCATACTACTCTGAATCTCATGCCTCTTTTGCCAATACGCTCTAAACAACTGTAGAAGGTACATTAGGCCATAGATAGAGTTCTTTTTGCCAGCCAAGTGGCAGCGTACCCCTCTCACTTTATTTGTTTTAGGATATGGTACACCAGCAGCAATTAAGCCAGCTGATAAGTTGAGAGGTAGGGTTATGCTACAGTTAATGGGAATAATAAAAGCTATGAATAGCATGTTCATAAACATCATTTGAGCCAATTCCTAGCAGTTCAGCAATAGTGAAGTTGACTCTAATGCTCAAACTCACGTTCGTTCAAATTTAGATGTCTTATAAAGTGCCCTAATTTTGTACATTTTACCATCATAGCTGTCACTTGGGCGTCCGGTCTACCCTGCTACTCATTTCATTAGCAAGATAAATGTATCTTACTGCTTGCTAGGCAACAACAGAGTGGCCCTCACGTCAGACAACATCTTGCATTTAGCTTTATGATGTCAGCTTGCTAGGCAACAGATTGGCCCTCATGTCAGACAACATCTTGCTTTCGCTTTATGATGTCAGATCATCACTGGTACAATTGTCCTTGTGGAAGCGGACCACACAGGAGGATGAGATATCAGAAGTTATGCAGTAGGTTGCTATCTCTATTCATGACTGCAAGGCAAGTCGGAGGCGGAATGGCAAATACTCTGAACCACTCAAAGCACTGTGGCCTTTTTGAAAGTGGGATGCAGATACAAAAACAGAGATTATCCTTACCAACAATCCTTCTTGAGTATCAGAGTCCAACATACAGAGTGCAGCGGAAGACGTTAAATGTGCTTCATTCCGTGAGAACGCAACTCTATAGTTCTACAGTGAGATAGTGCATTTCAGCCTCAAAGGAAGCAATGTCCTCAAACGGAACATTGGTGGCACCAGGATCTAAAGCAGGCTTAAGAAGCCTTGGATGCAGTCAGTCTTTTATGAACTATCATGACCGACACAATGTGATCCATAATACTTCCATCTTGGCAGAAATTACATTCAAGCACAGGCCCCCACTAGAAGGTAGTGATGACATTCAGGTGCTGAAAACGCCTTTTTAATGCCTAAAGGAATGATTGTGAGCTTTACTTACCATACATATTGGTCAAATGATGCCCTATGCCGGAAGACTGTCTTTTTTTTTTTCTTCAGTATCGGCAATGCAGAGACAATTTGTTGCAAAACACTGCCACTGCTGGTCATTCAGTATAATCTGCAGATGAAAAAGTCCACTGTTAGCACATGTACTACAAGCAATACAAAAAATCATGCTTTTTATAAAGGGTAAACAGATCAATACTATGGAGTTTGTATTATTGTGAAAATCAGCAGCTCATTAGAAAATCAAATCTCGATTTGTGTTTTTAACCTACCATACTACTCTGAATCTCATGCCTCTTTTGCCAACACGCTCTAAACAACTGTAGAAGGTACATTAGGCCATAGATAGAGATCTTTTTGCCAGCCAAGTGGCAGCGTACCCCTCTCACTTTATTCGTTTTAGGATATGGTACACCAGTAGCAATTAAGCCAGCTGATAAGTTGAGAGGTAGGGTTATGCTACAGTTAATGGGAATAATAAAAGCTATGAATAGCATGTTCATAATCATCATTTGAGCCAATTCCTAGCAGTTCAGCAATAGTGAAGTTGACTCTAATGCTCAAACTCACGTTCGTTCAAATTTAGAGGTCTTATAAAGTGCCCTAATTTTGAACATTTTACCATCATAGCTGTCACTTGGGCGTCCGGTCTACCCTTCTACTCATTTCATTAGCAAGATAAATGTATCTTACTGCTTGCTAGGCAACAACAGAGTGGCCCTCACGTCAGACAACATCTTGCATTTAGCTTTATGATGTCAGCTTGCTAGGCAACAGATTGGCCCTCATGTCAGACAACATCTTGCTTTCGCTTTATGATGTCAGATCATCACTGGTACAATTGTCCTTGTGGAAGCGGACCACACAGGAGGATGAGATATCAGAAGTTTTGCAGTAGGTTGCTATCTCTATTCATGACTGCAAGGCAAGTCGGAGGCGGAATGGCAAATACTCTGAACCACTCAAAGCACTGTGGCCTTTTTGAAAGTGGGATGCAGATACAAAAACAGAGATTATCCTTACCAACAATCCTTCTTGAGTATCAGAGTCCAACATACAGAGTGCAGCGGAAGACGTTAAATGTGCTTCATTCCGTGAGAACGCAACTCTATAGTTCTACAGTGAGATAGTGCATTTCAGCCTCAAAGGAAGCAATGTCCTCAAACGGAACATTGGTGGCACCAGGATCTAAAGCAGGCTTAAGAAGCCTTGGATGCAGTCAGTCTTTTATTAACTATCATGACCGACACAATGTGATCCATAATACTTCCATCTTGGCAGAAATTACATTCAAGCACAGGCCCCCACTAGAAGGTAGTGATGACATTCAGGTGCTGAAAACGCCTTTTTAATGCCTAAAGGAATGATTGTGAGCTTTACTTACCATACATATTGGTCAAATGATGTCCTATGCCGGAAGACTGTCTTTTTTATTTTTCTTCAGTATCGGCAATGCAGAGACAATTTGTTGCGAAACACTGCCACTGCTGGTCATTCAGTATAATCTGCAGATGGAAAAGTCCACTGTTAGCACATTTACTACAAGCAATACAAAAATCATGCTTTTTATAAAGGGTAAACATATCAATACTATGGAGTTTGTATTATTGTGAAAATCAGCAGTACATTAGAAAATCAAATCTCGATTTGTGTTTTTAACCTACCATACTACTCTGAATCTCATGCCTCTTTTGCCAACACGCTCTAAACAACTGTAGAAGGTACATTAGGCCATAGATAGAGTTCTTTTTGCCAGCCAAGTGGCAGCGTACCCCTCTCACTTTATTTGTTTTAGGATATGGTACACCAGTAGCAATTAAGCCAGCTGATAAGTTGAGAGGTAGGGTTATGCTACAGTTAATGGGAATAATAAAAGCTATGAATAGCATGTTCATAAACATCATTTGAGCCAATTCCTAGCAGTTCAGCAATAGTGAAGTTTACTCTAATGCTCAAACTCACGTTCGTTCAAATTTAGATGTCTTATAAAGTGCCCTAATTTTGTACATTTTACCATCATAGCTGTCACTTGGGCGTCCGGTCTACCCTGCTACTCATTTCATTAGCAAGATAAATGTATCTTACTGCTTGCTAGGCAACAACAGAGTGGCCCTCACGTCAGACAACATCTTGCATTTAGCTTTATGATGTCAGCTTGCTAGGCAACAGATTGGCCCTCATGTCAGACAACATCTTGCTTTCGCTTTATGATGTCAGATCATCACTGGTACAATTGTCCTTGTGGAAGCGGACCACACAGGAGGATGAGATATCAGAAGTTATGCAGTAGGTTGCTATCTCTATTCATGACTGCAAGGCAAGTCGGAGGCGGAATAGCAAATACTCTGAACCACTCAAAGCACTGTGGCCTTTTTGAAAGTGGGATGCAGATACAAAAACAGAGATTATCCTTACCAACAATCCCTCTTGAGTATCAGAGTCCAACATACAGAGTGCAGCGGAAGACGTTAAATGTGCTTCATTCCGTGAGAACGCAACTCTATAGTTCTACAGTGAGATAGTGTATTTCAGCCTCAAAGGAAGCAATGTCCTCAAACAGAACATTGGTGGCACCAGGATCTAAAGCAGGCTTAAGAAGCCTTGGATGCAGTCAGTCTTTTATTAACTATCATGACCGACACAATGTGAGCCATAATACTTCCATTTTGGCAGAAATTACATTCAAGCACAGGCCCCCACTAAAAGGTAGTGATGACATTCAGGTGCTGAAAACGCCTTTTTAATGCCTAAAGGAATGATTGTGAGCTTTACTTACCATACATATTGGTCAAATGATGCCCTATGCCGGAAGACTGTCTTTTTTTTTTTTTTTCAGTATCGGCAATTCAGAGACTATTTGTTGCGAAACACTGCCACTGCTGGTCATTCAGTATAATCTGCAGATGGAAAAGTCCACTGTTAGCACATTTACTACAAGCAATACAAAAAATCATGCTTTTTATAAAGGGTAAACAGATCAATACTATGGAGTTTGTATTATTGTGAAAATCAGCAGCTCATTAGAAAATCAAATCTCGATTTGTGTTTTTAACCTACCATACTACTCTGAATCTCATGCCTCTTTTGCCAACACGCTCTAAACAACTGTAGAAGGTACATTAGGCCATAGATAGAGATCTTTTTGCCAGCCAAGTGGCAGCGTACCCCTCTCACTTTATTCGTTTTAGGATATGGTACACCAGTAGCAATTAAGCCAGCTGATAAGTTGAGAGGTAGGGTTATGCTACAGTTAATGGGAATAATAAAAGCTATGAATAGCATGTTCATAATCATCATTTGAGCCAATTCCTAGCAGTTCAGCAATAGTGAAGTTGACTCTAATGCTCAAACTCACGTTCGTTCAAATTTAGAGGTCTTATAAAGTGCCCTAATTTTGAACATTTTACCATCATAGCTGTCACTTGGGCGTCCGGTCTACCCTTCTACTCATTTCATTAGCAAGATAAATGTATCTTACTGCTTGCTAGGCAACAACAGAGTGGCCCTCACGTCAGACAACATCTTGCATTTAGCTTTATGATGTCAGCTTGCTAGGCAACAGATTGGCCCTCATGTCAGACAACATCTTGCTTTCGCTTTATGATGTCAGATCATCACTGGTACAATTGTCCTTGTGGAAGCGGACCACACAGGAGGATGAGATATCAGAAGTTTTGCAGTAGGTTGCTATCTCTATTCATGACTGCAAGGCAAGTCGGAGGCGGAATGGCAAATACTCTGAACCACTCAAAGCACTGTGGCCTTTTTGAAAGTGGGATGCAGATACAAAAACAGAGATTATCCTTACCAACAATCCTTCTTGAGTATCAGAGTCCAACATACAGAGTGCAGCGGAAGACGTTAAATGTGCTTCATTCCGTGAGAACGCAACTCTATAGTTCTACAGTGAGATAGTGCATTTCAGCCTCAAAGGAAGCAATGTCCTCAAACGGAACATTGGTGGCACCAGGATCTAAAGCAGGCTTAAGAAGCCTTGGATGCAGTCAGTCTTTTATTAACTATCATGACCGACACAATGTGATCCATAATACTTCCATCTTGGCAGAAATTACATTCAAGCACAGGCCCCCACTAGAAGGTAGTGATGACATTCAGGTGCTGAAAACGCCTTTTTAATGCCTAAAGGAATGATTGTGAGCTTTACTTACCATACATATTGGTCAAATGATGTCCTATGCCGGAAGACTGTCTTTTTTATTTTTCTTCAGTATCGGCAATGCAGAGACAATTTGTTGCGAAACACTGCCACTGCTGGTCATTCAGTATAATCTGCAGATGGAAAAGTCCACTGTTAGCACATTTACTACAAGCAATACAAAAATCATGCTTTTTATAAAGGGTAAACATATCAATACTATGGAGTTTGTATTATTGTGAAAATCAGCAGTACATTAGAAAATCAAATCTCGATTTGTGTTTTTAACCTACCATACTACTCTGAATCTCATGCCTCTTTTGCCAACACGCTCTAAACAACTGTAGAAGGTACATTAGGCCATAGATAGAGTTCTTTTTGCCAGCCAAGTGGCAGCGTACCCCTCTCACTTTATTTGTTTTAGGATATGGTACACCAGTAGCAATTAAGCCAGCTGATAAGTTGAGAGGTAGGGTTATGCTACAGTTAATGGGAATAATAAAAGCTATGAATAGCATGTTCATAAACATCATTTGAGCCAATTCCTAGCAGTTCAGCAATAGTGAAGTTTACTCTAATGCTCAAACTCACGTTCGTTCAAATTTAGATGTCTTATAAAGTGCCCTAATTTTGTACATTTTACCATCATAGCTGTCACTTGGGCGTCCGGTCTACCCTGCTACTCATTTCATTAGCAAGATAAATGTATCTTACTGCTTGCTAGGCAACAACAGAGTGGCCCTCACGTCAGACAACATCTTGCATTTAGCTTTATGATGTCAGCTTGCTAGGCAACAGATTGGCCCTCATGTCAGACAACATCTTGCTTTCGCTTTATGATGTCAGATCATCACTGGTACAATTGTCCTTGTGGAAGCGGACCACACAGGAGGATGAGATATCAGAAGTTATGCAGTAGGTTGCTATCTCTATTCATGACTGCAAGGCAAGTCGGAGGCGGAATAGCAAATACTCGGAACCACTCAAAGCACTGTGGCCTTTTTGAAAGTGGGATGCAGATACAAAAACAGAGATTATCCTTACCAACAATCCCTCTTGAGTATCAGAGTCCAACATACAGAGTGCAGCGGAAGACGTTAAATGTGCTTCATTCCGTGAGAACGCAACTCTATAGTTCTACAGTGAGATAGTGTATTTCAGCCTCAAAGGAAGCAATGTCCTCAAACAGAACATTGGTGGCACCAGGATCTAAAGCAGGCTTAAGAAGCCTTGGATGCAGTCAGTCTTTTATTAACTATCATGACCGACACAATGTGAGCCATAATACTTCCATTTTGGCAGAAATTACATTCAAGCACAGGCCCCCACTAAAAGGTAGTGATGACATTCAGGTGCTGAAAACGCCTTTTTAATGCCTAAAGGAATGATTGTGAGCTTTACTTACCATACATATTGGTCAAATGATGCCCTATGCCGGAAGACTGTCTTTTTTTTTTTTTTTCAGTATCGGCAATTCAGAGACAATTTGTTGCGAAACACTGCCACTGCTGGTCATTCAGTATAATCTGCAGATGGAAAAGTCCACTGTTAGCACATTTACTACAAGCAATACAAAAAATCATGCTTTTTATAAAGGGTAAACAGATCAATACTATGGAGTTTGTATTATTGTGAAAATCAGCAGCTCATTAGAAAATCAAATCTCGATTTGTGTTTTTAACCTACCATACTACTCTGAATCTCATGCCTCTTTTGCCAACACGCTCTAAACAACTGTAGAAGGTACATTAGGCCATAGATAGAGATCTTTTTGCCAGCCAAGTGGCAGCGTACCCCTCTCACTTTATTCGTTTTAGGATATGGTACACCAGTAGCAATTAAGCCAGCTGATAAGTTGAGAGGTAGGGTTATGCTACAGTTAATGGGAATAATAAAAGCTATGAATAGCATGTTCATAATCATCATTTGAGCCAATTCCTAGCAGTTCAGCAATAGTGAAGTTGACTCTAATGCTCAAACTCACGTTCGTTCAAATTTAGAGGTCTTATAAAGTGCCCTAATTTTGAACATTTTACCATCATAGCTGTCACTTGGGCGTCCGGTCTACCCTTCTACTCATTTCATTAGCAAGATAAATGTATCTTACTGCTTGCTAGGCAACAACAGAGTGGCCCTCACGTCAGACAACATCTTGCATTTAGCTTTATGATGTCAGCTTGCTAGGCAACAGATTGGCCCTCATGTCAGACAACATCTTGCTTTCGCTTTATGATGTCAGATCATCACTGGTACAATTGTCCTTGTGGAAGCGGACCACACAGGAGGATGAGATATCAGAAGTTTTGCAGTAGGTTGCTATCTCTATTCATGACTGCAAGGCAAGTCGGAGGCGGAATGGCAAATACTCTGAACCACTCAAAGCACTGTGGCCTTTTTGAAAGTGGGATGCAGATACAAAAACAGAGATTATCCTTACCAACAATCCTTCTTGAGTATCAGAGTCCAACATACAGAGTGCAGCGGAAGACGTTAAATGTGCTTCATTCCGTGAGAACGCAACTCTATAGTTCTACAGTGAGATAGTGCATTTCAGCCTCAAAGGAAGCAATGTCCTCAAACGGAACATTGGTGGCACCAGGATCTAAAGCAGGCTTAAGAAGCCTTGGATGCAGTCAGTCTTTTATTAACTATCATGACCGACACAATGTGATCCATAATACTTCCATCTTGGCAGAAATTACATTCAAGCACAGGCCCCCACTAGAAGGTAGTGATGACATTCAGGTGCTGAAAACGCCTTTTTAATGCCTAAAGGAATGATTGTGAGCTTTACTTACCATACATATTGGTCAAATGATGTCCTATGCCGGAAGACTGTCTTTTTTATTTTTCTTCAGTATCGGCAATGCAGAGACAATTTGTTGCGAAACACTGCCACTGCTGGTCATTCAGTATAATCTGCAGATGGAAAAGTCCACTATTAGCACATTTACTACAAGCAATACAAAAATCATGCTTTTTATAAAGGGTAAACATATCAATACTATGGAGTTTGTATTATTGTGAAAATCAGCAGTACATTAGAAAATCAAATCTCGATTTGTGTTTTTAACCTACCATACTACTCTGAATCTCATGCCTCTTTTGCCAACACGCTCTAAACAACTGTAGAAGGTACATTAGGCCATAGATAGAGTTCTTTTTGCCAGCCAAGTGGCAGCGTACCCCTCTCACTTTATTTGTTTTAGGATATGGTACACCAGTAGCAATTAAGCCAGCTGATAAGTTGAGAGGTAGGGTTATGCTACAGTTAATGGGAATAATAAAAGCTATGAATAGCATGTTCATAAACATCATTTGAGCCAATTCCTAGCAGTTCAGCAATAGTGAAGTTTACTCTAATGCTCAAACTCACGTTCGTTCAAATTTAGATGTCTTATAAAGTGCCCTAATTTTGTACATTTTACCATCATAGCTGTCACTTGGGCGTCCGGTCTACCCTGCTACTCATTTCATTAGCAAGATAAATGTATCTTACTGCTTGCTAGGCAACAACAGAGTGGCCCTCACGTCAGACAACATCTTGCATTTAGCTTTATGATGTCAGCTTGCTAGGCAACAGATTGGCCCTCATGTCAGACAACATCTTGCTTTCGCTTTATGATGTCAGATCATCACTGGTACAATTGTCCTTGTGGAAGCGGACCACACAGGAGGATGAGATATCAGAAGTTATGCAGTAGGTTGCTATCTCTATTCATGACTGCAAGGCAAGTCGGAGGCGGAATAGCAAATACTCTGAACCACTCAAAGCACTGTGGCCTTTTTGAAAGTGGGATGCAGATACAAAAACAGAGATTATCCTTACCAACAATCCCTCTTGAGTATCAGAGTCCAACATACAGAGTGCAGCGGAAGACGTTAAATGTGCTTCATTCCGTGAGAACGCAACTCTATAGTTCTACAGTGAGATAGTGTATTTCAGCCTCAAAGGAAGCAATGTCCTCAAACAGAACATTGGTGGCACCAGGATCTAAAGCAGGCTTAAGAAGCCTTGGATGCAGTCAGTCTTTTATTAACTATCATGACCGACACAATGTGAGCCATAATACTTCCATTTTGGCAGAAATTACATTCAAGCACAGGCCCCCACTAAAAGGTAGTGATGACATTCAGGTGCTGAAAACGCCTTTTTAATGCCTAAAGGAATGATTGTGAGCTTTACTTACCATACATATTGGTCAAATGATGCCCTATGCCGGAAGACTGTCTTTTTTTTTTTTTTTCAGTATCGGCAATTCAGAGACAATTTGTTGCGAAACACTGCCACTGCTGGTCATTCAGTATAATCTGCAGATGGAAAAGTCCACTGTTAGCACATTTACTACAAGCAATACAAAAAATCATGCTTTTTATAAAGGGTAAACAGATCAATACTATGGAGTTTGTATTATTGTGAAAATCAGCAGCTCATTAGAAAATCAAATCTCGATTTGTGTTTTTAACCTACCATACTACTCTGAATCTCATGCCTCTTTTGCCAACACGCTCTAAACAACTGTAGAAGGTACATTAGGCCATAGATAGAGATCTTTTTGCCAGCCAAGTGGCAGCGTACCCCTCTCACTTTATTCGTTTTAGGATATGGTACACCAGTAGCAATTAAGCCAGCTGATAAGTTGAGAGGTAGGGTTATGCTACAGTTAATGGGAATAATAAAAGCTATGAATAGCATGTTCATAATCATCATTTGAGCCAATTCCTAGCAGTTCAGCAATAGTGAAGTTGACTCTAATGCTCAAACTCACGTTCGTTCAAATTTAGAGGTCTTATAAAGTGCCCTAATTTTGAACATTTTACCATCATAGCTGTCACTTGGGCGTCCGGTCTACCCTTCTACTCATTTCATTAGCAAGATAAATGTATCTTACTGCTTGCTAGGCAACAACAGAGTGGCCCTCACGTCAGACAACATCTTGCATTTAGCTTTATGATGTCAGCTTGCTAGGCAACAGATTGGCCCTCATGTCAGACAACATCTTGCTTTCGCTTTATGATGTCAGATCATCACTGGTACAATTGTCCTTGTGGAAGCGGACCACACAGGAGGATGAGATATCAGAAGTTTTGCAGTAGGTTGCTATCTCTATTCATGACTGCAAGGCAAGTCGGAGGCGGAATGGCAAATACTCTGAACCACTCAAAGCACTGTGGCCTTTTTGAAAGTGGGATGCAGATACAAAAACAGAGATTATCCTTACCAACAATCCTTCTTGAGTATCAGAGTCCAACATACAGAGTGCAGCGGAAGACGTTAAATGTGCTTCATTCCGTGAGAACGCAACTCTATAGTTCTACAGTGAGATAGTGCATTTCAGCCTCAAAGGAAGCAATGTCCTCAAACGGAACATTGGTGGCACCAGGATCTAAAGCAGGCTTAAGAAGCCTTGGATGCAGTCAGTCTTTTATTAACTATCATGACCGACACAATGTGATCCATAATACTTCCATCTTGGCAGAAATTACATTCAAGCACAGGCCCCCACTAGAAGGTAGTGATGACATTCAGGTGCTGAAAACGCCTTTTTAATGCCTAAAGGAATGATTGTGAGCTTTACTTACCATACATATTGGTCAAATGATGTCCTATGCCGGAAGACTGTCTTTTTTATTTTTCTTCAGTATCGGCAATGCAGAGACAATTTGTTGCGAAACACTGCCACTGCTGGTCATTCAGTATAATCTGCAGATGGAAAAGTCCACTATTAGCACATTTACTACAAGCAATACAAAAATCATGCTTTTTATAAAGGGTAAACATATCAATACTATGGAGTTTGTATTATTGTGAAAATCAGCAGTACATTAGAAAATCAAATCTCGATTTGTGTTTTTAACCTACCATACTACTCTGAATCTCATGCCTCTTTTGCCAACACGCTCTAAACAACTGTAGAAGGTACATTAGGCCATAGATAGAGTTCTTTTTGCCAGCCAAGTGGCAGCGTACCCCTCTCACTTTATTTGTTTTAGGATATGGTACACCAGTAGCAATTAAGCCAGCTGATAAGTTGAGAGGTAGGGTTATGCTACAGTTAAAGGGAATAATAAAAGCTATGAATAGCATGTTCATAAACATCATTTGAGCCAATTCCTAGCAGTTCAGCAATGGTGAAGTTTACTCTAATGCTCAAACTCACGTTCGTTCAAATTTAGATGTCTTATAAAGTGCCCTAATTTTGTACATTTTACCATCATAGCTGTCACTTGGGCGTCCGGTCTACCCTGCTACTCATTTCATTAGCAAGATAAATGTATCTTACTGCTTGCTAGGCAACAACAGAGTGGCCCTCACGTCAGACAACATCTTGCATTTAGCTTTATGATGTCAGCTTGCTAGGCAACAGATTGGCCCTCATGTCAGACAACATCTTGCTTTCGCTTTATGATGTCAGATCATCACTGGTACAATTGTCCTTGTGGAAGCGGACCACACAGGAGGATGAGATATCAGAAGTTATGCAGTAGGTTGCTATCTCTATTCATGACTGCAAGGCAAGTCGGAGGCGGAATAGCAAATACTCTGAACCACTCAAAGCACTGTGGCCTTTTTGAAAGTGGGATGCAGATACAAAAACAGAGATTATCCTTACCAACAATCCCTCTTGAGTATCAGAGTCCAACATACAGAGTGCAGCGGAAGACGTTAAATGTGCTTCATTCCGTGAGAACGCAACTCTATAGTTCTACAGTGAGATAGTGTATTTCAGCCTCAAAGGAAGCAATGTCCTCAAACAGAACATTGGTGGCACCAGGATCTAAAGCAGGCTTAAGAAGCCTTGGATGCAGTCAGTCTTTTATTAACTATCATGACCGACACAATGTGAGCCATAATACTTCCATTTTGGCAGAAATTACATTCAAGCACAGGCCCCCACTAAAAGGTAGTGATGACATTCAGGTGCTGAAAACGCCTTTTTAATGCCTAAAGGAATGATTGTGAGCTTTACTTACCATACATATTGGTCAAATGATGCCCTATGCCGGAAGACTGTCTTTTTTTTTTTTTTTCAGTATCGGCAATTCAGAGACAATTTGTTGCGAAACACTGCCACTGCTGGTCATTCAGTATAATCTGCAGATGGAAAAGTCCACTGTTAGCACATTTACTACAAGCAATACAAAAAATCATGCTTTTTATAAAGGGTAAACAGATCAATACTATGGAGTTTGTATTATTGTGAAAATCAGCAGCTCATTAGAAAATCAAATCTCGATTTGTGTTTTTAACCTACCATACTACTCTGAATCTCATGCCTCTTTTGCCAACACGCTCTAAACAACTGTAGAAGGTACATTAGGCCATAGATAGAGATCTTTTTGCCAGCCAAGTGGCAGCGTACCCCTCTCACTTTATTCGTTTTAGGATATGGTACACCAGTAGCAATTAAGCCAGCTGATAAGTTGAGAGGTAGGGTTATGCTACAGTTAATGGGAATAATAAAAGCTATGAATAGCATGTTCATAATCATCATTTGAGCCAATTCCTAGCAGTTCAGCAATAGTGAAGTTGACTCTAATGCTCAAACTCACGTTCGTTCAAATTTAGAGGTCTTATAAAGTGCCCTAATTTTGAACATTTTACCATCATAGCTGTCACTTGGGCGTCCGGTCTACCCTTCTACTCATTTCATTAGCAAGATAAATGTATCTTACTGCTTGCTAGGCAACAACAGAGTGGCCCTCACGTCAGACAACATCTTGCATTTAGCTTTATGATGTCAGCTTGCTAGGCAACAGATTGGCCCTCATGTCAGACAACATCTTGCTTTCGCTTTATGATGTCAGATCATCACTGGTACAATTGTCCTTGTGGAAGCGGACCACACAGGAGGATGAGATATCAGAAGTTTTGCAGTAGGTTGCTATCTCTATTCATGACTGCAAGGCAAGTCGGAGGCGGAATGGCAAATACTCTGAACCACTCAAAGCACTGTGGCCTTTTTGAAAGTGGGATGCAGATACAAAAACAGAGATTATCCTTACCAACAATCCTTCTTGAGTATCAGAGTCCAACATACAGAGTGCAGCGGAAGACGTTAAATGTGCTTCATTCCGTGAGAACGCAACTCTATAGTTCTACAGTGAGATAGTGCATTTCAGCCTCAAAGGAAGCAATGTCCTCAAACGGAACATTGGTGGCACCAGGATCTAAAGCAGGCTTAAGAAGCCTTGGATGCAGTCAGTCTTTTATTAACTATCATGACCGACACAATGTGATCCATAATACTTCCATCTTGGCAGAAATTACATTCAAGCACAGGCCCCCACTAGAAGGTAGTGATGACATTCAGGTGCTGAAAACGCCTTTTTAATGCCTAAAGGAATGATTGTGAGCTTTACTTACCATACATATTGGTCAAATGATGTCCTATGCCGGAAGACTGTCTTTTTTATTTTTCTTCAGTATCGGCAATGCAGAGACAATTTGTTGCGAAACACTGCCACTGCTGGTCATTCAGTATAATCTGCAGATGGAAAAGTCCACTGTTAGCACATTTACTACAAGCAATACAAAAATCATGCTTTTTATAAAGGGTAAACATATCAATACTATGGAGTTTGTATTATTGTGAAAATCAGCAGTACATTAGAAAATCAAATCTCGATTTGTGTTTTTAACCTACCATACTACTCTGAATCTCATGCCTCTTTTGCCAACACGCTCTAAACAACTGTAGAAGGTACATTAGGCCATAGATAGAGTTCTTTTTGCCAGCCAAGTGGCAGCGTACCCCTCTCACTTTATTTGTTTTAGGATATGGTACACCAGTAGCAATTAAGCCAGCTGATAAGTTGAGAGGTAGGGTTATGCTACAGTTAATGGGAATAATAAAAGCTATGAATAGCATGTTCATAAACATCATTTGAGCCAATTCCTAGCAGTTCAGCAATAGTGAAGTTTACTCTAATGCTCAAACTCACGTTCGTTCAAATTTAGATGTCTTATAAAGTGCCCTAATTTTGTACATTTTACCATCATAGCTGTCACTTGGGCGTCCGGTCTACCCTGCTACTCATTTCATTAGCAAGATAAATGTATCTTACTGCTTGCTAGGCAACAACAGAGTGGCCCTCACGTCAGACAACATCTTGCATTTAGCTTTATGATGTCAGCTTGCTAGGCAACAGATTGGCCCTCATGTCAGACAACATCTTGCTTTCGCTTTATGATGTCAGATCATCACTGGTACAATTGTCCTTGTGGAAGCGGACCACACAGGAGGATGAGATATCAGAAGTTATGCAGTAGGTTGCTATCTCTATTCATGACTGCAAGGCAAGTCGGAGGCGGAATAGCAAATACTCTGAACCACTCAAAGCACTGTGGCCTTTTTGAAAGTGGGATGCAGATACAAAAACAGAGATTATCCTTACCAACAATCCCTCTTGAGTATCAGAGTCCAACATACAGAGTGCAGCGGAAGACGTTAAATGTGCTTCATTCCGTGAGAACGCAACTCTATAGTTCTACAGTGAGATAGTGTATTTCAGCCTCAAAGGAAGCAATGTCCTCAAACAGAACATTGGTGGCACCAGGATCTAAAGCAGGCTTAAGAAGCCTTGGATGCAGTCAGTCTTTTATTAACTATCATGACCGACACAATGTGAGCCATAATACTTCCATTTTGGCAGAAATTACATTCAAGCACAGGCCCCCACTAAAAGGTAGTGATGACATTCAGGTGCTGAAAACGCCTTTTTAATGCCTAAAGGAATGATTGTGAGCTTTACTTACCATACATATTGGTCAAATGATGCCCTATGCCGGAAGACTGTCTTTTTTTTTTTTTTTTCAGTATCGGCAATTCAGAGACAATTTGTTGCGAAACACTGCCACTGCTGGTCATTCAGTATAATCTGCAGATGGAAAAGTCCACTGTTAGCACATTTACTACAAGCAATACAAAAAATCATGCTTTTTATAAAGGGTAAACAGATCAATACTATGGAGTTTGTATTATTGTGAAAATCAGCAGCTCATTAGAAAATCAAATCTCGATTTGTGTTTTTAACCTACCATACTACTCTGAATCTCATGCCTCTTTTGCCAACACGCTCTAAACAACTGTAGAAGGTACATTAGGCCATAGATAGAGATCTTTTTGCCAGCCAAGTGGCAGCGTACCCCTCTCACTTTATTCGTTTTAGGATATGGTACACCAGTAGCAATTAAGCCAGCTGATAAGTTGAGAGGTAGGGTTATGCTACAGTTAATGGGAATAATAAAAGCTATGAATAGCATGTTCATAATCATCATTTGAGCCAATTCCTAGCAGTTCAGCAATAGTGAAGTTGACTCTAATGCTCAAACTCACGTTCGTTCAAATTTAGAGGTCTTATAAAGTGCCCTAATTTTGAACATTTTACCATCATAGCTGTCACTTGGGCGTCCGGTCTACCCTTCTACTCATTTCATTAGCAAGATAAATGTATCTTACTGCTTGCTAGGCAACAACAGAGTGGCCCTCACGTCAGACAACATCTTGCATTTAGCTTTATGATGTCAGCTTGCTAGGCAACAGATTGGCCCTCATGTCAGACAACATCTTGCTTTCGCTTTATGATGTCAGATCATCACTGGTACAATTGTCCTTGTGGAAGCGGACCACACAGGAGGATGAGATATCAGAAGTTTTGCAGTAGGTTGCTATCTCTATTCATGACTGCAAGGCAAGTCGGAGGCGGAATGGCAAATACTCTGAACCACTCAAAGCACTGTGGCCTTTTTGAAAGTGGGATGCAGATACAAAAACAGAGATTATCCTTACCAACAATCCTTCTTGAGTATCAGAGTCCAACATACAGAGTGCAGCGGAAGACGTTAAATGTGCTTCATTCCGTGAGAACGCAACTCTATAGTTCTACAGTGAGATAGTGCATTTCAGCCTCAAAGGAAGCAATGTCCTCAAACGGAACATTGGTGGCACCAGGATCTAAAGCAGGCTTAAGAAGCCTTGGATGCAGTCAGTCTTTTATTAACTATCATGACCGACACAATGTGATCCATAATACTTCCATCTTGGCAGAAATTACATTCAAGCACAGGCCCCCACTAGAAGGTAGTGATGACATTCAGGTGCTGAAAACGCCTTTTTAATGCCTAAAGGAATGATTGTGAGCTTTACTTACCATACATATTGGTCAAATGATGTCCTATGCCGGAAGACTGTCTTTTTTATTTTTCTTCAGTATCGGCAATGCAGAGACAATTTGTTGCGAAACACTGCCACTGCTGGTCATTCAGTATAATCTGCAGATGGAAAAGTCCACTATTAGCACATTTACTACAAGCAATACAAAAATCATGCTTTTTATAAAGGGTAAACATATCAATACTATGGAGTTTGTATTATTGTGAAAATCAGCAGTACATTAGAAAATCAAATCTCGATTTGTGTTTTTAACCTACCATACTACTCTGAATCTCATGCCTCTTTTGCCAACACGCTCTAAACAACTGTAGAAGGTACATTAGGCCATAGATAGAGTTCTTTTTGCCAGCCAAGTGGCAGCGTACCCCTCTCACTTTATTTGTTTTAGGATATGGTACACCAGTAGCAATTAAGCCAGCTGATAAGTTGAGAGGTAGGGTTATGCTACAGTTAATGGGAATAATAAAAGCTATGAATAGCATGTTCATAAACATCATTTGAGCCAATTCCTAGCAGTTCAGCAATAGTGAAGTTTACTCTAATGCTCAAACTCACGTTCGTTCAAATTTAGATGTCTTATAAAGTGCCCTAATTTTGTACATTTTACCATCATAGCTGTCACTTGGGCGTCCGGTCTACCCTGCTACTCATTTCATTAGCAAGATAAATGTATCTTACTGCTTGCTAGGCAACAACAGAGTGGCCCTCACGTCAGACAACATCTTGCATTTAGCTTTATGATGTCAGCTTGCTAGGCAACAGATTGGCCCTCATGTCAGACAACATCTTGCTTTCGCTTTATGATGTCAGATCATCACTGGTACAATTGTCCTTGTGGAAGCGGACCACACAGGAGGATGAGATATCAGAAGTTATGCAGTAGGTTGCTATCTCTATTCATGACTGCAAGGCAAGTCGGAGGCGGAATAGCAAATACTCTGAACCACTCAAAGCACTGTGGCCTTTTTGAAAGTGGGATGCAGATACAAAAACAGAGATTATCCTTACCAACAATCCCTCTTGAGTATCAGAGTCCAACATACAGAGTGCAGCGGAAGACGTTAAATGTGCTTCATTCCGTGAGAACGCAACTCTATAGTTCTACAGTGAGATAGTGTATTTCAGCCTCAAAGGAAGCAATGTCCTCAAACAGAACATTGGTGGCACCAGGATCTAAAGCAGGCTTAAGAAGCCTTGGATGCAGTCAGTCTTTTATTAACTATCATGACCGACACAATGTGAGCCATAATACTTCCATTTTGGCAGAAATTACATTCAAGCACAGGCCCCCACTAAAAGGTAGTGATGACATTCAGGTGCTGAAAACGCCTTTTTAATGCCTAAAGGAATGATTGTGAGCTTTACTTACCATACATATTGGTCAAATGATGCCCTATGCCGGAAGACTGTCTTTTTTTTTTTTTTTCAGTATCGGCAATTCAGAGACAATTTGTTGCGAAACACTGCCACTGCTGGTCATTCAGTATAATCTGCAGATGGAAAAGTCCACTGTTAGCACATTTACTACAAGCAATACAAAAAATCATGCTTTTTATAAAGGGTAAACAGATCAATACTATGGAGTTTGTATTATTGTGAAAATCAGCAGCTCATTAGAAAATCAAATCTCGATTTGTGTTTTTAACCTACCATACTACTCTGAATCTCATGCCTCTTTTGCCAACACGCTCTAAACAACTGTAGAAGGTACATTAGGCCATAGATAGAGATCTTTTTGCCAGCCAAGTGGCAGCGTACCCCTCTCACTTTATTCGTTTTAGGATATGGTACACCAGTAGCAATTAAGCCAGCTGATAAGTTGAGAGGTAGGGTTATGCTACAGTTAATGGGAATAATAAAAGCTATGAATAGCATGTTCATAATCATCATTTGAGCCAATTCCTAGCAGTTCAGCAATAGTGAAGTTGACTCTAATGCTCAAACTCACGTTCGTTCAAATTTAGAGGTCTTATAAAGTGCCCTAATTTTGAACATTTTACCATCATAGCTGTCACTTGGGCGTCCGGTCTACCCTTCTACTCATTTCATTAGCAAGATAAATGTATCTTACTGCTTGCTAGGCAACAACAGAGTGGCCCTCACGTCAGACAACATCTTGCATTTAGCTTTATGATGTCAGCTTGCTAGGCAACAGATTGGCCCTCATGTCAGACAACATCTTGCTTTCGCTTTATGATGTCAGATCATCACTGGTACAATTGTCCTTGTGGAAGCGGACCACACAGGAGGATGAGATATCAGAAGTTTTGCAGTAGGTTGCTATCTCTATTCATGACTGCAAGGCAAGTCGGAGGCGGAATGGCAAATACTCTGAACCACTCAAAGCACTGTGGCCTTTTTGAAAGTGGGATGCAGATACAAAAACAGAGATTATCCTTACCAACAATCCTTCTTGAGTATCAGAGTCCAACATACAGAGTGCAGCGGAAGACGTTAAATGTGCTTCATTCCGTGAGAACGCAACTCTATAGTTCTACAGTGAGATAGTGTATTTCAGCCTCAAAGGAAGCAATGTCCTCAAACAGAACATTGGTGGCACCAGGATCTAAAGCAGGCTTAAGAAGCCTTGGATGCAGTCAGTCTTTTATTAACTATCATGACCGACACAATGTGAGCCATAATACTTCCATTTTGGCAGAAATTACATTCAAGCACAGGCCCCCACTAAAAGGTAGTGATGACATTCAGGTGCTGAAAACGCCTTTTTAATGCCTAAAGGAATGATTGTGAGCTTTACTTACCATACATATTGGTCAAATGATGCCCTATGCCGGAAGACTGTCTTTTTTTTTTTTTTTCAGTATCGGCAATTCAGAGACAATTTGTTGCGAAACACTGCCACTGCTGGTCATTCAGTATAATCTGCAGATGGAAAAGTCCACTGTTAGCACATTTACTACAAGCAATACAAAAAATCATGCTTTTTATAAAGGGTAAACAGATCAATACTATGGAGTTTGTATTATTGTGAAAATCAGCAGCTCATTAGAAAATCAAATCTCGATTTGTGTTTTTAACCTACCATACTACTCTGAATCTCATGCCTCTTTTGCCAATACGCTCTAAACAACTGTAGAAGGTACATTAGGCCATAGATAGAGTTCTTTTTGCCAGCCAAGTGGCAGCGTACCCCTCTCACTTTATTTGTTTTAGGATATGGTACACCAGCAGCAATTAAGCCAGCTGATAAGTTGAGAGGTAGGGTTATGCTACAGTTAATGGGAATAATAAAAGCTATGAATAGCATGTTCATAAACATCATTTGAGCCAATTCCTAGCAGTTCAGCAATAGTGAAGTTGACTCTAATGCTCAAACTCACGTTCGTTCAAATTTAGATGTCTTATAAAGTGCCCTAATTTTGTACATTTTACCATCATAGCTGTCACTTGGGCGTCCGGTCTACCCTGCTACTCATTTCATTAGCAAGATAAATGTATCTTACTGCTTGCTAGGCAACAACAGAGTGGCCCTCACGTCAGACAACATCTTGCATTTAGCTTTATGATGTCAGCTTGCTAGGCAACAGATTGGCCCTCATGTCAGACAACATCTTGCTTTCGCTTTATGATGTCAGATCATCACTGGTACAATTGTCCTTGTGGAAGCGGACCACACAGGAGGATGAGATATCAGAAGTTATGCAGTAGGTTGCTATCTCTATTCATGACTGCAAGGCAAGTCGGAGGCGGAATGGCAAATACTCTGAACCACTCAAAGCACTGTGGCCTTTTTGAAAGTGGGATGCAGATACAAAAACAGAGATTATCCTTACCAACAATCCTTCTTGAGTATCAGAGTCCAACATACAGAGTGCAGCGGAAGACGTTAAATGTGCTTCATTCCGTGAGAACGCAACTCTATAGTTCTACAGTGAGATAGTGCATTTCAGCCTCAAAGGAAGCAATGTCCTCAAACGGAACATTGGTGGCACCAGGATCTAAAGCAGGCTTAAGAAGCCTTGGATGCAGTCAGTCTTTTATGAACTATCATGACCGACACAATGTGATCCATAATACTTCCATCTTGGCAGAAATTACATTCAAGCACAGGCCCCCACTAGAAGGTAGTGATGACATTCAGGTGCTGAAAACGCCTTTTTAATGCCTAAAGGAATGATTGTGAGCTTTACTTACCATACATATTGGTCAAATGATGCCCTATGCCGGAAGACTGTCTTTTTTTTTTTCTTCAGTATCGGCAATGCAGAGACAATTTGTTGCAAAACACTGCCACTGCTGGTCATTCAGTATAATCTGCAGATGAAAAAGTCCACTGTTAGCACATGTACTACAAGCAATACAAAAAATCATGCTTTTTATAAAGGGTAAACAGATCAATACTATGGAGTTTGTATTATTGTGAAAATCAGCAGCTCATTAGAAAATCAAATCTCGATTTGTGTTTTTAACCTACCATACTACTCTGAATCTCATGCCTCTTTTGCCAACACGCTCTAAACAACTGTAGAAGGTACATTAGGCCATAGATAGAGTTCTTTTTGCCAGCCAAGTGGCAGCGTACCCCTCTCACTTTATTTGTTTTAGGATATGGTACACCAGTAGCAATTAAGCCAGCTGATAAGTTGAGAGGTAGGGTTATGCTACAGTTAATGGGAATAATAAAAGCTATGAATAGCATGTTCATAAACATCATTTGAGCCAATTCCTAGCAGTTCAGCAATAGTGAAGTTTACTCTAATGCTCAAACTCACGTTCGTTCAAATTTAGATGTCTTATAAAGTGCCCTAATTTTGTACATTTTACCATCATAGCTGTCACTTGGGCGTCCGGTCTACCCTGCTACTCATTTCATTAGCAAGATAAATGTATCTTACTGCTTGCTAGGCAACAACAGAGTGGCCCTCACGTCAGACAACATCTTGCATTTAGCTTTATGATGTCAGCTTGCTAGGCAACAGATTGGCCCTCATGTCAGACAACATCTTGCTTTCGCTTTATGATGTCAGATCATCACTGGTACAATTGTCCTTGTGGAAGCGGACCACACAGGAGGATGAGATATCAGAAGTTATGCAGTAGGTTGCTATCTCTATTCATGACTGCAAGGCAAGTCGGAGGCGGAATAGCAAATACTCTGAACCACTCAAAGCACTGTGGCCTTTTTGAAAGTGGGATGCAGATACAAAAACAGAGATTATCCTTACCAACAATCCCTCTTGAGTATCAGAGTCCAACATACAGAGTGCAGCGGAAGACGTTAAATGTGCTTCATTCCGTGAGAACGCAACTCTATAGTTCTACAGTGAGATAGTGTATTTCAGCCTCAAAGGAAGCAATGTCCTCAAACAGAACATTGGTGGCACCAGGATCTAAAGCAGGCTTAAGAAGCCTTGGATGCAGTCAGTCTTTTATTAACTATCATGACCGACACAATGTGAGCCATAATACTTCCATTTTGGCAGAAATTACATTCAAGCACAGGCCCCCACTAAAAGGTAGTGATGACATTCAGGTGCTGAAAACGCCTTTTTAATGCCTAAAGGAATGATTGTGAGCTTTACTTACCATACATATTGGTCAAATGATGCCCTATGCCGGAAGACTGTCTTTTTTTTTTTTTTTCAGTATCGGCAATTCAGAGACAATTTGTTGCGAAACACTGCCACTGCTGGTCATTCAGTATAATCTGCAGATGGAAAAGTCCACTGTTAGCACATTTACTACAAGCAATACAAAAAATCATGCTTTTTATAAAGGGTAAACAGATCAATACTATGGAGTTTGTATTATTGTGAAAATCAGCAGCTCATTAGAAAATCAAATCTCGATTTGTGTTTTTAACCTACCATACTACTCTGAATCTCATGCCTCTTTTGCCAACACGCTCTAAACAACTGTAGAAGGTACATTAGGCCATAGATAGAGATCTTTTTGCCAGCCAAGTGGCAGCGTACCCCTCTCACTTTATTCGTTTTAGGATATGGTACACCAGTAGCAATTAAGCCAGCTGATAAGTTGAGAGGTAGGGTTATGCTACAGTTAATGGGAATAATAAAAGCTATGAATAGCATGTTCATAATCATCATTTGAGCCAATTCCTAGCAGTTCAGCAATAGTGAAGTTGACTCTAATGCTCAAACTCACGTTCGTTCAAATTTAGAGGTCTTATAAAGTGCCCTAATTTTGAACATTTTACCATCATAGCTGTCACTTGGGCGTCCGGTCTACCCTTCTACTCATTTCATTAGCAAGATAAATGTATCTTACTGCTTGCTAGGCAACAACAGAGTGGCCCTCACGTCAGACAACATCTTGCATTTAGCTTTATGATGTCAGCTTGCTAGGCAACAGATTGGCCCTCATGTCAGACAACATCTTGCTTTCGCTTTATGATGTCAGATCATCACTGGTACAATTGTCCTTGTGGAAGCGGACCACACAGGAGGATGAGATATCAGAAGTTTTGCAGTAGGTTGCTATCTCTATTCATGACTGCAAGGCAAGTCGGAGGCGGAATGGCAAATACTCTGAACCACTCAAAGCACTGTGGCCTTTTTGAAAGTGGGATGCAGATACAAAAACAGAGATTATCCTTACCAACAATCCTTCTTGAGTATCAGAGTCCAACATACAGAGTGCAGCGGAAGACGTTAAATGTGCTTCATTCCGTGAGAACGCAACTCTATAGTTCTACAGTGAGATAGTGCATTTCAGCCTCAAAGGAAGCAATGTCCTCAAACGGAACATTGGTGGCACCAGGATCTAAAGCAGGCTTAAGAAGCCTTGGATGCAGTCAGTCTTTTATTAACTATCATGACCGACACAATGTGATCCATAATACTTCCATCTTGGCAGAAATTACATTCAAGCACAGGCCCCCACTAGAAGGTAGTGATGACATTCAGGTGCTGAAAACGCCTTTTTAATGCCTAAAGGAATGATTGTGAGCTTTACTTACCATACATATTGGTCAAATGATGTCCTATGCCGGAAGACTGTCTTTTTTATTTTTCTTCAGTATCGGCAATGCAGAGACAATTTGTTGCGAAACACTGCCACTGCTGGTCATTCAGTATAATCTGCAGATGGAAAAGTCCACTATTAGCACATTTACTACAAGCAATACAAAAATCATGCTTTTTATAAAGGGTAAACATATCAATACTATGGAGTTTGTATTATTGTGAAAATCAGCAGTACATTAGAAAATCAAATCTCGATTTGTGTTTTTAACCTACCATACTACTCTGAATCTCATGCCTCTTTTGCCAACACGCTCTAAACAACTGTAGAAGGTACATTAGGCCATAGATAGAGTTCTTTTTGCCAGCCAAGTGGCAGCGTACCCCTCTCACTTTATTTGTTTTAGGATATGGTACACCAGTAGCAATTAAGCCAGCTGATAAGTTGAGAGGTAGGGTTATGCTACAGTTAATGGGAATAATAAAAGCTATGAATAGCATGTTCATAAACATCATTTGAGCCAATTCCTAGCAGTTCAGCAATAGTGAAGTTTACTCTAATGCTCAAACTCACGTTCGTTCAAATTTAGATGTCTTATAAAGTGCCCTAATTTTGTACATTTTACCATCATAGCTGTCACTTGGGCGTCCGGTCTACCCTGCTACTCATTTCATTAGCAAGATAAATGTATCTTACTGCTTGCTAGGCAACAACAGAGTGGCCCTCACGTCAGACAACATCTTGCATTTAGCTTTATGATGTCAGCTTGCTAGGCAACAGATTGGCCCTCATGTCAGACAACATCTTGCTTTCGCTTTATGATGTCAGATCATCACTGGTACAATTGTCCTTGTGGAAGCGGACCACACAGGAGGATGAGATATCAGAAGTTATGCAGTAGGTTGCTATCTCTATTCATGACTGCAAGGCAAGTCGGAGGCGGAATAGCAAATACTCTGAACCACTCAAAGCACTGTGGCCTTTTTGAAAGTGGGATGCAGATACAAAAACAGAGATTATCCTTACCAACAATCCCTCTTGAGTATCAGAGTCCAACATACAGAGTGCAGCGGAAGACGTTAAATGTGCTTCATTCCGTGAGAACGCAACTCTATAGTTCTACAGTGAGATAGTGTATTTCAGCCTCAAAGGAAGCAATGTCCTCAAACAGAACATTGGTGGCACCAGGATCTAAAGCAGGCTTAAGAAGCCTTGGATGCAGTCAGTCTTTTATTAACTATCATGACCGACACAATGTGAGCCATAATACTTCCATTTTGGCAGAAATTACATTCAAGCACAGGCCCCCACTAAAAGGTAGTGATGACATTCAGGTGCTGAAAACGCCTTTTTAATGCCTAAAGGAATGATTGTGAGCTTTACTTACCATACATATTGGTCAAATGATGCCCTATGCCGGAAGACTGTCTTTTTTTTTTTTTTTCAGTATCGGCAATTCAGAGACAATTTGTTGCGAAACACTGCCACTGCTGGTCATTCAGTATAATCTGCAGATGGAAAAGTCCACTGTTAGCACATTTACTACAAGCAATACAAAAAATCATGCTTTTTATAAAGGGTAAACAGATCAATACTATGGAGTTTGTATTATTGTGAAAATCAGCAGCTCATTAGAAAATCAAATCTCGATTTGTGTTTTTAACCTACCATACTACTCTGAATCTCATGCCTCTTTTGCCAACACGCTCTAAACAACTGTAGAAGGTACATTAGGCCATAGATAGAGATCTTTTTGCCAGCCAAGTGGCAGCGTACCCCTCTCACTTTATTCGTTTTAGGATATGGTACACCAGTAGCAATTAAGCCAGCTGATAAGTTGAGAGGTAGGGTTATGCTACAGTTAATGGGAATAATAAAAGCTATGAATAGCATGTTCATAATCATCATTTGAGCCAATTCCTAGCAGTTCAGCAATAGTGAAGTTGACTCTAATGCTCAAACTCACGTTCGTTCAAATTTAGAGGTCTTATAAAGTGCCCTAATTTTGAACATTTTACCATCATAGCTGTCACTTGGGCGTCCGGTCTACCCTTCTACTCATTTCATTAGCAAGATAAATGTATCTTACTGCTTGCTAGGCAACAACAGAGTGGCCCTCACGTCAGACAACATCTTGCATTTAGCTTTATGATGTCAGCTTGCTAGGCAACAGATTGGCCCTCATGTCAGACAACATCTTGCTTTCGCTTTATGATGTCAGATCATCACTGGTACAATTGTCCTTGTGGAAGCGGACCACACAGGAGGATGAGATATCAGAAGTTTTGCAGTAGGTTGCTATCTCTATTCATGACTGCAAGGCAAGTCGGAGGCGGAATGGCAAATACTCTGAACCACTCAAAGCACTGTGGCCTTTTTGAAAGTGGGATGCAGATACAAAAACAGAGATTATCCTTACCAACAATCCTTCTTGAGTATCAGAGTCCAACATACAGAGTGCAGCGGAAGACGTTAAATGTGCTTCATTCCGTGAGAACGCAACTCTATAGTTCTACAGTGAGATAGTGTATTTCAGCCTCAAAGGAAGCAATGTCCTCAAACAGAACATTGGTGGCACCAGGATCTAAAGCAGGCTTAAGAAGCCTTGGATGCAGTCAGTCTTTTATTAACTATCATGACCGACACAATGTGAGCCATAATACTTCCATTTTGGCAGAAATTACATTCAAGCACAGGCCCCCACTAAAAGGTAGTGATGACATTCAGGTGCTGAAAACGCCTTTTTAATGCCTAAAGGAATGATTGTGAGCTTTACTTACCATACATATTGGTCAAATGATGCCCTATGCCGGAAGACTGTCTTTTTTTTTTTTTTTCAGTATCGGCAATTCAGAGACAATTTGTTGCGAAACACTGCCACTGCTGGTCATTCAGTATAATCTGCAGATGGAAAAGTCCACTGTTAGCACATTTACTACAAGCAATACAAAAAATCATGCTTTTTATAAAGGGTAAACAGATCAATACTATGGAGTTTGTATTATTGTGAAAATCAGCAGCTCATTAGAAAATCAAATCTCGATTTGTGTTTTTAACCTACCATACTACTCTGAATCTCATGCCTCTTTTGCCAATACGCTCTAAACAACTGTAGAAGGTACATTAGGCCATAGATAGAGTTCTTTTTGCCAGCCAAGTGGCAGCGTACCCCTCTCACTTTATTTGTTTTAGGATATGGTACACCAGCAGCAATTAAGCCAGCTGATAAGTTGAGAGGTAGGGTTATGCTACAGTTAATGGGAATAATAAAAGCTATGAATAGCATGTTCATAAACATCATTTGAGCCAATTCCTAGCAGTTCAGCAATAGTGAAGTTGACTCTAATGCTCAAACTCACGTTCGTTCAAATTTAGATGTCTTATAAAGTGCCCTAATTTTGTACATTTTACCATCATAGCTGTCACTTGGGCGTCCGGTCTACCCTGCTACTCATTTCATTAGCAAGATAAATGTATCTTACTGCTTGCTAGGCAACAACAGAGTGGCCCTCACGTCAGACAACATCTTGCATTTAGCTTTATGATGTCAGCTTGCTAGGCAACAGATTGGCCCTCATGTCAGACAACATCTTGCTTTCGCTTTATGATGTCAGATCATCACTGGTACAATTGTCCTTGTGGAAGCGGACCACACAGGAGGATGAGATATCAGAAGTTATGCAGTAGGTTGCTATCTCTATTCATGACTGCAAGGCAAGTCGGAGGCGGAATGGCAAATACTCTGAACCACTCAAAGCACTGTGGCCTTTTTGAAAGTGGGATGCAGATACAAAAACAGAGATTATCCTTACCAACAATCCTTCTTGAGTATCAGAGTCCAACATACAGAGTGCAGCGGAAGACGTTAAATGTGCTTCATTCCGTGAGAACGCAACTCTATAGTTCTACAGTGAGATAGTGCATTTCAGCCTCAAAGGAAGCAATGTCCTCAAACGGAACATTGGTGGCACCAGGATCTAAAGCAGGCTTAAGAAGCCTTGGATGCAGTCAGTCTTTTATGAACTATCATGACCGACACAATGTGATCCATAATACTTCCATCTTGGCAGAAATTACATTCAAGCACAGGCCCCCACTAGAAGGTAGTGATGACATTCAGGTGCTGAAAACGCCTTTTTAATGCCTAAAGGAATGATTGTGAGCTTTACTTACCATACATATTGGTCAAATGATGCCCTATGCCGGAAGACTGTCTTTTTTTTTTTCTTCAGTATCGGCAATGCAGAGACAATTTGTTGCAAAACACTGCCACTGCTGGTCATTCAGTATAATCTGCAGATGAAAAAGTCCACTGTTAGCACATGTACTACAAGCAATACAAAAAATCATGCTTTTTATAAAGGGTAAACAGATCAATACTATGGAGTTTGTATTATTGTGAAAATCAGCAGCTCATTAGAAAATCAAATCTCGATTTGTGTTTTTAACCTACCATACTACTCTGAATCTCATGCCTCTTTTGCCAACACGCTCTAAACAACTGTAGAAGGTACATTAGGCCATAGATAGAGTTCTTTTTGCCAGCCAAGTGGCAGCGTACCCCTCTCACTTTATTTGTTTTAGGATATGGTACACCAGTAGCAATTAAGCCAGCTGATAAGTTGAGAGGTAGGGTTATGCTACAGTTAATGGGAATAATAAAAGCTATGAATAGCATGTTCATAAACATCATTTGAGCCAATTCCTAGCAGTTCAGCAATAGTGAAGTTTACTCTAATGCTCAAACTCACGTTCGTTCAAATTTAGATGTCTTATAAAGTGCCCTAATTTTGTACATTTTACCATCATAGCTGTCACTTGGGCGTCCGGTCTACCCTGCTACTCATTTCATTAGCAAGATAAATGTATCTTACTGCTTGCTAGGCAACAACAGAGTGGCCCTCACGTCAGACAACATCTTGCATTTAGCTTTATGATGTCAGCTTGCTAGGCAACAGATTGGCCCTCATGTCAGACAACATCTTGCTTTCGCTTTATGATGTCAGATCATCACTGGTACAATTGTCCTTGTGGAAGCGGACCACACAGGAGGATGAGATATCAGAAGTTATGCAGTAGGTTGCTATCTCTATTCATGACTGCAAGGCAAGTCGGAGGCGGAATAGCAAATACTCTGAACCACTCAAAGCACTGTGGCCTTTTTGAAAGTGGGATGCAGATACAAAAACAGAGATTATCCTTACCAACAATCCCTCTTGAGTATCAGAGTCCAACATACAGAGTGCAGCGGAAGACGTTAAATGTGCTTCATTCCGTGAGAACGCAACTCTATAGTTCTACAGTGAGATAGTGTATTTCAGCCTCAAAGGAAGCAATGTCCTCAAACAGAACATTGGTGGCACCAGGATCTAAAGCAGGCTTAAGAAGCCTTGGATGCAGTCAGTCTTTTATTAACTATCATGACCGACACAATGTGAGCCATAATACTTCCATTTTGGCAGAAATTACATTCAAGCACAGGCCCCCACTAAAAGGTAGTGATGACATTCAGGTGCTGAAAACGCCTTTTTAATGCCTAAAGGAATGATTGTGAGCTTTACTTACCATACATATTGGTCAAATGATGCCCTATGCCGGAAGACTGTCTTTTTTTTTTTTTTTCAGTATCGGCAATTCAGAGACAATTTGTTGCGAAACACTGCCACTGCTGGTCATTCAGTATAATCTGCAGATGGAAAAGTCCACTGTTAGCACATTTACTACAAGCAATACAAAAAATCATGCTTTTTATAAAGGGTAAACAGATCAATACTATGGAGTTTGTATTATTGTGAAAATCAGCAGCTCATTAGAAAATCAAATCTCGATTTGTGTTTTTAACCTACCATACTACTCTGAATCTCATGCCTCTTTTGCCAACACGCTCTAAACAACTGTAGAAGGTACATTAGGCCATAGATAGAGATCTTTTTGCCAGCCAAGTGGCAGCGTACCCCTCTCACTTTATTCGTTTTAGGATATGGTACACCAGTAGCAATTAAGCCAGCTGATAAGTTGAGAGGTAGGGTTATGCTACAGTTAATGGGAATAATAAAAGCTATGAATAGCATGTTCATAATCATCATTTGAGCCAATTCCTAGCAGTTCAGCAATAGTGAAGTTGACTCTAATGCTCAAACTCACGTTCGTTCAAATTTAGAGGTCTTATAAAGTGCCCTAATTTTGAACATTTTACCATCATAGCTGTCACTTGGGCGTCCGGTCTACCCTTCTACTCATTTCATTAGCAAGATAAATGTATCTTACTGCTTGCTAGGCAACAACAGAGTGGCCCTCACGTCAGACAACATCTTGCATTTAGCTTTATGATGTCAGCTTGCTAGGCAACAGATTGGCCCTCATGTCAGACAACATCTTGCTTTCGCTTTATGATGTCAGATCATCACTGGTACAATTGTCCTTGTGGAAGCGGACCACACAGGAGGATGAGATATCAGAAGTTTTGCAGTAGGTTGCTATCTCTATTCATGACTGCAAGGCAAGTCGGAGGCGGAATGGCAAATACTCTGAACCACTCAAAGCACTGTGGCCTTTTTGAAAGTGGGATGCAGATACAAAAACAGAGATTATCCTTACCAACAATCCTTCTTGAGTATCAGAGTCCAACATACAGAGTGCAGCGGAAGACGTTAAATGTGCTTCATTCCGTGAGAACGCAACTCTATAGTTCTACAGTGAGATAGTGCATTTCAGCCTCAAAGGAAGCAATGTCCTCAAACGGAACATTGGTGGCACCAGGATCTAAAGCAGGCTTAAGAAGCCTTGGATGCAGTCAGTCTTTTATTAACTATCATGACCGACACAATGTGATCCATAATACTTCCATCTTGGCAGAAATTACATTCAAGCACAGGCCCCCACTAGAAGGTAGTGATGACATTCAGGTGCTGAAAACGCCTTTTTAATGCCTAAAGGAATGATTGTGAGCTTTACTTACCATACATATTGGTCAAATGATGTCCTATGCCGGAAGACTGTCTTTTTTATTTTTCTTCAGTATCGGCAATGCAGAGACAATTTGTTGCGAAACACTGCCACTGCTGGTCATTCAGTATAATCTGCAGATGGAAAAGTCCACTATTAGCACATTTACTACAAGCAATACAAAAATCATGCTTTTTATAAAGGGTAAACATATCAATACTATGGAGTTTGTATTATTGTGAAAATCAGCAGTACATTAGAAAATCAAATCTCGATTTGTGTTTTTAACCTACCATACTACTCTGAATCTCATGCCTCTTTTGCCAACACGCTCTAAACAACTGTAGAAGGTACATTAGGCCATAGATAGAGTTCTTTTTGCCAGCCAAGTGGCAGCGTACCCCTCTCACTTTATTTGTTTTAGGATATGGTACACCAGTAGCAATTAAGCCAGCTGATAAGTTGAGAGGTAGGGTTATGCTACAGTTAATGGGAATAATAAAAGCTATGAATAGCATGTTCATAAACATCATTTGAGCCAATTCCTAGCAGTTCAGCAATAGTGAAGTTTACTCTAATGCTCAAACTCACGTTCGTTCAAATTTAGATGTCTTATAAAGTGCCCTAATTTTGTACATTTTACCATCATAGCTGTCACTTGGGCGTCCGGTCTACCCTGCTACTCATTTCATTAGCAAGATAAATGTATCTTACTGCTTGCTAGGCAACAACAGAGTGGCCCTCACGTCAGACAACATCTTGCATTTAGCTTTATGATGTCAGCTTGCTAGGCAACAGATTGGCCCTCATGTCAGACAACATCTTGCTTTCGCTTTATGATGTCAGATCATCACTGGTACAATTGTCCTTGTGGAAGCGGACCACACAGGAGGATGAGATATCAGAAGTTATGCAGTAGGTTGCTATCTCTATTCATGACTGCAAGGCAAGTCGGAGGCGGAATAGCAAATACTCTGAACCACTCAAAGCACTGTGGCCTTTTTGAAAGTGGGATGCAGATACAAAAACAGAGATTATCCTTACCAACAATCCCTCTTGAGTATCAGAGTCCAACATACAGAGTGCAGCGGAAGACGTTAAATGTGCTTCATTCCGTGAGAACGCAACTCTATAGTTCTACAGTGAGATAGTGTATTTCAGCCTCAAAGGAAGCAATGTCCTCAAACAGAACATTGGTGGCACCAGGATCTAAAGCAGGCTTAAGAAGCCTTGGATGCAGTCAGTCTTTTATTAACTATCATGACCGACACAATGTGAGCCATAATACTTCCATTTTGGCAGAAATTACATTCAAGCACAGGCCCCCACTAAAAGGTAGTGATGACATTCAGGTGCTGAAAACGCCTTTTTAATGCCTAAAGGAATGATTGTGAGCTTTACTTACCATACATATTGGTCAAATGATGCCCTATGCCGGAAGACTGTCTTTTTTTTTTTTTTTCAGTATCGGCAATTCAGAGACAATTTGTTGCGAAACACTGCCACTGCTGGTCATTCAGTATAATCTGCAGATGGAAAAGTCCACTGTTAGCACATTTACTACAAGCAATACAAAAAATCATGCTTTTTATAAAGGGTAAACAGATCAATACTATGGAGTTTGTATTATTGTGAAAATCAGCAGCTCATTAGAAAATCAAATCTCGATTTGTGTTTTTAACCTACCATACTACTCTGAATCTCATGCCTCTTTTGCCAACACGCTCTAAACAACTGTAGAAGGTACATTAGGCCATAGATAGAGATCTTTTTGCCAGCCAAGTGGCAGCGTACCCCTCTCACTTTATTCGTTTTAGGATATGGTACACCAGTAGCAATTAAGCCAGCTGATAAGTTGAGAGGTAGGGTTATGCTACAGTTAATGGGAATAATAAAAGCTATGAATAGCATGTTCATAATCATCATTTGAGCCAATTCCTAGCAGTTCAGCAATAGTGAAGTTGACTCTAATGCTCAAACTCACGTTCGTTCAAATTTAGAGGTCTTATAAAGTGCCCTAATTTTGAACATTTTACCATCATAGCTGTCACTTGGGCGTCCGGTCTACCCTTCTACTCATTTCATTAGCAAGATAAATGTATCTTACTGCTTGCTAGGCAACAACAGAGTGGCCCTCACGTCAGACAACATCTTGCATTTAGCTTTATGATGTCAGCTTGCTAGGCAACAGATTGGCCCTCATGTCAGACAACATCTTGCTTTCGCTTTATGATGTCAGATCATCACTGGTACAATTGTCCTTGTGGAAGCGGACCACACAGGAGGATGAGATATCAGAAGTTTTGCAGTAGGTTGCTATCTCTATTCATGACTGCAAGGCAAGTCGGAGGCGGAATGGCAAATACTCTGAACCACTCAAAGCACTGTGGCCTTTTTGAAAGTGGGATGCAGATACAAAAACAGAGATTATCCTTACCAACAATCCTTCTTGAGTATCAGAGTCCAACATACAGAGTGCAGCGGAAGACGTTAAATGTGCTTCATTCCGTGAGAACGCAACTCTATAGTTCTACAGTGAGATAGTGCATTTCAGCCTCAAAGGAAGCAATGTCCTCAAACGGAACATTGGTGGCACCAGGATCTAAAGCAGGCTTAAGAAGCCTTGGATGCAGTCAGTCTTTTATTAACTATCATGACCGACACAATGTGATCCATAATACTTCCATCTTGGCAGAAATTACATTCAAGCACAGGCCCCCACTAGAAGGTAGTGATGACATTCAGGTGCTGAAAACGCCTTTTTAATGCCTAAAGGAATGATTGTGAGCTTTACTTACCATACATATTGGTCAAATGATGTCCTATGCCGGAAGACTGTCTTTTTTATTTTTCTTCAGTATCGGCAATGCAGAGACAATTTGTTGCGAAACACTGCCACTGCTGGTCATTCAGTATAATCTGCAGATGGAAAAGTCCACTGTTAGCACATTTACTACAAGCAATACAAAAATCATGCTTTTTATAAAGGGTAAACATATCAATACTATGGAGTTTGTATTATTGTGAAAATCAGCAGTACATTAGAAAATCAAATCTCGATTTGTGTTTTTAACCTACCATACTACTCTGAATCTCATGCCTCTTTTGCCAACACGCTCTAAACAACTGTAGAAGGTACATTAGGCCATAGATAGAGTTCTTTTTGCCAGCCAAGTGGCAGCGTACCCCTCTCACTTTATTTGTTTTAGGATATGGTACACCAGTAGCAATTAAGCCAGCTGATAAGTTGAGAGGTAGGGTTATGCTACAGTTAATGGGAATAATAAAAGCTATGAATAGCATGTTCATAAACATCATTTGAGCCAATTCCTAGCAGTTCAGCAATAGTGAAGTTTACTCTAATGCTCAAACTCACGTTCGTTCAAATTTAGATGTCTTATAAAGTGCCCTAATTTTGTACATTTTACCATCATAGCTGTCACTTGGGCGTCCGGTCTACCCTGCTACTCATTTCATTAGCAAGATAAATGTATCTTACTGCTTGCTAGGCAACAACAGAGTGGCCCTCACGTCAGACAACATCTTGCATTTAGCTTTATGATGTCAGCTTGCTAGGCAACAGATTGGCCCTCATGTCAGACAACATCTTGCTTTCGCTTTATGATGTCAGATCATCACTGGTACAATTGTCCTTGTGGAAGCGGACCACACAGGAGGATGAGATATCAGAAGTTATGCAGTAGGTTGCTATCTCTATTCATGACTGCAAGGCAAGTCGGAGGCGGAATAGCAAATACTCTGAACCACTCAAAGCACTGTGGCCTTTTTGAAAGTGGGATGCAGATACAAAAACAGAGATTATCCTTACCAACAATCCCTCTTGAGTATCAGAGTCCAACATACAGAGTGCAGCGGAAGACGTTAAATGTGCTTCATTCCGTGAGAACGCAACTCTATAGTTCTACAGTGAGATAGTGTATTTCAGCCTCAAAGGAAGCAATGTCCTCAAACAGAACATTGGTGGCACCAGGATCTAAAGCAGGCTTAAGAAGCCTTGGATGCAGTCAGTCTTTTATTAACTATCATGACCGACACAATGTGAGCCATAATACTTCCATTTTGGCAGAAATTACATTCAAGCACAGGCCCCCACTAAAAGGTAGTGATGACATTCAGGTGCTGAAAACGCCTTTTTAATGCCTAAAGGAATGATTGTGAGCTTTACTTACCATACATATTGGTCAAATGATGCCCTATGCCGGAAGACTGTCTTTTTTTTTTTTTTTTCAGTATCGGCAATTCAGAGACAATTTGTTGCGAAACACTGCCACTGCTGGTCATTCAGTATAATCTGCAGATGGAAAAGTCCACTGTTAGCACATTTACTACAAGCAATACAAAAAATCATGCTTTTTATAAAGGGTAAACAGATCAATACTATGGAGTTTGTATTATTGTGAAAATCAGCAGCTCATTAGAAAATCAAATCTCGATTTGTGTTTTTAACCTACCATACTACTCTGAATCTCATGCCTCTTTTGCCAACACGCTCTAAACAACTGTAGAAGGTACATTAGGCCATAGATAGAGATCTTTTTGCCAGCCAAGTGGCAGCGTACCCCTCTCACTTTATTCGTTTTAGGATATGGTACACCAGTAGCAATTAAGCCAGCTGATAAGTTGAGAGGTAGGGTTATGCTACAGTTAATGGGAATAATAAAAGCTATGAATAGCATGTTCATAATCATCATTTGAGCCAATTCCTAGCAGTTCAGCAATAGTGAAGTTGACTCTAATGCTCAAACTCACGTTCGTTCAAATTTAGAGGTCTTATAAAGTGCCCTAATTTTGAACATTTTACCATCATAGCTGTCACTTGGGCGTCCGGTCTACCCTTCTACTCATTTCATTAGCAAGATAAATGTATCTTACTGCTTGCTAGGCAACAACAGAGTGGCCCTCACGTCAGACAACATCTTGCATTTAGCTTTATGATGTCAGCTTGCTAGGCAACAGATTGGCCCTCATGTCAGACAACATCTTGCTTTCGCTTTATGATGTCAGATCATCACTGGTACAATTGTCCTTGTGGAAGCGGACCACACAGGAGGATGAGATATCAGAAGTTTTGCAGTAGGTTGCTATCTCTATTCATGACTGCAAGGCAAGTCGGAGGCGGAATGGCAAATACTCTGAACCACTCAAAGCACTGTGGCCTTTTTGAAAGTGGGATGCAGATACAAAAACAGAGATTATCCTTACCAACAATCCTTCTTGAGTATCAGAGTCCAACATACAGAGTGCAGCGGAAGACGTTAAATGTGCTTCATTCCGTGAGAACGCAACTCTATAGTTCTACAGTGAGATAGTGCATTTCAGCCTCAAAGGAAGCAATGTCCTCAAACGGAACATTGGTGGCACCAGGATCTAAAGCAGGCTTAAGAAGCCTTGGATGCAGTCAGTCTTTTATTAACTATCATGACCGACACAATGTGATCCATAATACTTCCATCTTGGCAGAAATTACATTCAAGCACAGGCCCCCACTAGAAGGTAGTGATGACATTCAGGTGCTGAAAACGCCTTTTTAATGCCTAAAGGAATGATTGTGAGCTTTACTTACCATACATATTGGTCAAATGATGTCCTATGCCGGAAGACTGTCTTTTTTATTTTTCTTCAGTATCGGCAATGCAGAGACAATTTGTTGCGAAACACTGCCACTGCTGGTCATTCAGTATAATCTGCAGATGGAAAAGTCCACTATTAGCACATTTACTACAAGCAATACAAAAATCATGCTTTTTATAAAGGGTAAACATATCAATACTATGGAGTTTGTATTATTGTGAAAATCAGCAGTACATTAGAAAATCAAATCTCGATTTGTGTTTTTAACCTACCATACTACTCTGAATCTCATGCCTCTTTTGCCAACACGCTCTAAACAACTGTAGAAGGTACATTAGGCCATAGATAGAGTTCTTTTTGCCAGCCAAGTGGCAGCGTACCCCTCTCACTTTATTTGTTTTAGGATATGGTACACCAGTAGCAATTAAGCCAGCTGATAAGTTGAGAGGTAGGGTTATGCTACAGTTAATGGGAATAATAAAAGCTATGAATAGCATGTTCATAAACATCATTTGAGCCAATTCCTAGCAGTTCAGCAATAGTGAAGTTTACTCTAATGCTCAAACTCACGTTCGTTCAAATTTAGATGTCTTATAAAGTGCCCTAATTTTGTACATTTTACCATCATAGCTGTCACTTGGGCGTCCGGTCTACCCTGCTACTCATTTCATTAGCAAGATAAATGTATCTTACTGCTTGCTAGGCAACAACAGAGTGGCCCTCACGTCAGACAACATCTTGCATTTAGCTTTATGATGTCAGCTTGCTAGGCAACAGATTGGCCCTCATGTCAGACAACATCTTGCTTTCGCTTTATGATGTCAGATCATCACTGGTACAATTGTCCTTGTGGAAGCGGACCACACAGGAGGATGAGATATCAGAAGTTATGCAGTAGGTTGCTATCTCTATTCATGACTGCAAGGCAAGTCGGAGGCGGAATAGCAAATACTCTGAACCACTCAAAGCACTGTGGCCTTTTTGAAAGTGGGATGCAGATACAAAAACAGAGATTATCCTTACCAACAATCCCTCTTGAGTATCAGAGTCCAACATACAGAGTGCAGCGGAAGACGTTAAATGTGCTTCATTCCGTGAGAACGCAACTCTATAGTTCTACAGTGAGATAGTGTATTTCAGCCTCAAAGGAAGCAATGTCCTCAAACAGAACATTGGTGGCACCAGGATCTAAAGCAGGCTTAAGAAGCCTTGGATGCAGTCAGTCTTTTATTAACTATCATGACCGACACAATGTGAGCCATAATACTTCCATTTTGGCAGAAATTACATTCAAGCACAGGCCCCCACTAAAAGGTAGTGATGACATTCAGGTGCTGAAAACGCCTTTTTAATGCCTAAAGGAATGATTGTGAGCTTTACTTACCATACATATTGGTCAAATGATGCCCTATGCCGGAAGACTGTCTTTTTTTTTTTTTTTTCAGTATCGGCAATTCAGAGACAATTTGTTGCGAAACACTGCCACTGCTGGTCATTCAGTATAATCTGCAGATGGAAAAGTCCACTGTTAGCACATTTACTACAAGCAATACAAAAAATCATGCTTTTTATAAAGGGTAAACAGATCAATACTATGGAGTTTGTATTATTGTGAAAATCAGCAGCTCATTAGAAAATCAAATCTCGATTTGTGTTTTTAACCTACCATACTACTCTGAATCTCATGCCTCTTTTGCCAACACGCTCTAAACAACTGTAGAAGGTACATTAGGCCATAGATAGAGATCTTTTTGCCAGCCAAGTGGCAGCGTACCCCTCTCACTTTATTCGTTTTAGGATATGGTACACCAGTAGCAATTAAGCCAGCTGATAAGTTGAGAGGTAGGGTTATGCTACAGTTAATGGGAATAATAAAAGCTATGAATAGCATGTTCATAATCATCATTTGAGCCAATTCCTAGCAGTTCAGCAATAGTGAAGTTGACTCTAATGCTCAAACTCACGTTCGTTCAAATTTAGAGGTCTTATAAAGTGCCCTAATTTTGAACATTTTACCATCATAGCTGTCACTTGGGCGTCCGGTCTACCCTTCTACTCATTTCATTAGCAAGATAAATGTATCTTACTGCTTGCTAGGCAACAACAGAGTGGCCCTCACGTCAGACAACATCTTGCATTTAGCTTTATGATGTCAGCTTGCTAGGCAACAGATTGGCCCTCATGTCAGACAACATCTTGCTTTCGCTTTATGATGTCAGATCATCACTGGTACAATTGTCCTTGTGGAAGCGGACCACACAGGAGGATGAGATATCAGAAGTTTTGCAGTAGGTTGCTATCTCTATTCATGACTGCAAGGCAAGTCGGAGGCGGAATGGCAAATACTCTGAACCACTCAAAGCACTGTGGCCTTTTTGAAAGTGGGATGCAGATACAAAAACAGAGATTATCCTTACCAACAATCCTTCTTGAGTATCAGAGTCCAACATACAGAGTGCAGCGGAAGACGTTAAATGTGCTTCATTCCGTGAGAACGCAACTCTATAGTTCTACAGTGAGATAGTGTATTTCAGCCTCAAAGGAAGCAATGTCCTCAAACAGAACATTGGTGGCACCAGGATCTAAAGCAGGCTTAAGAAGCCTTGGATGCAGTCAGTCTTTTATTAACTATCATGACCGACACAATGTGAGCCATAATACTTCCATTTTGGCAGAAATTACATTCAAGCACAGGCCCCCACTAAAAGGTAGTGATGACATTCAGGTGCTGAAAACGCCTTTTTAATGCCTAAAGGAATGATTGTGAGCTTTACTTACCATACATATTGGTCAAATGATGCCCTATGCCGGAAGACTGTCTTTTTTTTTTTTTTTCAGTATCGGCAATTCAGAGACAATTTGTTGCGAAACACTGCCACTGCTGGTCATTCAGTATAATCTGCAGATGGAAAAGTCCACTGTTAGCACATTTACTACAAGCAATACAAAAAATCATGCTTTTTATAAAGGGTAAACAGATCAATACTATGGAGTTTGTATTATTGTGAAAATCAGCAGCTCATTAGAAAATCAAATCTCGATTTGTGTTTTTAACCTACCATACTACTCTGAATCTCATGCCTCTTTTGCCAATACGCTCTAAACAACTGTAGAAGGTACATTAGGCCATAGATAGAGTTCTTTTTGCCAGCCAAGTGGCAGCGTACCCCTCTCACTTTATTTGTTTTAGGATATGGTACACCAGCAGCAATTAAGCCAGCTGATAAGTTGAGAGGTAGGGTTATGCTACAGTTAATGGGAATAATAAAAGCTATGAATAGCATGTTCATAAACATCATTTGAGCCAATTCCTAGCAGTTCAGCAATAGTGAAGTTGACTCTAATGCTCAAACTCACGTTCGTTCAAATTTAGATGTCTTATAAAGTGCCCTAATTTTGTACATTTTACCATCATAGCTGTCACTTGGGCGTCCGGTCTACCCTGCTACTCATTTCATTAGCAAGATAAATGTATCTTACTGCTTGCTAGGCAACAACAGAGTGGCCCTCACGTCAGACAACATCTTGCATTTAGCTTTATGATGTCAGCTTGCTAGGCAACAGATTGGCCCTCATGTCAGACAACATCTTGCTTTCGCTTTATGATGTCAGATCATCACTGGTACAATTGTCCTTGTGGAAGCGGACCACACAGGAGGATGAGATATCAGAAGTTATGCAGTAGGTTGCTATCTCTATTCATGACTGCAAGGCAAGTCGGAGGCGGAATGGCAAATACTCTGAACCACTCAAAGCACTGTGGCCTTTTTGAAAGTGGGATGCAGATACAAAAACAGAGATTATCCTTACCAACAATCCTTCTTGAGTATCAGAGTCCAACATACAGAGTGCAGCGGAAGACGTTAAATGTGCTTCATTCCGTGAGAACGCAACTCTATAGTTCTACAGTGAGATAGTGCATTTCAGCCTCAAAGGAAGCAATGTCCTCAAACGGAACATTGGTGGCACCAGGATCTAAAGCAGGCTTAAGAAGCCTTGGATGCAGTCAGTCTTTTATGAACTATCATGACCGACACAATGTGATCCATAATACTTCCATCTTGGCAGAAATTACATTCAAGCACAGGCCCCCACTAGAAGGTAGTGATGACATTCAGGTGCTGAAAACGCCTTTTTAATGCCTAAAGGAATGATTGTGAGCTTTACTTACCATACATATTGGTCAAATGATGCCCTATGCCGGAAGACTGTCTTTTTTTTTTTCTTCAGTATCGGCAATGCAGAGACAATTTGTTGCAAAACACTGCCACTGCTGGTCATTCAGTATAATCTGCAGATGAAAAAGTCCACTGTTAGCACATGTACTACAAGCAATACAAAAAATCATGCTTTTTATAAAGGGTAAACAGATCAATACTATGGAGTTTGTATTATTGTGAAAATCAGCAGCTCATTAGAAAATCAAATCTCGATTTGTGTTTTTAACCTACCATACTACTCTGAATCTCATGCCTCTTTTGCCAACACGCTCTAAACAACTGTAGAAGGTACATTAGGCCATAGATAGAGATCTTTTTGCCAGCCAAGTGGCAGCGTACCCCTCTCACTTTATTCGTTTTAGGATATGGTACACCAGTAGCAATTAAGCCAGCTGATAAGTTGAGAGGTAGGGTTATGCTACAGTTAATGGGAATAATAAAAGCTATGAATAGCATGTTCATAATCATCATTTGAGCCAATTCCTAGCAGTTCAGCAATAGTGAAGTTGACTCTAATGCTCAAACTCACGTTCGTTCAAATTTAGAGGTCTTATAAAGTGCCCTAATTTTGAACATTTTACCATCATAGCTGTCACTTGGGCGTCCGGTCTACCCTTCTACTCATTTCATTAGCAAGATAAATGTATCTTACTGCTTGCTAGGCAACAACAGAGTGGCCCTCACGTCAGACAACATCTTGCATTTAGCTTTATGATGTCAGCTTGCTAGGCAACAGATTGGCCCTCATGTCAGACAACATCTTGCTTTCGCTTTATGATGTCAGATCATCACTGGTACAATTGTCCTTGTGGAAGCGGACCACACAGGAGGATGAGATATCAGAAGTTTTGCAGTAGGTTGCTATCTCTATTCATGACTGCAAGGCAAGTCGGAGGCGGAATGGCAAATACTCTGAACCACTCAAAGCACTGTGGCCTTTTTGAAAGTGGGATGCAGATACAAAAACAGAGATTATCCTTACCAACAATCCTTCTTGAGTATCAGAGTCCAACATACAGAGTGCAGCGGAAGACGTTAAATGTGCTTCATTCCGTGAGAACGCAACTCTATAGTTCTACAGTGAGATAGTGCATTTCAGCCTCAAAGGAAGCAATGTCCTCAAACGGAACATTGGTGGCACCAGGATCTAAAGCAGGCTTAAGAAGCCTTGGATGCAGTCAGTCTTTTATTAACTATCATGACCGACACAATGTGATCCATAATACTTCCATCTTGGCAGAAATTACATTCAAGCACAGGCCCCCACTAGAAGGTAGTGATGACATTCAGGTGCTGAAAACGCCTTTTTAATGCCTAAAGGAATGATTGTGAGCTTTACTTACCATACATATTGGTCAAATGATGTCCTATGCCGGAAGACTGTCTTTTTTATTTTTCTTCAGTATCGGCAATGCAGAGACAATTTGTTGCGAAACACTGCCACTGCTGGTCATTCAGTATAATCTGCAGATGGAAAAGTCCACTGTTAGCACATTTACTACAAGCAATACAAAAATCATGCTTTTTATAAAGGGTAAACATATCAATACTATGGAGTTTGTATTATTGTGAAAATCAGCAGTACATTAGAAAATCAAATCTCGATTTGTGTTTTTAACCTACCATACTACTCTGAATCTCATGCCTCTTTTGCCAACACGCTCTAAACAACTGTAGAAGGTACATTAGGCCATAGATAGAGTTCTTTTTGCCAGCCAAGTGGCAGCGTACCCCTCTCACTTTATTTGTTTTAGGATATGGTACACCAGTAGCAATTAAGCCAGCTGATAAGTTGAGAGGTAGGGTTATGCTACAGTTAATGGGAATAATAAAAGCTATGAATAGCATGTTCATAAACATCATTTGAGCCAATTCCTAGCAGTTCAGCAATAGTGAAGTTTACTCTAATGCTCAAACTCACGTTCGTTCAAATTTAGATGTCTTATAAAGTGCCCTAATTTTGTACATTTTACCATCATAGCTGTCACTTGGGCGTCCGGTCTACCCTGCTACTCATTTCATTAGCAAGATAAATGTATCTTACTGCTTGCTAGGCAACAACAGAGTGGCCCTCACGTCAGACAACATCTTGCATTTAGCTTTATGATGTCAGCTTGCTAGGCAACAGATTGGCCCTCATGTCAGACAACATCTTGCTTTCGCTTTATGATGTCAGATCATCACTGGTACAATTGTCCTTGTGGAAGCGGACCACACAGGAGGATGAGATATCAGAAGTTATGCAGTAGGTTGCTATCTCTATTCATGACTGCAAGGCAAGTCGGAGGCGGAATAGCAAATACTCTGAACCACTCAAAGCACTGTGGCCTTTTTGAAAGTGGGATGCAGATACAAAAACAGAGATTATCCTTACCAACAATCCCTCTTGAGTATCAGAGTCCAACATACAGAGTGCAGCGGAAGACGTTAAATGTGCTTCATTCCGTGAGAACGCAACTCTATAGTTCTACAGTGAGATAGTGTATTTCAGCCTCAAAGGAAGCAATGTCCTCAAACAGAACATTGGTGGCACCAGGATCTAAAGCAGGCTTAAGAAGCCTTGGATGCAGTCAGTCTTTTATTAACTATCATGACCGACACAATGTGAGCCATAATACTTCCATTTTGGCAGAAATTACATTCAAGCACAGGCCCCCACTAAAAGGTAGTGATGACATTCAGGTGCTGAAAACGCCTTTTTAATGCCTAAAGGAATGATTGTGAGCTTTACTTACCATACATATTGGTCAAATGATGCCCTATGCCGGAAGACTGTCTTTTTTTTTTTTTTTCAGTATCGGCAATTCAGAGACAATTTGTTGCGAAACACTGCCACTGCTGGTCATTCAGTATAATCTGCAGATGGAAAAGTCCACTGTTAGCACATTTACTACAAGCAATACAAAAAATCATGCTTTTTATAAAGGGTAAACAGATCAATACTATGGAGTTTGTATTATTGTGAAAATCAGCAGCTCATTAGAAAATCAAATCTCGATTTGTGTTTTTAACCTACCATACTACTCTGAATCTCATGCCTCTTTTGCCAACACGCTCTAAACAACTGTAGAAGGTACATTAGGCCATAGATAGAGATCTTTTTGCCAGCCAAGTGGCAGCGTACCCCTCTCACTTTATTCGTTTTAGGATATGGTACACCAGTAGCAATTAAGCCAGCTGATAAGTTGAGAGGTAGGGTTATGCTACAGTTAATGGGAATAATAAAAGCTATGAATAGCATGTTCATAATCATCATTTGAGCCAATTCCTAGCAGTTCAGCAATAGTGAAGTTGACTCTAATGCTCAAACTCACGTTCGTTAAAATTTAGAGGTCTTATAAAGTGCCCTAATTTTGAACATTTTACCATCATAGCTGTCACTTGGGCGTCCGGTCTACCCTTCTACTCATTTCATTAGCAAGATAAATGTATCTTACTGCTTGCTAGGCAACAACAGAGTGGCCCTCACGTCAGACAACATCTTGCATTTAGCTTTATGATGTCAGCTTGCTAGGCAACAGATTGGCCCTCATGTCAGACAACATCTTGCTTTCGCTTTATGATGTCAGATCATCACTGGTACAATTGTCCTTGTGGAAGCGGACCACACAGGAGGATGAGATATCAGAAGTTTTGCAGTAGGTTGCTATCTCTATTCATGACTGCAAGGCAAGTCGGAGGCGGAATGGCAAATACTCTGAACCACTCAAAGCACTGTGGCCTTTTTGAAAGTGGGATGCAGATACAAAAACAGAGATTATCCTTACCAACAATCCTTCTTGAGTATCAGAGTCCAACATACAGAGTGCAGCGGAAGACGTTAAATGTGCTTCATTCCGTGAGAACGCAACTCTATAGTTCTACAGTGAGATAGTGCATTTCAGCCTCAAAGGAAGCAATGTCCTCAAACGGAACATTGGTGGCACCAGGATCTAAAGCAGGCTTAAGAAGCCTTGGATGCAGTCAGTCTTTTATTAACTATCATGACCGACACAATGTGATCCATAATACTTCCATCTTGGCAGAAATTACATTCAAGCACAGGCCCCCACTAGAAGGTAGTGATGACATTCAGGTGCTGAAAACGCCTTTTTAATGCCTAAAGGAATGATTGTGAGCTTTACTTACCATACATATTGGTCAAATGATGTCCTATGCCGGAAGACTGTCTTTTTTATTTTTCTTCAGTATCGGCAATGCAGAGACAATTTGTTGCGAAACACTGCCACTGCTGGTCATTCAGTATAATCTGCAGATGGAAAAGTCCACTATTAGCACATTTACTACAAGCAATACAAAAATCATGCTTTTTATAAAGGGTAAACATATCAATACTATGGAGTTTGTATTATTGTGAAAATCAGCAGTACATTAGAAAATCAAATCTCGATTTGTGTTTTTAACCTACCATACTACTCTGAATCTCATGCCTCTTTTGCCAACACGCTCTAAACAACTGTAGAAGGTACATTAGGCCATAGATAGAGTTCTTTTTGCCAGCCAAGTGGCAGCGTACCCCTCTCACTTTATTTGTTTTAGGATATGGTACACCAGTAGCAATTAAGCCAGCTGATAAGTTGAGAGGTAGGGTTATGCTACAGTTAATGGGAATAATAAAAGCTATGAATAGCATGTTCATAAACATCATTTGAGCCAATTCCTAGCAGTTCAGCAATAGTGAAGTTTACTCTAATGCTCAAACTCACGTTCGTTCAAATTTAGATGTCTTATAAAGTGCCCTAATTTTGTACATTTTACCATCATAGCTGTCACTTGGGCGTCCGGTCTACCCTGCTACTCATTTCATTAGCAAGATAAATGTATCTTACTGCTTGCTAGGCAACAACAGAGTGGCCCTCACGTCAGACAACATCTTGCATTTAGCTTTATGATGTCAGCTTGCTAGGCAACAGATTGGCCCTCATGTCAGACAACATCTTGCTTTCGCTTTATGATGTCAGATCATCACTGGTACAATTGTCCTTGTGGAAGCGGACCACACAGGAGGATGAGATATCAGAAGTTATGCAGTAGGTTGCTATCTCTATTCATGACTGCAAGGCAAGTCGGAGGCGGAATAGCAAATACTCTGAACCACTCAAAGCACTGTGGCCTTTTTGAAAGTGGGATGCAGATACAAAAACAGAGATTATCCTTACCAACAATCCCTCTTGAGTATCAGAGTCCAACATACAGAGTGCAGCGGAAGACGTTAAATGTGCTTCATTCCGTGAGAACGCAACTCTATAGTTCTACAGTGAGATAGTGTATTTCAGCCTCAAAGGAAGCAATGTCCTCAAACAGAACATTGGTGGCACCAGGATCTAAAGCAGGCTTAAGAAGCCTTGGATGCAGTCAGTCTTTTATTAACTATCATGACCGACACAATGTGAGCCATAATACTTCCATTTTGGCAGAAATTACATTCAAGCACAGGCCCCCACTAAAAGGTAGTGATGACATTCAGGTGCTGAAAACGCCTTTTTAATGCCTAAAGGAATGATTGTGAGCTTTACTTACCATACATATTGGTCAAATGATGCCCTATGCCGGAAGACTGTCTTTTTTTTTTTTTTTCAGTATCGGCAATTCAGAGACAATTTGTTGCGAAACACTGCCACTGCTGGTCATTCAGTATAATCTGCAGATGGAAAAGTCCACTGTTAGCACATTTACTACAAGCAATACAAAAAATCATGCTTTTTATAAAGGGTAAACAGATCAATACTATGGAGTTTGTATTATTGTGAAAATCAGCAGCTCATTAGAAAATCAAATCTCGATTTGTGTTTTTAACCTACCATACTACTCTGAATCTCATGCCTCTTTTGCCAACACGCTCTAAACAACTGTAGAAGGTACATTAGGCCATAGATAGAGATCTTTTTGCCAGCCAAGTGGCAGCGTACCCCTCTCACTTTATTCGTTTTAGGATATGGTACACCAGTAGCAATTAAGCCAGCTGATAAGTTGAGAGGTAGGGTTATGCTACAGTTAATGGGAATAATAAAAGCTATGAATAGCATGTTCATAATCATCATTTGAGCCAATTCCTAGCAGTTCAGCAATAGTGAAGTTGACTCTAATGCTCAAACTCACGTTCGTTAAAATTTAGAGGTCTTATAAAGTGCCCTAATTTTGAACATTTTACCATCATAGCTGTCACTTGGGCGTCCGGTCTACCCTTCTACTCATTTCATTAGCAAGATAAATGTATCTTACTGCTTGCTAGGCAACAACAGAGTGGCCCTCACGTCAGACAACATCTTGCATTTAGCTTTATGATGTCAGCTTGCTAGGCAACAGATTGGCCCTCATGTCAGACAACATCTTGCTTTCGCTTTATGATGTCAGATCATCACTGGTACAATTGTCCTTGTGGAAGCGGACCACACAGGAGGATGAGATATCAGAAGTTTTGCAGTAGGTTGCTATCTCTATTCATGACTGCAAGGCAAGTCGGAGGCGGAATGGCAAATACTCTGAACCACTCAAAGCACTGTGGCCTTTTTGAAAGTGGGATGCAGATACAAAAACAGAGATTATCCTTACCAACAATCCTTCTTGAGTATCAGAGTCCAACATACAGAGTGCAGCGGAAGACGTTAAATGTGCTTCATTCCGTGAGAACGCAACTCTATAGTTCTACAGTGAGATAGTGCATTTCAGCCTCAAAGGAAGCAATGTCCTCAAACGGAACATTGGTGGCACCAGGATCTAAAGCAGGCTTAAGAAGCCTTGGATGCAGTCAGTCTTTTATTAACTATCATGACCGACACAATGTGATCCATAATACTTCCATCTTGGCAGAAATTACATTCAAGCACAGGCCCCCACTAGAAGGTAGTGATGACATTCAGGTGCTGAAAACGCCTTTTTAATGCCTAAAGGAATGATTGTGAGCTTTACTTACCATACATATTGGTCAAATGATGTCCTATGCCGGAAGACTGTCTTTTTTATTTTTCTTCAGTATCGGCAATGCAGAGACAATTTGTTGCGAAACACTGCCACTGCTGGTCATTCAGTATAATCTGCAGATGGAAAAGTCCACTATTAGCACATTTACTACAAGCAATACAAAAATCATGCTTTTTATAAAGGGTAAACATATCAATACTATGGAGTTTGTATTATTGTGAAAATCAGCAGTACATTAGAAAATCAAATCTCGATTTGTGTTTTTAACCTACCATACTACTCTGAATCTCATGCCTCTTTTGCCAACACGCTCTAAACAACTGTAGAAGGTACATTAGGCCATAGATAGAGTTCTTTTTGCCAGCCAAGTGGCAGCGTACCCCTCTCACTTTATTTGTTTTAGGATATGGTACACCAGTAGCAATTAAGCCAGCTGATAAGTTGAGAGGTAGGGTTATGCTACAGTTAATGGGAATAATAAAAGCTATGAATAGCATGTTCATAAACATCATTTGAGCCAATTCCTAGCAGTTCAGCAATAGTGAAGTTTACTCTAATGCTCAAACTCACGTTCGTTCAAATTTAGATGTCTTATAAAGTGCCCTAATTTTGTACATTTTACCATCATAGCTGTCACTTGGGCGTCCGGTCTACCCTGCTACTCATTTCATTAGCAAGATAAATGTATCTTACTGCTTGCTAGGCAACAACAGAGTGGCCCTCACGTCAGACAACATCTTGCATTTAGCTTTATGATGTCAGCTTGCTAGGCAACAGATTGGCCCTCATGTCAGACAACATCTTGCTTTCGCTTTATGATGTCAGATCATCACTGGTACAATTGTCCTTGTGGAAGCGGACCACACAGGAGGATGAGATATCAGAAGTTATGCAGTAGGTTGCTATCTCTATTCATGACTGCAAGGCAAGTCGGAGGCGGAATAGCAAATACTCTGAACCACTCAAAGCACTGTGGCCTTTTTGAAAGTGGGATGCAGATACAAAAACAGAGATTATCCTTACCAACAATCCCTCTTGAGTATCAGAGTCCAACATACAGAGTGCAGCGGAAGACGTTAAATGTGCTTCATTCCGTGAGAACGCAACTCTATAGTTCTACAGTGAGATAGTGTATTTCAGCCTCAAAGGAAGCAATGTCCTCAAACAGAACATTGGTGGCACCAGGATCTAAAGCAGGCTTAAGAAGCCTTGGATGCAGTCAGTCTTTTATTAACTATCATGACCGACACAATGTGAGCCATAATACTTCCATTTTGGCAGAAATTACATTCAAGCACAGGCCCCCACTAAAAGGTAGTGATGACATTCAGGTGCTGAAAACGCCTTTTTAATGCCTAAAGGAATGATTGTGAGCTTTACTTACCATACATATTGGTCAAATGATGCCCTATGCCGGAAGACTGTCTTTTTTTTTTTTTTTCAGTATCGGCAATTCAGAGACAATTTGTTGCGAAACACTGCCACTGCTGGTCATTCAGTATAATCTGCAGATGGAAAAGTCCACTGTTAGCACATTTACTACAAGCAATACAAAAAATCATGCTTTTTATAAAGGGTAAACAGATCAATACTATGGAGTTTGTATTATTGTGAAAATCAGCAGCTCATTAGAAAATCAAATCTCGATTTGTGTTTTTAACCTACCATACTACTCTGAATCTCATGCCTCTTTTGCCAACACGCTCTAAACAACTGTAGAAGGTACATTAGGCCATAGATAGAGATCTTTTTGCCAGCCAAGTGGCAGCGTACCCCTCTCACTTTATTCGTTTTAGGATATGGTACACCAGTAGCAATTAAGCCAGCTGATAAGTTGAGAGGTAGGGTTATGCTACAGTTAATGGGAATAATAAAAGCTATGAATAGCATGTTCATAATCATCATTTGAGCCAATTCCTAGCAGTTCAGCAATAGTGAAGTTGACTCTAATGCTCAAACTCACGTTCGTTCAAATTTAGAGGTCTTATAAAGTGCCCTAATTTTGAACATTTTACCATCATAGCTGTCACTTGGGCGTCCGGTCTACCCTTCTACTCATTTCATTAGCAAGATAAATGTATCTTACTGCTTGCTAGGCAACAACAGAGTGGCCCTCACGTCAGACAACATCTTGCATTTAGCTTTATGATGTCAGCTTGCTAGGCAACAGATTGGCCCTCATGTCAGACAACATCTTGCTTTCGCTTTATGATGTCAGATCATCACTGGTACAATTGTCCTTGTGGAAGCGGACCACACAGGAGGATGAGATATCAGAAGTTTTGCAGTAGGTTGCTATCTCTATTCATGACTGCAAGGCAAGTCGGAGGCGGAATGGCAAATACTCTGAACCACTCAAAGCACTGTGGCCTTTTTGAAAGTGGGATGCAGATACAAAAACAGAGATTATCCTTACCAACAATCCTTCTTGAGTATCAGAGTCCAACATACAGAGTGCAGCGGAAGACGTTAAATGTGCTTCATTCCGTGAGAACGCAACTCTATAGTTCTACAGTGAGATAGTGCATTTCAGCCTCAAAGGAAGCAATGTCCTCAAACGGAACATTGGTGGCACCAGGATCTAAAGCAGGCTTAAGAAGCCTTGGATGCAGTCAGTCTTTTATTAACTATCATGACCGACACAATGTGATCCATAATACTTCCATCTTGGCAGAAATTACATTCAAGCACAGGCCCCCACTAGAAGGTAGTGATGACATTCAGGTGCTGAAAACGCCTTTTTAATGCCTAAAGGAATGATTGTGAGCTTTACTTACCATACATATTGGTCAAATGATGTCCTATGCCGGAAGACTGTCTTTTTTATTTTTCTTCAGTATCGGCAATGCAGAGACAATTTGTTGCGAAACACTGCCACTGCTGGTCATTCAGTATAATCTGCAGATGGAAAAGTCCACTATTAGCACATTTACTACAAGCAATACAAAAATCATGCTTTTTATAAAGGGTAAACATATCAATACTATGGAGTTTGTATTATTGTGAAAATCAGCAGTACATTAGAAAATCAAATCTCGATTTGTGTTTTTAACCTACCATACTACTCTGAATCTCATGCCTCTTTTGCCAACACGCTCTAAACAACTGTAGAAGGTACATTAGGCCATAGATAGAGTTCTTTTTGCCAGCCAAGTGGCAGCGTACCCCTCTCACTTTATTTGTTTTAGGATATGGTACACCAGTAGCAATTAAGCCAGCTGATAAGTTGAGAGGTAGGGTTATGCTACAGTTAATGGGAATAATAAAAGCTATGAATAGCATGTTCATAAACATCATTTGAGCCAATTCCTAGCAGTTCAGCAATAGTGAAGTTTACTCTAATGCTCAAACTCACGTTCGTTCAAATTTAGATGTCTTATAAAGTGCCCTAATTTTGTACATTTTACCATCATAGCTGTCACTTGGGCGTCCGGTCTACCCTGCTACTCATTTCATTAGCAAGATAAATGTATCTTACTGCTTGCTAGGCAACAACAGAGTGGCCCTCACGTCAGACAACATCTTGCATTTAGCTTTATGATGTCAGCTTGCTAGGCAACAGATTGGCCCTCATGTCAGACAACATCTTGCTTTCGCTTTATGATGTCAGATCATCACTGGTACAATTGTCCTTGTGGAAGCGGACCACACAGGAGGATGAGATATCAGAAGTTATGCAGTAGGTTGCTATCTCTATTCATGACTGCAAGGCAAGTCGGAGGCGGAATAGCAAATACTCTGAACCACTCAAAGCACTGTGGCCTTTTTGAAAGTGGGATGCAGATACAAAAACAGAGATTATCCTTACCAACAATCCCTCTTGAGTATCAGAGTCCAACATACAGAGTGCAGCGGAAGACGTTAAATGTGCTTCATTCCGTGAGAACGCAACTCTATAGTTCTACAGTGAGATAGTGTATTTCAGCCTCAAAGGAAGCAATGTCCTCAAACAGAACATTGGTGGCACCAGGATCTAAAGCAGGCTTAAGAAGCCTTGGATGCAGTCAGTCTTTTATTAACTATCATGACCGACACAATGTGAGCCATAATACTTCCATTTTGGCAGAAATTACATTCAAGCACAGGCCCCCACTAAAAGGTAGTGATGACATTCAGGTGCTGAAAACGCCTTTTTAATGCCTAAAGGAATGATTGTGAGCTTTACTTACCATACATATTGGTCAAATGATGCCCTATGCCGGAAGACTGTCTTTTTTTTTTTTTTTCAGTATCGGCAATTCAGAGACAATTTGTTGCGAAACACTGCCACTGCTGGTCATTCAGTATAATCTGCAGATGGAAAAGTCCACTGTTAGCACATTTACTACAAGCAATACAAAAAATCATGCTTTTTATAAAGGGTAAACAGATCAATACTATGGAGTTTGTATTATTGTGAAAATCAGCAGCTCATTAGAAAATCAAATCTCGATTTGTGTTTTTAACCTACCATACTACTCTGAATCTCATGCCTCTTTTGCCAACACGCTCTAAACAACTGTAGAAGGTACATTAGGCCATAGATAGAGATCTTTTTGCCAGCCAAGTGGCAGCGTACCCCTCTCACTTTATTCGTTTTAGGATATGGTACACCAGTAGCAATTAAGCCAGCTGATAAGTTGAGAGGTAGGGTTATGCTACAGTTAATGGGAATAATAAAAGCTATGAATAGCATGTTCATAATCATCATTTGAGCCAATTCCTAGCAGTTCAGCAATAGTGAAGTTGACTCTAATGCTCAAACTCACGTTCGTTCAAATTTAGAGGTCTTATAAAGTGCCCTAATTTTGAACATTTTACCATCATAGCTGTCACTTGGGCGTCCGGTCTACCCTTCTACTCATTTCATTAGCAAGATAAATGTATCTTACTGCTTGCTAGGCAACAACAGAGTGGCCCTCACGTCAGACAACATCTTGCATTTAGCTTTATGATGTCAGCTTGCTAGGCAACAGATTGGCCCTCATGTCAGACAACATCTTGCTTTCGCTTTATGATGTCAGATCATCACTGGTACAATTGTCCTTGTGGAAGCGGACCACACAGGAGGATGAGATATCAGAAGTTTTGCAGTAGGTTGCTATCTCTATTCATGACTGCAAGGCAAGTCGGAGGCGGAATGGCAAATACTCTGAACCACTCAAAGCACTGTGGCCTTTTTGAAAGTGGGATGCAGATACAAAAACAGAGATTATCCTTACCAACAATCCTTCTTGAGTATCAGAGTCCAACATACAGAGTGCAGCGGAAGACGTTAAATGTGCTTCATTCCGTGAGAACGCAACTCTATAGTTCTACAGTGAGATAGTGCATTTCAGCCTCAAAGGAAGCAATGTCCTCAAACGGAACATTGGTGGCACCAGGATCTAAAGCAGGCTTAAGAAGCCTTGGATGCAGTCAGTCTTTTATTAACTATCATGACCGACACAATGTGATCCATAATACTTCCATCTTGGCAGAAATTACATTCAAGCACAGGCCCCCACTAGAAGGTAGTGATGACATTCAGGTGCTGAAAACGCCTTTTTAATGCCTAAAGGAATGATTGTGAGCTTTACTTACCATACATATTGGTCAAATGATGTCCTATGCCGGAAGACTGTCTTTTTTATTTTTCTTCAGTATCGGCAATGCAGAGACAATTTGTTGCGAAACACTGCCACTGCTGGTCATTCAGTATAATCTGCAGATGGAAAAGTCCACTATTAGCACATTTACTACAAGCAATACAAAAATCATGCTTTTTATAAAGGGTAAACATATCAATACTATGGAGTTTGTATTATTGTGAAAATCAGCAGCTCATTAGAAAATCAAATCTCGATTTGTGTTTTTAACCTACCATACTACTCTGAATCTCATGCCTCTTTTGCCAACACGCTCTAAACAACTGTAGAAGGTACATTAGGCCATAGATAGAGATCTTTTTGCCAGCCAAGTGGCAGCGTACCCCTCTCACTTTATTCGTTTTAGGATATGGTACACCAGTAGCAATTAAGCCAGCTGATAAGTTGAGAGGTAGGGTTATGCTACAGTTAATGGGAATAATAAAAGCTATGAATAGCATGTTCATAATCATCATTTGAGCCAATTCCTAGCAGTTCAGCAATAGTGAAGTTGACTCTAATGCTCAAACTCACGTTCGTTCAAATTTAGAGGTCTTATAAAGTGCCCTAATTTTGAACATTTTACCATCATAGCTGTCACTTGGGCGTCCGGTCTACCCTTCTACTCATTTCATTAGCAAGATAAATGTATCTTACTGCTTGCTAGGCAACAACAGAGTGGCCCTCACGTCAGACAACATCTTGCATTTAGCTTTATGATGTCAGCTTGCTAGGCAACAGATTGGCCCTCATGTCAGACAACATCTTGCTTTCGCTTTATGATGTCAGATCATCACTGGTACAATTGTCCTTGTGGAAGCGGACCACACAGGAGGATGAGATATCAGAAGTTTTGCAGTAGGTTGCTATCTCTATTCATGACTGCAAGGCAAGTCGGAGGCGGAATGGCAAATACTCTGAACCACTCAAAGCACTGTGGCCTTTTTGAAAGTGGGATGCAGATACAAAAACAGAGATTATCCTTACCAACAATCCTTCTTGAGTATCAGAGTCCAACATACAGAGTGCAGCGGAAGACGTTAAATGTGCTTCATTCCGTGAGAACGCAACTCTATAGTTCTACAGTGAGATAGTGCATTTCAGCCTCAAAGGAAGCAATGTCCTCAAACGGAACATTGGTGGCACCAGGATCTAAAGCAGGCTTAAGAAGCCTTGGATGCAGTCAGTCTTTTATTAACTATCATGACCGACACAATGTGATCCATAATACTTCCATCTTGGCAGAAATTACATTCAAGCACAGGCCCCCACTAGAAGGTAGTGATGACATTCAGGTGCTGAAAACGCCTTTTTAATGCCTAAAGGAATGATTGTGAGCTTTACTTACCATACATATTGGTCAAATGATGTCCTATGCCGGAAGACTGTCTTTTTTATTTTTCTTCAGTATCGGCAATGCAGAGACAATTTGTTGCGAAACACTGCCACTGCTGGTCATTCAGTATAATCTGCAGATGGAAAAGTCCACTATTAGCACATTTACTACAAGCAATACAAAAATCATGCTTTTTATAAAGGGTAAACATATCAATACTATGGAGTTTGTATTATTGTGAAAATCAGCAGTACATTAGAAAATCAAATCTCGATTTGTGTTTTTAACCTACCATACTACTCTGAATCTCATGCCTCTTTTGCCAACACGCTCTAAACAACTGTAGAAGGTACATTAGGCCATAGATAGAGTTCTTTTTGCCAGCCAAGTGGCAGCGTACCCCTCTCACTTTATTTGTTTTAGGATATGGTACACCAGTAGCAATTAAGCCAGCTGATAAGTTGAGAGGTAGGGTTATGCTACAGTTAATGGGAATAATAAAAGCTATGAATAGCATGTTCATAAACATCATTTGAGCCAATTCCTAGCAGTTCAGCAATAGTGAAGTTTACTCTAATGCTCAAACTCACGTTCGTTCAAATTTAGATGTCTTATAAAGTGCCCTAATTTTGTACATTTTACCATCATAGCTGTCACTTGGGCGTCCGGTCTACCCTGCTACTCATTTCATTAGCAAGATAAATGTATCTTACTGCTTGCTAGGCAACAACAGAGTGGCCCTCACGTCAGACAACATCTTGCATTTAGCTTTATGATGTCAGCTTGCTAGGCAACAGATTGGCCCTCATGTCAGACAACATCTTGCTTTCGCTTTATGATGTCAGATCATCACTGGTACAATTGTCCTTGTGGAAGCGGACCACACAGGAGGATGAGATATCAGAAGTTATGCAGTAGGTTGCTATCTCTATTCATGACTGCAAGGCAAGTCGGAGGCGGAATAGCAAATACTCTGAACCACTCAAAGCACTGTGGCCTTTTTGAAAGTGGGATGCAGATACAAAAACAGAGATTATCCTTACCAACAATCCCTCTTGAGTATCAGAGTCCAACATACAGAGTGCAGCGGAAGACGTTAAATGTGCTTCATTCCGTGAGAACGCAACTCTATAGTTCTACAGTGAGATAGTGTATTTCAGCCTCAAAGGAAGCAATGTCCTCAAACAGAACATTGGTGGCACCAGGATCTAAAGCAGGCTTAAGAAGCCTTGGATGCAGTCAGTCTTTTATTAACTATCATGACCGACACAATGTGAGCCATAATACTTCCATTTTGGCAGAAATTACATTCAAGCACAGGCCCCCACTAAAAGGTAGTGATGACATTCAGGTGCTGAAAACGCCTTTTTAATGCCTAAAGGAATGATTGTGAGCTTTACTTACCATACATATTGGTCAAATGATGCCCTATGCCGGAAGACTGTCTTTTTTTTTTTTTTTCAGTATCGGCAATTCAGAGACAATTTGTTGCGAAACACTGCCACTGCTGGTCATTCAGTATAATCTGCAGATGGAAAAGTCCACTGTTAGCACATTTACTACAAGCAATACAAAAAATCATGCTTTTTATAAAGGGTAAACAGATCAATACTATGGAGTTTGTATTATTGTGAAAATCAGCAGCTCATTAGAAAATCAAATCTCGATTTGTGTTTTTAACCTACCATACTACTCTGAATCTCATGCCTCTTTTGCCAACACGCTCTAAACAACTGTAGAAGGTACATTAGGCCATAGATAGAGATCTTTTTGCCAGCCAAGTGGCAGCGTACCCCTCTCACTTTATTCGTTTTAGGATATGGTACACCAGTAGCAATTAAGCCAGCTGATAAGTTGAGAGGTAGGGTTATGCTACAGTTAATGGGAATAATAAAAGCTATGAATAGCATGTTCATAATCATCATTTGAGCCAATTCCTAGCAGTTCAGCAATAGTGAAGTTGACTCTAATGCTCAAACTCACGTTCGTTCAAATTTAGAGGTCTTATAAAGTGCCCTAATTTTGAACATTTTACCATCATAGCTGTCACTTGGGCGTCCGGTCTACCCTTCTACTCATTTCATTAGCAAGATAAATGTATCTTACTGCTTGCTAGGCAACAACAGAGTGGCCCTCACGTCAGACAACATCTTGCATTTAGCTTTATGATGTCAGCTTGCTAGGCAACAGATTGGCCCTCATGTCAGACAACATCTTGCTTTCGCTTTATGATGTCAGATCATCACTGGTACAATTGTCCTTGTGGAAGCGGACCACACAGGAGGATGAGATATCAGAAGTTTTGCAGTAGGTTGCTATCTCTATTCATGACTGCAAGGCAAGTCGGAGGCGGAATGGCAAATACTCTGAACCACTCAAAGCACTGTGGCCTTTTTGAAAGTGGGATGCAGATACAAAAACAGAGATTATCCTTACCAACAATCCTTCTTGAGTATCAGAGTCCAACATACAGAGTGCAGCGGAAGACGTTAAATGTGCTTCATTCCGTGAGAACGCAACTCTATAGTTCTACAGTGAGATAGTGCATTTCAGCCTCAAAGGAAGCAATGTCCTCAAACGGAACATTGGTGGCACCAGGATCTAAAGCAGGCTTAAGAAGCCTTGGATGCAGTCAGTCTTTTATTAACTATCATGACCGACACAATGTGATCCATAATACTTCCATCTTGGCAGAAATTACATTCAAGCACAGGCCCCCACTAGAAGGTAGTGATGACATTCAGGTGCTGAAAACGCCTTTTTAATGCCTAAAGGAATGATTGTGAGCTTTACTTACCATACATATTGGTCAAATGATGTCCTATGCCGGAAGACTGTCTTTTTTATTTTTCTTCAGTATCGGCAATGCAGAGACAATTTGTTGCGAAACACTGCCACTGCTGGTCATTCAGTATAATCTGCAGATGGAAAAGTCCACTATTAGCACATTTACTACAAGCAATACAAAAATCATGCTTTTTATAAAGGGTAAACATATCAATACTATGGAGTTTGTATTATTGTGAAAATCAGCAGTACATTAGAAAATCAAATCTCGATTTGTGTTTTTAACCTACCATACTACTCTGAATCTCATGCCTCTTTTGCCAACACGCTCTAAACAACTGTAGAAGGTACATTAGGCCATAGATAGAGTTCTTTTTGCCAGCCAAGTGGCAGCGTACCCCTCTCACTTTATTTGTTTTAGGATATGGTACACCAGTAGCAATTAAGCCAGCTGATAAGTTGAGAGGTAGGGTTATGCTACAGTTAATGGGAATAATAAAAGCTATGAATAGCATGTTCATAAACATCATTTGAGCCAATTCCTAGCAGTTCAGCAATAGTGAAGTTTACTCTAATGCTCAAACTCACGTTCGTTCAAATTTAGATGTCTTATAAAGTGCCCTAATTTTGTACATTTTACCATCATAGCTGTCACTTGGGCGTCCGGTCTACCCTGCTACTCATTTCATTAGCAAGATAAATGTATCTTACTGCTTGCTAGGCAACAACAGAGTGGCCCTCACGTCAGACAACATCTTGCATTTAGCTTTATGATGTCAGCTTGCTAGGCAACAGATTGGCCCTCATGTCAGACAACATCTTGCTTTCGCTTTATGATGTCAGATCATCACTGGTACAATTGTCCTTGTGGAAGCGGACCACACAGGAGGATGAGATATCAGAAGTTATGCAGTAGGTTGCTATCTCTATTCATGACTGCAAGGCAAGTCGGAGGCGGAATAGCAAATACTCTGAACCACTCAAAGCACTGTGGCCTTTTTGAAAGTGGGATGCAGATACAAAAACAGAGATTATCCTTACCAACAATCCCTCTTGAGTATCAGAGTCCAACATACAGAGTGCAGCGGAAGACGTTAAATGTGCTTCATTCCGTGAGAACGCAACTCTATAGTTCTACAGTGAGATAGTGTATTTCAGCCTCAAAGGAAGCAATGTCCTCAAACAGAACATTGGTGGCACCAGGATCTAAAGCAGGCTTAAGAAGCCTTGGATGCAGTCAGTCTTTTATTAACTATCATGACCGACACAATGTGAGCCATAATACTTCCATTTTGGCAGAAATTACATTCAAGCACAGGCCCCCACTAAAAGGTAGTGATGACATTCAGGTGCTGAAAACGCCTTTTTAATGCCTAAAGGAATGATTGTGAGCTTTACTTACCATACATATTGGTCAAATGATGCCCTATGCCGGAAGACTGTCTTTTTTTTTTTTTTTCAGTATCGGCAATTCAGAGACAATTTGTTGCGAAACACTGCCACTGCTGGTCATTCAGTATAATCTGCAGATGGAAAAGTCCACTGTTAGCACATTTACTACAAGCAATACAAAAAATCATGCTTTTTATAAAGGGTAAACAGATCAATACTATGGAGTTTGTATTATTGTGAAAATCAGCAGCTCATTAGAAAATCAAATCTCGATTTGTGTTTTTAACCTACCATACTACTCTGAATCTCATGCCTCTTTTGCCAACACGCTCTAAACAACTGTAGAAGGTACATTAGGCCATAGATAGAGATCTTTTTGCCAGCCAAGTGGCAGCGTACCCCTCTCACTTTATTCGTTTTAGGATATGGTACACCAGTAGCAATTAAGCCAGCTGATAAGTTGAGAGGTAGGGTTATGCTACAGTTAATGGGAATAATAAAAGCTATGAATAGCATGTTCATAATCATCATTTGAGCCAATTCCTAGCAGTTCAGCAATAGTGAAGTTGACTCTAATGCTCAAACTCACGTTCGTTCAAATTTAGAGGTCTTATAAAGTGCCCTAATTTTGAACATTTTACCATCATAGCTGTCACTTGGGCGTCCGGTCTACCCTTCTACTCATTTCATTAGCAAGATAAATGTATCTTACTGCTTGCTAGGCAACAACAGAGTGGCCCTCACGTCAGACAACATCTTGCATTTAGCTTTATGATGTCAGCTTGCTAGGCAACAGATTGGCCCTCATGTCAGACAACATCTTGCTTTCGCTTTATGATGTCAGATCATCACTGGTACAATTGTCCTTGTGGAAGCGGACCACACAGGAGGATGAGATATCAGAAGTTTTGCAGTAGGTTGCTATCTCTATTCATGACTGCAAGGCAAGTCGGAGGCGGAATGGCAAATACTCTGAACCACTCAAAGCACTGTGGCCTTTTTGAAAGTGGGATGCAGATACAAAAACAGAGATTATCCTTACCAACAATCCTTCTTGAGTATCAGAGTCCAACATACAGAGTGCAGCGGAAGACGTTAAATGTGCTTCATTCCGTGAGAACGCAACTCTATAGTTCTACAGTGAGATAGTGTATTTCAGCCTCAAAGGAAGCAATGTCCTCAAACAGAACATTGGTGGCACCAGGATCTAAAGCAGGCTTAAGAAGCCTTGGATGCAGTCAGTCTTTTATTAACTATCATGACCGACACAATGTGAGCCATAATACTTCCATTTTGGCAGAAATTACATTCAAGCACAGGCCCCCACTAAAAGGTAGTGATGACATTCAGGTGCTGAAAACGCCTTTTTAATGCCTAAAGGAATGATTGTGAGCTTTACTTACCATACATATTGGTCAAATGATGCCCTATGCCGGAAGACTGTCTTTTTTTTTTTTTTTCAGTATCGGCAATTCAGAGACAATTTGTTGCGAAACACTGCCACTGCTGGTCATTCAGTATAATCTGCAGATGGAAAAGTCCACTGTTAGCACATTTACTACAAGCAATACAAAAAATCATGCTTTTTATAAAGGGTAAACAGATCAATACTATGGAGTTTGTATTATTGTGAAAATCAGCAGCTCATTAGAAAATCAAATCTCGATTTGTGTTTTTAACCTACCATACTACTCTGAATCTCATGCCTCTTTTGCCAATACGCTCTAAACAACTGTAGAAGGTACATTAGGCCATAGATAGAGTTCTTTTTGCCAGCCAAGTGGCAGCGTACCCCTCTCACTTTATTTGTTTTAGGATATGGTACACCAGCAGCAATTAAGCCAGCTGATAAGTTGAGAGGTAGGGTTATGCTACAGTTAATGGGAATAATAAAAGCTATGAATAGCATGTTCATAAACATCATTTGAGCCAATTCCTAGCAGTTCAGCAATAGTGAAGTTGACTCTAATGCTCAAACTCACGTTCGTTCAAATTTAGATGTCTTATAAAGTGCCCTAATTTTGTACATTTTACCATCATAGCTGTCACTTGGGCGTCCGGTCTACCCTGCTACTCATTTCATTAGCAAGATAAATGTATCTTACTGCTTGCTAGGCAACAACAGAGTGGCCCTCACGTCAGACAACATCTTGCATTTAGCTTTATGATGTCAGCTTGCTAGGCAACAGATTGGCCCTCATGTCAGACAACATCTTGCTTTCGCTTTATGATGTCAGATCATCACTGGTACAATTGTCCTTGTGGAAGCGGACCACACAGGAGGATGAGATATCAGAAGTTATGCAGTAGGTTGCTATCTCTATTCATGACTGCAAGGCAAGTCGGAGGCGGAATGGCAAATACTCTGAACCACTCAAAGCACTGTGGCCTTTTTGAAAGTGGGATGCAGATACAAAAACAGAGATTATCCTTACCAACAATCCTTCTTGAGTATCAGAGTCCAACATACAGAGTGCAGCGGAAGACGTTAAATGTGCTTCATTCCGTGAGAACGCAACTCTATAGTTCTACAGTGAGATAGTGCATTTCAGCCTCAAAGGAAGCAATGTCCTCAAACGGAACATTGGTGGCACCAGGATCTAAAGCAGGCTTAAGAAGCCTTGGATGCAGTCAGTCTTTTATGAACTATCATGACCGACACAATGTGATCCATAATACTTCCATCTTGGCAGAAATTACATTCAAGCACAGGCCCCCACTAGAAGGTAGTGATGACATTCAGGTGCTGAAAACGCCTTTTTAATGCCTAAAGGAATGATTGTGAGCTTTACTTACCATACATATTGGTCAAATGATGCCCTATGCCGGAAGACTGTCTTTTTTTTTTTCTTCAGTATCGGCAATGCAGAGACAATTTGTTGCAAAACACTGCCACTGCTGGTCATTCAGTATAATCTGCAGATGAAAAAGTCCACTGTTAGCACATGTACTACAAGCAATACAAAAAATCATGCTTTTTATAAAGGGTAAACAGATCAATACTATGGAGTTTGTATTATTGTGAAAATCAGCAGCTCATTAGAAAATCAAATCTCGATTTGTGTTTTTAACCTACCATACTACTCTGAATCTCATGCCTCTTTTGCCAACACGCTCTAAACAACTGTAGAAGGTACATTAGGCCATAGATAGAGATCTTTTTGCCAGTCAAGTGGCAGCGTACCCCTCTCACTTTATTTGTTTTAGGATATGGTACACCAGTATCAATTAAGCCAGCTGATAAGTTGAGAGGTAGGGTTATGCTACAGTTAATGAAAATAATAAAAGCTATGAATAGCATGTTCATAATCATCATTTGAGCCAATTCCTAGCAGTTCAGCAATAGTGAAGTTGACTCTAATGCTCAAACTCATGTTCGTTCAAATTTAGAGGTCTTATAAAGTGCCCTAATTTTGAACATTTTACCATCATAGCTGTCACTTGGGCGTCCGGTCTACCCTGCTACTCATTTCATTAGCAAGATAAATGTATCTTACTGCTTGCTAGGCAACAACAGAGTGGCCCTCACGTCAGACAACATCTTGCATTTAGCTTTATGATGTCAGCTTGCTAGGCAACAGATTGGCCCTCATGTCAGACAACATCTTGCTTTCGCTTTATGATGTCAGATCATCACTGGTACAATTGTCCTTGTGGAAGCGGACCACACAGGAGGATGAGATATCAGAAGTTTTGCAGTAGGTTGCTATCTCTATTCATGACTGCAAGGCAAGTCGGAGGCGGAATGGCAAATACTCTGAACCACTCAAAGCACTGTGGCCTTTTTGAAAGTGGGATGCAGATACAAAAACAGAGATTATCCTTACCAACAATCCTTCTTGAGTATCAGAGTCCAACATACAGAGTGCAGCGGAAGACGTTAAATGTGCTTCATTCCGTGAGAACGCAACTCTATAGTTCTACAGTGAGATAGTGCATTTCAGCCTCAAAGGAAGCAATGTCCTCAAACGGAACATTGGTGGCACCAGGATCTAAAGCAGGCTTAAGAAGCCTTGGATGCAGTCAGTCTTTTATTAACTATCATGACCGACACAATGTGATCCATAATACTTCCATCTTGGCAGAAATTACATTCAAGCACAGGCCCCCACTAGAAGGTAGTGATGACATTCAGGTGCTGAAAACACCTTTTTAATGCCTAAAGGAATGATTGTGAGCTTTACTTACCATACATATTGGTCAAATGATGCCCTATGCCGGAAGACTGTCTTTTTTATTTTTCTTCAGTATCGGCAATGCAGAGACAATTTGTTGCGAAACACTGCCACTGCTGGTCATTCAGTATAATCTGCAGATGGAAAAGTCCACTGTTAGCACATGTACTACAAGCAATACAAAAAATCATGCTTTTTATAAAGGGTAAACAGATCAATACTATGGAGTTTGTATTATTGTGAAAATCAGCAGCTCATTAGAAAATCAAATCTCGATTTGTGTTTTTAACCTACCATACTACTCTGAATCTCATGCCTCTTTTGCCAACACGCTCTAAACAACTGTAGAAGGTACATTAGGCCATAGATAGAGATCTTTTTGCCAGTCAAGTGGCAGCGTACCCCTCTCACTTTATTTGTTTTAGGATATGGTACACCAGTATCAATTAAGCCAGCTGATAAGTTGAGAGGTAGGGTTATGCTACAGTTAATGAAAATAATAAAAGCTATGAATAGCATGTTCATAATCATCATTTGAGCCAATTCCTAGCAGTTCAGCAATAGTGAAGTTGACTCTAATGCTCAAACTCATGTTCGTTCAAATTTAGAGGTCTTATAAAGTGCCCTAATTTTGAACATTTTACCATCATAGCTGTCACTTGGGCGTCCGGTCTACCCTGCTACTCATTTCATTAGCAAGATAAATGTATCTTACTGCTTGCTAGGCAACAACAGAGTGGCCCTCACGTCAGACAACATCTTGCATTTAGCTTTATGATGTCAGCTTGCTAGGCAACAGATTGGCCCTCATGTCAGACAACATCTTGCTTTCGCTTTATGATGTCAGATCATCACTGGTACAATTGTCCTTGTGGAAGCGGACCACACAGGAGGATGAGATATCAGAAGTTTTGCAGTAGGTTGCTATCTCTATTCATGACTGCAAGGCAAGTCGGAGGCGGAATGGCAAATACTCTGAACCACTCAAAGCACTGTGGCCTTTTTGAAAGTGGGATGCAGATACAAAAACAGAGATTATCCTTACCAACAATCCTTCTTGAGTATCAGAGTCCAACATACAGAGTGCAGCGGAAGACGTTAAATGTGCTTCATTCCGTGAGAACGCAACTCTATAGTTCTACAGTGAGATAGTGCATTTCAGCCTCAAAGGAAGCAATGTCCTCAAACGGAACATTGGTGGCACCAGGATCTAAAGCAGGCTTAAGAAGCCTTGGATGCAGTCAGTCTTTTATTAACTATCATGACCGACACAATGTGATCCATAATACTTCCATCTTGGCAGAAATTACATTCAAGCACAGGCCCCCACTAGAAGGTAGTGATGACATTCAGGTGCTGAAAACACCTTTTTAATGCCTAAAGGAATGATTGTGAGCTTTACTTACCATACATATTGGTCAAATGATGCCCTATGCCGGAAGACTGTCTTTTTTATTTTTCTTCAGTATCGGCAATGCAGAGACAATTTGTTGCGAAACACTGCCACTGCTGGTCATTCAGTATAATCTGCAGATGGAAAAGTCCACTGTTAGCACATTTACTACAAGCAATACAAAAATCATGCTTTTTATAAAGGGTAAAAATATCAATACTATGGAGTTTGTATTATTGTGAAAATCAGCAGTACATTAGAAAATCAAATCTCGATTTGTGTTTTTAACCTACCATACTACTCTGAATCTCATGCCTCTTTTGCCAACACGCTCTAAACAACTGTAGAAGGTACATTAGGCCATAGATAGAGATCTTTTTGCCAGCCAAGTGGCAGCGTACCCCTCTCACTTTATTTGTTTTAGGATATGGTACACCAGTAGCAATTAAGCCAGCTGATAAGTTGAGAGGTAGGGTTATGCTACAGTTAATGGGAATAATAAAAGCTATGAATAGCATGTTCATAATCATCATTTGAGCCAATTCCTAGCAGTTCAGCAATAGTGAAGTTGACTCTAATGCTCAAACTCACGTTCGTTCAAATTTAGAGGTCTTATAAAGTGCCCTAATTTTGAACATTTTACCATCATAGCTGTCACTTGGGCGTCCGGTCTACCCTGCTACTCATTTCATTAGCAAGATAAATGTATCTTACTGCTTGCTAGGCAACAACAGAGTGGCCCTCACGTCAGACAACATCTTGCATTTAGCTTTATGATGTCAGCTTGCTAGGCAACAGATTGGCCCTCATGTCCGACAACATCTTGCTTTCGCTTTATGATGTCAGATCATCACTGGTACAATTGTCCTTGTGGAAGCGGACCACACAGGAGGATGAGATATCAGAAGTTTTGCAGTAGGTTGCTATCTCTATTCATGACTGCAAGGCAAGTCGGAGGCGGAATGGCAAATACTCTGAACCACTCAAAGCACTGTGGCCTTTTTGAAAGTGGGATGCAGATACAAAAACAGAGATTATCCTTACCAACAATCCTTCTTGAGTATCAGAGTCCAACATACAGAGTGCAGCGGAAGACGTTAAATGTGCTTCATTCCGTGAGAACGCAACTCTATAGTTCTACAGTGAGATAGTGCATTTCAGCCTCAAAGGAAGCAATGTCCTCAAACGGAACATTGGTGGCACCAGGATCTAAAGCAGGCTTAAGAAGCCTTGGATGCAGTCAGTCTTTTATTAACTATCATGACCGACACAATGTGATCCATAATACTTCCATCTTGGCAGAAATTACATTCAAGCACAGGCCCCCACTAGAAGGTAGTGATGACATTCAGGTGCTGAAAACGCCTTTTTAATGCCTAAAGGAATGATTGTGAGCTTTACTTACCATACATATTGGTCAAATGATGTCCTATGCCGGAAGACTGTCTTTTTTATTTTTCTTCAGTATCGGCAATGCAGAGACAATTTGTTGCGAAACACTGCCACTGCTGGTCATTCAGTATAATCTGCAGATGGAAAAGTCCACTATTAGCACATTTACTACAAGCAATACAAAAATCATGCTTTTTATAAAGGGTAAACATATCAATACTATGGAGTTTGTATTATTGTGAAAATCAGCAGTACATTAGAAAATCAAATCTCGATTTGTGTTTTTAACCTACCATACTACTCTGAATCTCATGCCTCTTTTGCCAACACGCTCTAAACAACTGTAGAAGGTACATTAGGCCATAGATAGAGTTCTTTTTGCCAGCCAAGTGGCAGCGTACCCCTCTCACTTTATTTGTTTTAGGATATGGTACACCAGTAGCAATTAAGCCAGCTGATAAGTTGAGAGGTAGGGTTATGCTACAGTTAATGGGAATAATAAAAGCTATGAATAGCATGTTCATAAACATCATTTGAGCCAATTCCTAGCAGTTCAGCAATAGTGAAGTTTACTCTAATGCTCAAACTCACGTTCGTTCAAATTTAGATGTCTTATAAAGTGCCCTAATTTTGTACATTTTACCATCATAGCTGTCACTTGGGCGTCCGGTCTACCCTGCTACTCATTTCATTAGCAAGATAAATGTATCTTACTGCTTGCTAGGCAACAACAGAGTGGCCCTCACGTCAGACAACATCTTGCATTTAGCTTTATGATGTCAGCTTGCTAGGCAACAGATTGGCCCTCATGTCAGACAACATCTTGCTTTCGCTTTATGATGTCAGATCATCACTGGTACAATTGTCCTTGTGGAAGCGGACCACACAGGAGGATGAGATATCAGAAGTTATGCAGTAGGTTGCTATCTCTATTCATGACTGCAAGGCAAGTCGGAGGCGGAATAGCAAATACTCTGAACCACTCAAAGCACTGTGGCCTTTTTGAAAGTGGGATGCAGATACAAAAACAGAGATTATCCTTACCAACAATCCCTCTTGAGTATCAGAGTCCAACATACAGAGTGCAGCGGAAGACGTTAAATGTGCTTCATTCCGTGAGAACGCAACTCTATAGTTCTACAGTGAGATAGTGTATTTCAGCCTCAAAGGAAGCAATGTCCTCAAACAGAACATTGGTGGCACCAGGATCTAAAGCAGGCTTAAGAAGCCTTGGATGCAGTCAGTCTTTTATTAACTATCATGACCGACACAATGTGAGCCATAATACTTCCATTTTGGCAGAAATTACATTCAAGCACAGGCCCCCACTAAAAGGTAGTGATGACATTCAGGTGCTGAAAACGCCTTTTTAATGCCTAAAGGAATGATTGTGAGCTTTACTTACCATACATATTGGTCAAATGATGCCCTATGCCGGAAGACTGTCTTTTTTTTTTTTTTTCAGTATCGGCAATTCAGAGACAATTTGTTGCGAAACACTGCCACTGCTGGTCATTCAGTATAATCTGCAGATGGAAAAGTCCACTGTTAGCACATTTACTACAAGCAATACAAAAAATCATGCTTTTTATAAAGGGTAAACAGATCAATACTATGGAGTTTGTATTATTGTGAAAATCAGCAGCTCATTAGAAAATCAAATCTCGATTTGTGTTTTTAACCTACCATACTACTCTGAATCTCATGCCTCTTTTGCCAACACGCTCTAAACAACTGTAGAAGGTACATTAGGCCATAGATAGAGATCTTTTTGCCAGCCAAGTGGCAGCGTACCCCTCTCACTTTATTCGTTTTAGGATATGGTACACCAGTAGCAATTAAGCCAGCTGATAAGTTGAGAGGTAGGGTTATGCTACAGTTAATGGGAATAATAAAAGCTATGAATAGCATGTTCATAATCATCATTTGAGCCAATTCCTAGCAGTTCAGCAATAGTGAAGTTGACTCTAATGCTCAAACTCACGTTCGTTCAAATTTAGAGGTCTTATAAAGTGCCCTAATTTTGAACATTTTACCATCATAGCTGTCACTTGGGCGTCCGGTCTACCCTTCTACTCATTTCATTAGCAAGATAAATGTATCTTACTGCTTGCTAGGCAACAACAGAGTGGCCCTCACGTCAGACAACATCTTGCATTTAGCTTTATGATGTCAGCTTGCTAGGCAACAGATTGGCCCTCATGTCAGACAACATCTTGCTTTCGCTTTATGATGTCAGATCATCACTGGTACAATTGTCCTTGTGGAAGCGGACCACACAGGAGGATGAGATATCAGAAGTTTTGCAGTAGGTTGCTATCTCTATTCATGACTGCAAGGCAAGTCGGAGGCGGAATGGCAAATACTCTGAACCACTCAAAGCACTGTGGCCTTTTTGAAAGTGGGATGCAGATACAAAAACAGAGATTATCCTTACCAACAATCCTTCTTGAGTATCAGAGTCCAACATACAGAGTGCAGCGGAAGACGTTAAATGTGCTTCATTCCGTGAGAACGCAACTCTATAGTTCTACAGTGAGATAGTGCATTTCAGCCTCAAAGGAAGCAATGTCCTCAAACGGAACATTGGTGGCACCAGGATCTAAAGCAGGCTTAAGAAGCCTTGGATGCAGTCAGTCTTTTATTAACTATCATGACCGACACAATGTGATCCATAATACTTCCATCTTGGCAGAAATTACATTCAAGCACAGGCCCCCACTAGAAGGTAGTGATGACATTCAGGTGCTGAAAACGCCTTTTTAATGCCTAAAGGAATGATTGTGAGCTTTACTTACCATACATATTGGTCAAATGATGTCCTATGCCGGAAGACTGTCTTTTTTATTTTTCTTCAGTATCGGCAATGCAGAGACAATTTGTTGCGAAACACTGCCACTGCTGGTCATTCAGTATAATCTGCAGATGGAAAAGTCCACTGTTAGCACATTTACTACAAGCAATACAAAAATCATGCTTTTTATAAAGGGTAAACATATCAATACTATGGAGTTTGTATTATTGTGAAAATCAGCAGTACATTAGAAAATCAAATCTCGATTTGTGTTTTTAACCTACCATACTACTCTGAATCTCATGCCTCTTTTGCCAACACGCTCTAAACAACTGTAGAAGGTACATTAGGCCATAGATAGAGTTCTTTTTGCCAGCCAAGTGGCAGCGTACCCCTCTCACTTTATTTGTTTTAGGATATGGTACACCAGTAGCAATTAAGCCAGCTGATAAGTTGAGAGGTAGGGTTATGCTACAGTTAATGGGAATAATAAAAGCTATGAATAGCATGTTCATAAACATCATTTGAGCCAATTCCTAGCAGTTCAGCAATAGTGAAGTTTACTCTAATGCTCAAACTCACGTTCGTTCAAATTTAGATGTCTTATAAAGTGCCCTAATTTTGTACATTTTACCATCATAGCTGTCACTTGGGCGTCCGGTCTACCCTGCTACTCATTTCATTAGCAAGATAAATGTATCTTACTGCTTGCTAGGCAACAACAGAGTGGCCCTCACGTCAGACAACATCTTGCATTTAGCTTTATGATGTCAGCTTGCTAGGCAACAGATTGGCCCTCATGTCAGACAACATCTTGCTTTCGCTTTATGATGTCAGATCATCACTGGTACAATTGTCCTTGTGGAAGCGGACCACACAGGAGGATGAGATATCAGAAGTTATGCAGTAGGTTGCTATCTCTATTCATGACTGCAAGGCAAGTCGGAGGCGGAATAGCAAATACTCTGAACCACTCAAAGCACTGTGGCCTTTTTGAAAGTGGGATGCAGATACAAAAACAGAGATTATCCTTACCAACAATCCCTCTTGAGTATCAGAGTCCAACATACAGAGTGCAGCGGAAGACGTTAAATGTGCTTCATTCCGTGAGAACGCAACTCTATAGTTCTACAGTGAGATAGTGTATTTCAGCCTCAAAGGAAGCAATGTCCTCAAACAGAACATTGGTGGCACCAGGATCTAAAGCAGGCTTAAGAAGCCTTGGATGCAGTCAGTCTTTTATTAACTATCATGACCGACACAATGTGAGCCATACATAATACTTCCATTTTGGCAGAAATTACATTCAAGCACAGGCCCCCACTAAAAGGTAGTGATGACATTCAGGTGCTGAAAACGCCTTTTTAATGCCTAAAGGAATGATTGTGAGCTTTACTTACCATACATATTGGTCAAATGATGCCCTATGCCGGAAGACTGTCTTTTTTTTTTTTTTTCAGTATCGGCAATTCAGAGACAATTTGTTGCGAAACACTGCCACTGCTGGTCATTCAGTATAATCTGCAGATGGAAAAGTCCACTGTTAGCACATTTACTACAAGCAATACAAAAAATCATGCTTTTTATAAAGGGTAAACAGATCAATACTATGGAGTTTGTATTATTGTGAAAATCAGCAGCTCATTAGAAAATCAAATCTCGATTTGTGTTTTTAACCTACCATACTACTCTGAATCTCATGCCTCTTTTGCCAACACGCTCTAAACAACTGTAGAAGGTACATTAGGCCATAGATAGAGATCTTTTTGCCAGCCAAGTGGCAGCGTACCCCTCTCACTTTATTCGTTTTAGGATATGGTACACCAGTAGCAATTAAGCCAGCTGATAAGTTGAGAGGTAGGGTTATGCTACAGTTAATGGGAATAATAAAAGCTATGAATAGCATGTTCATAATCATCATTTGAGCCAATTCCTAGCAGTTCAGCAATAGTGAAGTTGACTCTAATGCTCAAACTCACGTTCGTTCAAATTTAGAGGTCTTATAAAGTGCCCTAATTTTGAACATTTTACCATCATAGCTGTCACTTGGGCGTCCGGTCTACCCTTCTACTCATTTCATTAGCAAGATAAATGTATCTTACTGCTTGCTAGGCAACAACAGAGTGGCCCTCACGTCAGACAACATCTTGCATTTAGCTTTATGATGTCAGCTTGCTAGGCAACAGATTGGCCCTCATGTCAGACAACATCTTGCTTTCGCTTTATGATGTCAGATCATCACTGGTACAATTGTCCTTGTGGAAGCGGACCACACAGGAGGATGAGATATCAGAAGTTTTGCAGTAGGTTGCTATCTCTATTCATGACTGCAAGGCAAGTCGGAGGCGGAATGGCAAATACTCTGAACCACTCAAAGCACTGTGGCCTTTTTGAAAGTGGGATGCAGATACAAAAACAGAGATTATCCTTACCAACAATCCTTCTTGAGTATCAGAGTCCAACATACAGAGTGCAGCGGAAGACGTTAAATGTGCTTCATTCCGTGAGAACGCAACTCTATAGTTCTACAGTGAGATAGTGTATTTCAGCCTCAAAGGAAGCAATGTCCTCAAACAGAACATTGGTGGCACCAGGATCTAAAGCAGGCTTAAGAAGCCTTGGATGCAGTCAGTCTTTTATTAACTATCATGACCGACACAATGTGAGCCATAATACTTCCATTTTGGCAGAAATTACATTCAAGCACAGGCCCCCACTAAAAGGTAGTGATGACATTCAGGTGCTGAAAACGCCTTTTTAATGCCTAAAGGAATGATTGTGAGCTTTACTTACCATACATATTGGTCAAATGATGCCCTATGCCGGAAGACTGTCTTTTTTTTTTTTTTTCAGTATCGGCAATTCAGAGACAATTTGTTGCGAAACACTGCCACTGCTGGTCATTCAGTATAATCTGCAGATGGAAAAGTCCACTGTTAGCACATTTACTACAAGCAATACAAAAAATCATGCTTTTTATAAAGGGTAAACAGATCAATACTATGGAGTTTGTATTATTGTGAAAATCAGCAGCTCATTAGAAAATCAAATCTCGATTTGTGTTTTTAACCTACCATACTACTCTGAATCTCATGCCTCTTTTGCCAATACGCTCTAAACAACTGTAGAAGGTACATTAGGCCATAGATAGAGTTCTTTTTGCCAGCCAAGTGGCAGCGTACCCCTCTCACTTTATTTGTTTTAGGATATGGTACACCAGCAGCAATTAAGCCAGCTGATAAGTTGAGAGGTAGGGTTATGCTACAGTTAATGGGAATAATAAAAGCTATGAATAGCATGTTCATAAACATCATTTGAGCCAATTCCTAGCAGTTCAGCAATAGTGAAGTTGACTCTAATGCTCAAACTCACGTTCGTTCAAATTTAGATGTCTTATAAAGTGCCCTAATTTTGTACATTTTACCATCATAGCTGTCACTTGGGCGTCCGGTCTACCCTGCTACTCATTTCATTAGCAAGATAAATGTATCTTACTGCTTGCTAGGCAACAACAGAGTGGCCCTCACGTCAGACAACATCTTGCATTTAGCTTTATGATGTCAGCTTGCTAGGCAACAGATTGGCCCTCATGTCAGACAACATCTTGCTTTCGCTTTATGATGTCAGATCATCACTGGTACAATTGTCCTTGTGGAAGCGGACCACACAGGAGGATGAGATATCAGAAGTTATGCAGTAGGTTGCTATCTCTATTCATGACTGCAAGGCAAGTCGGAGGCGGAATGGCAAATACTCTGAACCACTCAAAGCACTGTGGCCTTTTTGAAAGTGGGATGCAGATACAAAAACAGAGATTATCCTTACCAACAATCCTTCTTGAGTATCAGAGTCCAACATACAGAGTGCAGCGGAAGACGTTAAATGTGCTTCATTCCGTGAGAACGCAACTCTATAGTTCTACAGTGAGATAGTGCATTTCAGCCTCAAAGGAAGCAATGTCCTCAAACGGAACATTGGTGGCACCAGGATCTAAAGCAGGCTTAAGAAGCCTTGGATGCAGTCAGTCTTTTATGAACTATCATGACCGACACAATGTGATCCATAATACTTCCATCTTGGCAGAAATTACATTCAAGCACAGGCCCCCACTAGAAGGTAGTGATGACATTCAGGTGCTGAAAACGCCTTTTTAATGCCTAAAGGAATGATTGTGAGCTTTACTTACCATACATATTGGTCAAATGATGCCCTATGCCGGAAGACTGTCTTTTTTTTTTTCTTCAGTATCGGCAATGCAGAGACAATTTGTTGCAAAACACTGCCACTGCTGGTCATTCAGTATAATCTGCAGATGAAAAAGTCCACTGTTAGCACATGTACTACAAGCAATACAAAAAATCATGCTTTTTATAAAGGGTAAACAGATCAATACTATGGAGTTTGTATTATTGTGAAAATCAGCAGCTCATTAGAAAATCAAATCTCGATTTGTGTTTTTAACCTACCATACTACTCTGAATCTCATGCCTCTTTTGCCAACACGCTCTAAACAACTGTAGAAGGTACATTAGGCCATAGATAGAGATCTTTTTGCCAGTCAAGTGGCAGCGTACCCCTCTCACTTTATTTGTTTTAGGATATGGTACACCAGTATCAATTAAGCCAGCTGATAAGTTGAGAGGTAGGGTTATGCTACAGTTAATGAAAATAATAAAAGCTATGAATAGCATGTTCATAATCATCATTTGAGCCAATTCCTAGCAGTTCAGCAATAGTGAAGTTGACTCTAATGCTCAAACTCATGTTCGTTCAAATTTAGAGGTCTTATAAAGTGCCCTAATTTTGAACATTTTACCATCATAGCTGTCACTTGGGCGTCCGGTCTACCCTGCTACTCATTTCATTAGCAAGATAAATGTATCTTACTGCTTGCTAGGCAACAACAGAGTGGCCCTCACGTCAGACAACATCTTGCATTTAGCTTTATGATGTCAGCTTGCTAGGCAACAGATTGGCCCTCATGTCAGACAACATCTTGCTTTCGCTTTATGATGTCAGATCATCACTGGTACAATTGTCCTTGTGGAAGCGGACCACACAGGAGGATGAGATATCAGAAGTTTTGCAGTAGGTTGCTATCTCTATTCATGACTGCAAGGCAAGTCGGAGGCGGAATGGCAAATACTCTGAACCACTCAAAGCACTGTGGCCTTTTTGAAAGTGGGATGCAGATACAAAAACAGAGATTATCCTTACCAACAATCCTTCTTGAGTATCAGAGTCCAACATACAGAGTGCAGCGGAAGACGTTAAATGTGCTTCATTCCGTGAGAACGCAACTCTATAGTTCTACAGTGAGATAGTGCATTTCAGCCTCAAAGGAAGCAATGTCCTCAAACGGAACATTGGTGGCACCAGGATCTAAAGCAGGCTTAAGAAGCCTTGGATGCAGTCAGTCTTTTATTAACTATCATGACCGACACAATGTGATCCATAATACTTCCATCTTGGCAGAAATTACATTCAAGCACAGGCCCCCACTAGAAGGTAGTGATGACATTCAGGTGCTGAAAACACCTTTTTAATGCCTAAAGGAATGATTGTGAGCTTTACTTACCATACATATTGGTCAAATGATGCCCTATGCCGGAAGACTGTCTTTTTTATTTTTCTTCAGTATCGGCAATGCAGAGACAATTTGTTGCGAAACACTGCCACTGCTGGTCATTCAGTATAATCTGCAGATGGAAAAGTCCACTGTTAGCACATTTACTACAAGCAATACAAAAATCATGCTTTTTATAAAGGGTAAAAATATCAATACTATGGAGTTTGTATTATTGTGAAAATCAGCAGTACATTAGAAAATCAAATCTCGATTTGTGTTTTTAACCTACCATACTACTCTGAATCTCATGCCTCTTTTGCCAACACGCTCTAAACAACTGTAGAAGGTACATTAGGCCATAGATAGAGATCTTTTTGCCAGCCAAGTGGCAGCGTACCCCTCTCACTTTATTCGTTTTAGGATATGGTACACCAGTAGCAATTAAGCCAGCTGATAAGTTGAGAGGTAGGGTTATGCTACAGTTAATGGGAATAATAAAAGCTATGAATAGCATGTTCATAATCATCATTTGAGCCAATTCCTAGCAGTTCAGCAATAGTGAAGTTGACTCTAATGCTCAAACTCACGTTCGTTCAAATTTAGAGGTCTTATAAAGTGCCCTAATTTTGAACATTTTACCATCATAGCTGTCACTTGGGCGTCCGGTCTACCCTGCTACTCATTTCATTAGCAAGATAAATGTATCTTACTGCTTGCTAGGCAACAACAGAGTGGCCCTCACGTCAGACAACATCTTGCATTTAGCTTTATGATGTCAGCTTGCTAGGCAACAGATTGGCCCTCATGTCCGACAACATCTTGCTTTCGCTTTATGATGTCAGATCATCACTGGTACAATTGTCCTTGTGGAAGCGGACCACACAGGAGGATGAGATATCAGAAGTTTTGCAGTAGGTTGCTATCTCTATTCATGACTGCAAGGCAAGTCGGAGGCGGAATGGCAAATACTCTGAACCACTCAAAGCACTGTGGCCTTTTTGAAAGTGGGATGCAGATACAAAAACAGAGATTATCCTTACCAACAATCCTTCTTGAGTATCAGAGTCCAACATACAGAGTGCAGCGGAAGACGTTAAATGTGCTTCATTCCGTGAGAACGCAACTCTATAGTTCTACAGTGAGATAGTGCATTTCAGCCTCAAAGGAAGCAATGTCCTCAAACGGAACATTGGTGGCACCAGGATCTAAAGCAGGCTTAAGAAGCCTTGGATGCAGTCAGTCTTTTATTAACTATCATGACCGACACAATGTGATCCATAATACTTCCATCTTGGCAGAAATTACATTCAAGCACAGGCCCCCACTAGAAGGTAGTGATGACATTCAGGTGCTGAAAACGCCTTTTTAATGCCTAAAGGAATGATTGTGAGCTTTACTTACCATACATATTGGTCAAATGATGTCCTATGCCGGAAGACTGTCTTTTTTATTTTTCTTCAGTATCGGCAATGCAGAGACAATTTGTTGCGAAACACTGCCACTGCTGGTCATTCAGTATAATCTGCAGATGGAAAAGTCCACTATTAGCACATTTACTACAAGCAATACAAAAATCATGCTTTTTATAAAGGGTAAACATATCAATACTATGGAGTTTGTATTATTGTGAAAATCAGCAGTACATTAGAAAATCAAATCTCGATTTGTGTTTTTAACCTACCATACTACTCTGAATCTCATGCCTCTTTTGCCAACACGCTCTAAACAACTGTAGAAGGTACATTAGGCCATAGATAGAGTTCTTTTTGCCAGCCAAGTGGCAGCGTACCCCTCTCACTTTATTTGTTTTAGGATATGGTACACCAGTAGCAATTAAGCCAGCTGATAAGTTGAGAGGTAGGGTTATGCTACAGTTAATGGGAATAATAAAAGCTATGAATAGCATGTTCATAAACATCATTTGAGCCAATTCCTAGCAGTTCAGCAATAGTGAAGTTTACTCTAATGCTCAAACTCACGTTCGTTCAAATTTAGATGTCTTATAAAGTGCCCTAATTTTGTACATTTTACCATCATAGCTGTCACTTGGGCGTCCGGTCTACCCTGCTACTCATTTCATTAGCAAGATAAATGTATCTTACTGCTTGCTAGGCAACAACAGAGTGGCCCTCACGTCAGACAACATCTTGCATTTAGCTTTATGATGTCAGCTTGCTAGGCAACAGATTGGCCCTCATGTCAGACAACATCTTGCTTTCGCTTTATGATGTCAGATCATCACTGGTACAATTGTCCTTGTGGAAGCGGACCACACAGGAGGATGAGATATCAGAAGTTATGCAGTAGGTTGCTATCTCTATTCATGACTGCAAGGCAAGTCGGAGGCGGAATAGCAAATACTCTGAACCACTCAAAGCACTGTGGCCTTTTTGAAAGTGGGATGCAGATACAAAAACAGAGATTATCCTTACCAACAATCCCTCTTGAGTATCAGAGTCCAACATACAGAGTGCAGCGGAAGACGTTAAATGTGCTTCATTCCGTGAGAACGCAACTCTATAGTTCTACAGTGAGATAGTGTATTTCAGCCTCAAAGGAAGCAATGTCCTCAAACAGAACATTGGTGGCACCAGGATCTAAAGCAGGCTTAAGAAGCCTTGGATGCAGTCAGTCTTTTATTAACTATCATGACCGACACAATGTGAGCCATAATACTTCCATTTTGGCAGAAATTACATTCAAGCACAGGCCCCCACTAAAAGGTAGTGATGACATTCAGGTGCTGAAAACGCCTTTTTAATGCCTAAAGGAATGATTGTGAGCTTTACTTACCATACATATTGGTCAAATGATGCCCTATGCCGGAAGACTGTCTTTTTTTTTTTTTTTCAGTATCGGCAATTCAGAGACAATTTGTTGCGAAACACTGCCACTGCTGGTCATTCAGTATAATCTGCAGATGGAAAAGTCCACTGTTAGCACATTTACTACAAGCAATACAAAAAATCATGCTTTTTATAAAGGGTAAACAGATCAATACTATGGAGTTTGTATTATTGTGAAAATCAGCAGCTCATTAGAAAATCAAATCTCGATTTGTGTTTTTAACCTACCATACTACTCTGAATCTCATGCCTCTTTTGCCAACACGCTCTAAACAACTGTAGAAGGTACATTAGGCCATAGATAGAGATCTTTTTGCCAGCCAAGTGGCAGCGTACCCCTCTCACTTTATTCGTTTTAGGATATGGTACACCAGTAGCAATTAAGCCAGCTGATAAGTTGAGAGGTAGGGTTATGCTACAGTTAATGGGAATAATAAAAGCTATGAATAGCATGTTCATAATCATCATTTGAGCCAATTCCTAGCAGTTCAGCAATAGTGAAGTTGACTCTAATGCTCAAACTCACGTTCGTTCAAATTTAGAGGTCTTATAAAGTGCCCTAATTTTGAACATTTTACCATCATAGCTGTCACTTGGGCGTCCGGTCTACCCTTCTACTCATTTCATTAGCAAGATAAATGTATCTTACTGCTTGCTAGGCAACAACAGAGTGGCCCTCACGTCAGACAACATCTTGCATTTAGCTTTATGATGTCAGCTTGCTAGGCAACAGATTGGCCCTCATGTCAGACAACATCTTGCTTTCGCTTTATGATGTCAGATCATCACTGGTACAATTGTCCTTGTGGAAGCGGACCACACAGGAGGATGAGATATCAGAAGTTTTGCAGTAGGTTGCTATCTCTATTCATGACTGCAAGGCAAGTCGGAGGCGGAATGGCAAATACTCTGAACCACTCAAAGCACTGTGGCCTTTTTGAAAGTGGGATGCAGATACAAAAACAGAGATTATCCTTACCAACAATCCTTCTTGAGTATCAGAGTCCAACATACAGAGTGCAGCGGAAGACGTTAAATGTGCTTCATTCCGTGAGAACGCAACTCTATAGTTCTACAGTGAGATAGTGCATTTCAGCCTCAAAGGAAGCAATGTCCTCAAACGGAACATTGGTGGCACCAGGATCTAAAGCAGGCTTAAGAAGCCTTGGATGCAGTCAGTCTTTTATTAACTATCATGACCGACACAATGTGATCCATAATACTTCCATCTTGGCAGAAATTACATTCAAGCACAGGCCCCCACTAGAAGGTAGTGATGACATTCAGGTGCTGAAAACGCCTTTTTAATGCCTAAAGGAATGATTGTGAGCTTTACTTACCATACATATTGGTCAAATGATGTCCTATGCCGGAAGACTGTCTTTTTTATTTTTCTTCAGTATCGGCAATGCAGAGACAATTTGTTGCGAAACACTGCCACTGCTGGTCATTCAGTATAATCTGCAGATGGAAAAGTCCACTGTTAGCACATTTACTACAAGCAATACAAAAATCATGCTTTTTATAAAGGGTAAACATATCAATACTATGGAGTTTGTATTATTGTGAAAATCAGCAGTACATTAGAAAATCAAATCTCGATTTGTGTTTTTAACCTACCATACTACTCTGAATCTCATGCCTCTTTTGCCAACACGCTCTAAACAACTGTAGAAGGTACATTAGGCCATAGATAGAGTTCTTTTTGCCAGCCAAGTGGCAGCGTACCCCTCTCACTTTATTTGTTTTAGGATATGGTACACCAGTAGCAATTAAGCCAGCTGATAAGTTGAGAGGTAGGGTTATGCTACAGTTAATGGGAATAATAAAAGCTATGAATAGCATGTTCATAAACATCATTTGAGCCAATTCCTAGCAGTTCAGCAATAGTGAAGTTTACTCTAATGCTCAAACTCACGTTCGTTCAAATTTAGATGTCTTATAAAGTGCCCTAATTTTGTACATTTTACCATCATAGCTGTCACTTGGGCGTCCGGTCTACCCTGCTACTCATTTCATTAGCAAGATAAATGTATCTTACTGCTTGCTAGGCAACAACAGAGTGGCCCTCACGTCAGACAACATCTTGCATTTAGCTTTATGATGTCAGCTTGCTAGGCAACAGATTGGCCCTCATGTCAGACAACATCTTGCTTTCGCTTTATGATGTCAGATCATCACTGGTACAATTGTCCTTGTGGAAGCGGACCACACAGGAGGATGAGATATCAGAAGTTATGCAGTAGGTTGCTATCTCTATTCATGACTGCAAGGCAAGTCGGAGGCGGAATAGCAAATACTCTGAACCACTCAAAGCACTGTGGCCTTTTTGAAAGTGGGATGCAGATACAAAAACAGAGATTATCCTTACCAACAATCCCTCTTGAGTATCAGAGTCCAACATACAGAGTGCAGCGGAAGACGTTAAATGTGCTTCATTCCGTGAGAACGCAACTCTATAGTTCTACAGTGAGATAGTGTATTTCAGCCTCAAAGGAAGCAATGTCCTCAAACAGAACATTGGTGGCACCAGGATCTAAAGCAGGCTTAAGAAGCCTTGGATGCAGTCAGTCTTTTATTAACTATCATGACCGACACAATGTGAGCCATACATAATACTTCCATTTTGGCAGAAATTACATTCAAGCACAGGCCCCCACTAAAAGGTAGTGATGACATTCAGGTGCTGAAAACGCCTTTTTAATGCCTAAAGGAATGATTGTGAGCTTTACTTACCATACATATTGGTCAAATGATGCCCTATGCCGGAAGACTGTCTTTTTTTTTTTTTTTCAGTATCGGCAATTCAGAGACAATTTGTTGCGAAACACTGCCACTGCTGGTCATTCAGTATAATCTGCAGATGGAAAAGTCCACTGTTAGCACATTTACTACAAGCAATACAAAAAATCATGCTTTTTATAAAGGGTAAACAGATCAATACTATGGAGTTTGTATTATTGTGAAAATCAGCAGCTCATTAGAAAATCAAATCTCGATTTGTGTTTTTAACCTACCATACTACTCTGAATCTCATGCCTCTTTTGCCAACACGCTCTAAACAACTGTAGAAGGTACATTAGGCCATAGATAGAGATCTTTTTGCCAGCCAAGTGGCAGCGTACCCCTCTCACTTTATTCGTTTTAGGATATGGTACACCAGTAGCAATTAAGCCAGCTGATAAGTTGAGAGGTAGGGTTATGCTACAGTTAATGGGAATAATAAAAGCTATGAATAGCATGTTCATAATCATCATTTGAGCCAATTCCTAGCAGTTCAGCAATAGTGAAGTTGACTCTAATGCTCAAACTCACGTTCGTTCAAATTTAGAGGTCTTATAAAGTGCCCTAATTTTGAACATTTTACCATCATAGCTGTCACTTGGGCGTCCGGTCTACCCTTCTACTCATTTCATTAGCAAGATAAATGTATCTTACTGCTTGCTAGGCAACAACAGAGTGGCCCTCACGTCAGACAACATCTTGCATTTAGCTTTATGATGTCAGCTTGCTAGGCAACAGATTGGCCCTCATGTCAGACAACATCTTGCTTTCGCTTTATGATGTCAGATCATCACTGGTACAATTGTCCTTGTGGAAGCGGACCACACAGGAGGATGAGATATCAGAAGTTTTGCAGTAGGTTGCTATCTCTATTCATGACTGCAAGGCAAGTCGGAGGCGGAATGGCAAATACTCTGAACCACTCAAAGCACTGTGGCCTTTTTGAAAGTGGGATGCAGATACAAAAACAGAGATTATCCTTACCAACAATCCTTCTTGAGTATCAGAGTCCAACATACAGAGTGCAGCGGAAGACGTTAAATGTGCTTCATTCCGTGAGAACGCAACTCTATAGTTCTACAGTGAGATAGTGCATTTCAGCCTCAAAGGAAGCAATGTCCTCAAACGGAACATTGGTGGCACCAGGATCTAAAGCAGGCTTAAGAAGCCTTGGATGCAGTCAGTCTTTTATTAACTATCATGACCGACACAATGTGATCCATAATACTTCCATCTTGGCAGAAATTACATTCAAGCACAGGCCCCCACTAGAAGGTAGTGATGACATTCAGGTGCTGAAAACGCCTTTTTAATGCCTAAAGGAATGATTGTGAGCTTTACTTACCATACATATTGGTCAAATGATGTCCTATGCCGGAAGACTGTCTTTTTTATTTTTCTTCAGTATCGGCAATGCAGAGACAATTTGTTGCGAAACACTGCCACTGCTGGTCATTCAGTATAATCTGCAGATGGAAAAGTCCACTATTAGCACATTTACTACAAGCAATACAAAAATCATGCTTTTTATAAAGGGTAAACATATCAATACTATGGAGTTTGTATTATTGTGAAAATCAGCAGTACATTAGAAAATCAAATCTCGATTTGTGTTTTTAACCTACCATACTACTCTGAATCTCATGCCTCTTTTGCCAACACGCTCTAAACAACTGTAGAAGGTACATTAGGCCATAGATAGAGTTCTTTTTGCCAGCCAAGTGGCAGCGTACCCCTCTCACTTTATTTGTTTTAGGATATGGTACACCAGTAGCAATTAAGCCAGCTGATAAGTTGAGAGGTAGGGTTATGCTACAGTTAATGGGAATAATAAAAGCTATGAATAGCATGTTCATAAACATCATTTGAGCCAATTCCTAGCAGTTCAGCAATAGTGAAGTTTACTCTAATGCTCAAACTCACGTTCGTTCAAATTTAGATGTCTTATAAAGTGCCCTAATTTTGTACATTTTACCATCATAGCTGTCACTTGGGCGTCCGGTCTACCCTGCTACTCATTTCATTAGCAAGATAAATGTATCTTACTGCTTGCTAGGCAACAACAGAGTGGCCCTCACGTCAGACAACATCTTGCATTTAGCTTTATGATGTCAGCTTGCTAGGCAACAGATTGGCCCTCATGTCAGACAACATCTTGCTTTCGCTTTATGATGTCAGATCATCACTGGTACAATTGTCCTTGTGGAAGCGGACCACACAGGAGGATGAGATATCAGAAGTTATGCAGTAGGTTGCTATCTCTATTCATGACTGCAAGGCAAGTCGGAGGCGGAATAGCAAATACTCTGAACCACTCAAAGCACTGTGGCCTTTTTGAAAGTGGGATGCAGATACAAAAACAGAGATTATCCTTACCAACAATCCCTCTTGAGTATCAGAGTCCAACATACAGAGTGCAGCGGAAGACGTTAAATGTGCTTCATTCCGTGAGAACGCAACTCTATAGTTCTACAGTGAGATAGTGTATTTCAGCCTCAAAGGAAGCAATGTCCTCAAACAGAACATTGGTGGCACCAGGATCTAAAGCAGGCTTAAGAAGCCTTGGATGCAGTCAGTCTTTTATTAACTATCATGACCGACACAATGTGAGCCATACATAATACTTCCATTTTGGCAGAAATTACATTCAAGCACAGGCCCCCACTAAAAGGTAGTGATGACATTCAGGTGCTGAAAACGCCTTTTTAATGCCTAAAGGAATGATTGTGAGCTTTACTTACCATACATATTGGTCAAATGATGCCCTATGCCGGAAGACTGTCTTTTTTTTTTTTTTTCAGTATCGGCAATTCAGAGACAATTTGTTGCGAAACACTGCCACTGCTGGTCATTCAGTATAATCTGCAGATGGAAAAGTCCACTGTTAGCACATTTACTACAAGCAATACAAAAAATCATGCTTTTTATAAAGGGTAAACAGATCAATACTATGGAGTTTGTATTATTGTGAAAATCAGCAGCTCATTAGAAAATCAAATCTCGATTTGTGTTTTTAACCTACCATACTACTCTGAATCTCATGCCTCTTTTGCCAACACGCTCTAAACAACTGTAGAAGGTACATTAGGCCATAGATAGAGATCTTTTTGCCAGCCAAGTGGCAGCGTACCCCTCTCACTTTATTCGTTTTAGGATATGGTACACCAGTAGCAATTAAGCCAGCTGATAAGTTGAGAGGTAGGGTTATGCTACAGTTAATGGGAATAATAAAAGCTATGAATAGCATGTTCATAATCATCATTTGAGCCAATTCCTAGCAGTTCAGCAATAGTGAAGTTGACTCTAATGCTCAAACTCACGTTCGTTCAAATTTAGAGGTCTTATAAAGTGCCCTAATTTTGAACATTTTACCATCATAGCTGTCACTTGGGCGTCCGGTCTACCCTTCTACTCATTTCATTAGCAAGATAAATGTATCTTACTGCTTGCTAGGCAACAACAGAGTGGCCCTCACGTCAGACAACATCTTGCATTTAGCTTTATGATGTCAGCTTGCTAGGCAACAGATTGGCCCTCATGTCAGACAACATCTTGCTTTCGCTTTATGATGTCAGATCATCACTGGTACAATTGTCCTTGTGGAAGCGGACCACACAGGAGGATGAGATATCAGAAGTTTTGCAGTAGGTTGCTATCTCTATTCATGACTGCAAGGCAAGTCGGAGGCGGAATGGCAAATACTCTGAACCACTCAAAGCACTGTGGCCTTTTTGAAAGTGGGATGCAGATACAAAAACAGAGATTATCCTTACCAACAATCCTTCTTGAGTATCAGAGTCCAACATACAGAGTGCAGCGGAAGACGTTAAATGTGCTTCATTCCGTGAGAACGCAACTCTATAGTTCTACAGTGAGATAGTGCATTTCAGCCTCAAAGGAAGCAATGTCCTCAAACGGAACATTGGTGGCACCAGGATCTAAAGCAGGCTTAAGAAGCCTTGGATGCAGTCAGTCTTTTATTAACTATCATGACCGACACAATGTGATCCATAATACTTCCATCTTGGCAGAAATTACATTCAAGCACAGGCCCCCACTAGAAGGTAGTGATGACATTCAGGTGCTGAAAACGCCTTTTTAATGCCTAAAGGAATGATTGTGAGCTTTACTTACCATACATATTGGTCAAATGATGTCCTATGCCGGAAGACTGTCTTTTTTATTTTTCTTCAGTATCGGCAATGCAGAGACAATTTGTTGCGAAACACTGCCACTGCTGGTCATTCAGTATAATCTGCAGATGGAAAAGTCCACTATTAGCACATTTACTACAAGCAATACAAAAATCATGCTTTTTATAAAGGGTAAACATATCAATACTATGGAGTTTGTATTATTGTGAAAATCAGCAGTACATTAGAAAATCAAATCTCGATTTGTGTTTTTAACCTACCATACTACTCTGAATCTCATGCCTCTTTTGCCAACACGCTCTAAACAACTGTAGAAGGTACATTAGGCCATAGATAGAGTTCTTTTTGCCAGCCAAGTGGCAGCGTACCCCTCTCACTTTATTTGTTTTAGGATATGGTACACCAGTAGCAATTAAGCCAGCTGATAAGTTGAGAGGTAGGGTTATGCTACAGTTAATGGGAATAATAAAAGCTATGAATAGCATGTTCATAAACATCATTTGAGCCAATTCCTAGCAGTTCAGCAATAGTGAAGTTTACTCTAATGCTCAAACTCACGTTCGTTCAAATTTAGATGTCTTATAAAGTGCCCTAATTTTGTACATTTTACCATCATAGCTGTCACTTGGGCGTCCGGTCTACCCTGCTACTCATTTCATTAGCAAGATAAATGTATCTTACTGCTTGCTAGGCAACAACAGAGTGGCCCTCACGTCAGACAACATCTTGCATTTAGCTTTATGATGTCAGCTTGCTAGGCAACAGATTGGCCCTCATGTCAGACAACATCTTGCTTTCGCTTTATGATGTCAGATCATCACTGGTACAATTGTCCTTGTGGAAGCGGACCACACAGGAGGATGAGATATCAGAAGTTATGCAGTAGGTTGCTATCTCTATTCATGACTGCAAGGCAAGTCGGAGGCGGAATAGCAAATACTCTGAACCACTCAAAGCACTGTGGCCTTTTTGAAAGTGGGATGCAGATACAAAAACAGAGATTATCCTTACCAACAATCCCTCTTGAGTATCAGAGTCCAACATACAGAGTGCAGCGGAAGACGTTAAATGTGCTTCATTCCGTGAGAACGCAACTCTATAGTTCTACAGTGAGATAGTGTATTTCAGCCTCAAAGGAAGCAATGTCCTCAAACAGAACATTGGTGGCACCAGGATCTAAAGCAGGCTTAAGAAGCCTTGGATGCAGTCAGTCTTTTATTAACTATCATGACCGACACAATGTGAGCCATAATACTTCCATTTTGGCAGAAATTACATTCAAGCACAGGCCCCCACTAAAAGGTAGTGATGACATTCAGGTGCTGAAAACGCCTTTTTAATGCCTAAAGGAATGATTGTGAGCTTTACTTACCATACATATTGGTCAAATGATGCCCTATGCCGGAAGACTGTCTTTTTTTTTTTTTTTCAGTATCGGCAATTCAGAGACAATTTGTTGCGAAACACTGCCACTGCTGGTCATTCAGTATAATCTGCAGATGGAAAAGTCCACTGTTAGCACATTTACTACAAGCAATACAAAAAATCATGCTTTTTATAAAGGGTAAACAGATCAATACTATGGAGTTTGTATTATTGTGAAAATCAGCAGCTCATTAGAAAATCAAATCTCGATTTGTGTTTTTAACCTACCATACTACTCTGAATCTCATGCCTCTTTTGCCAACACGCTCTAAACAACTGTAGAAGGTACATTAGGCCATAGATAGAGATCTTTTTGCCAGCCAAGTGGCAGCGTACCCCTCTCACTTTATTCGTTTTAGGATATGGTACACCAGTAGCAATTAAGCCAGCTGATAAGTTGAGAGGTAGGGTTATGCTACAGTTAATGGGAATAATAAAAGCTATGAATAGCATGTTCATAATCATCATTTGAGCCAATTCCTAGCAGTTCAGCAATAGTGAAGTTGACTCTAATGCTCAAACTCACGTTCGTTCAAATTTAGAGGTCTTATAAAGTGCCCTAATTTTGAACATTTTACCATCATAGCTGTCACTTGGGCGTCCGGTCTACCCTTCTACTCATTTCATTAGCAAGATAAATGTATCTTACTGCTTGCTAGGCAACAACAGAGTGGCCCTCACGTCAGACAACATCTTGCATTTAGCTTTATGATGTCAGCTTGCTAGGCAACAGATTGGCCCTCATGTCAGACAACATCTTGCTTTCGCTTTATGATGTCAGATCATCACTGGTACAATTGTCCTTGTGGAAGCGGACCACACAGGAGGATGAGATATCAGAAGTTTTGCAGTAGGTTGCTATCTCTATTCATGACTGCAAGGCAAGTCGGAGGCGGAATGGCAAATACTCTGAACCACTCAAAGCACTGTGGCCTTTTTGAAAGTGGGATGCAGATACAAAAACAGAGATTATCCTTACCAACAATCCTTCTTGAGTATCAGAGTCCAACATACAGAGTGCAGCGGAAGACGTTAAATGTGCTTCATTCCGTGAGAACGCAACTCTATAGTTCTACAGTGAGATAGTGTATTTCAGCCTCAAAGGAAGCAATGTCCTCAAACAGAACATTGGTGGCACCAGGATCTAAAGCAGTCTTAAGAAGCCTTGGATGCAGTCAGTCTTTTATTAACTATCATGACCGACACAATGTGAGCCATAATACTTCCATTTTGGCAGAAATTACATTCAAGCACAGGCCCCCACTAAAAGGTAGTGATGACATTCAGGTGCTGAAAACGCCTTTTTAATGCCTAAAGGAATGATTGTGAGCTTTACTTACCATACATATTGGTCAAATGATGCCCTATGCCGGAAGACTGTCTTTTTTTTTTTTTTTCAGTATCGGCAATTCAGAGACAATTTGTTGCGAAACACTGCCACTGCTGGTCATTCAGTATAATCTGCAGATGGAAAAGTCCACTGTTAGCACATTTACTACAAGCAATACAAAAAATCATGCTTTTTATAAAGGGTAAACAGATCAATACTATGGAGTTTGTATTATTGTGAAAATCAGCAGCTCATTAGAAAATCAAATCTCGATTTGTGTTTTTAACCTACCATACTACTCTGAATCTCATGCCTCTTTTGCCAATACGCTCTAAACAACTGTAGAAGGTACATTAGGCCATAGATAGAGTTCTTTTTGCCAGCCAAGTGGCAGCGTACCCCTCTCACTTTATTTGTTTTAGGATATGGTACACCAGCAGCAATTAAGCCAGCTGATAAGTTGAGAGGTAGGGTTATGCTACAGTTAATGGGAATAATAAAAGCTATGAATAGCATGTTCATAAACATCATTTGAGCCAATTCCTAGCAGTTCAGCAATAGTGAAGTTGACTCTAATGCTCAAACTCACGTTCGTTCAAATTTAGATGTCTTATAAAGTGCCCTAATTTTGTACATTTTACCATCATAGCTGTCACTTGGGCGTCCGGTCTACCCTGCTACTCATTTCATTAGCAAGATAAATGTATCTTACTGCTTGCTAGGCAACAACAGAGTGGCCCTCACGTCAGACAACATCTTGCATTTAGCTTTATGATGTCAGCTTGCTAGGCAACAGATTGGCCCTCATGTCAGACAACATCTTGCTTTCGCTTTATGATGTCAGATCATCACTGGTACAATTGTCCTTGTGGAAGCGGACCACACAGGAGGATGAGATATCAGAAGTTATGCAGTAGGTTGCTATCTCTATTCATGACTGCAAGGCAAGTCGGAGGCGGAATGGCAAATACTCTGAACCACTCAAAGCACTGTGGCCTTTTTGAAAGTGGGATGCAGATACAAAAACAGAGATTATCCTTACCAACAATCCTTCTTGAGTATCAGAGTCCAACATACAGAGTGCAGCGGAAGACGTTAAATGTGCTTCATTCCGTGAGAACGCAACTCTATAGTTCTACAGTGAGATAGTGCATTTCAGCCTCAAAGGAAGCAATGTCCTCAAACGGAACATTGGTGGCACCAGGATCTAAAGCAGGCTTAAGAAGCCTTGGATGCAGTCAGTCTTTTATGAACTATCATGACCGACACAATGTGATCCATAATACTTCCATCTTGGCAGAAATTACATTCAAGCACAGGCCCCCACTAGAAGGTAGTGATGACATTCAGGTGCTGAAAACGCCTTTTTAATGCCTAAAGGAATGATTGTGAGCTTTACTTACCATACATATTGGTCAAATGATGCCCTATGCCGGAAGACTGTCTTTTTTTTTTTCTTCAGTATCGGCAATGCAGAGACAATTTGTTGCAAAACACTGCCACTGCTGGTCATTCAGTATAATCTGCAGATGAAAAAGTCCACTGTTAGCACATGTACTACAAGCAATACAAAAAATCATGCTTTTTATAAAGGGTAAACAGATCAATACTATGGAGTTTGTATTATTGTGAAAATCAGCAGCTCATTAGAAAATCAAATCTCGATTTGTGTTTTTAACCTACCATACTACTCTGAATCTCATGCCTCTTTTGCCAACACGCTCTAAACAACTGTAGAAGGTACATTAGGCCATAGATAGAGATCTTTTTGCCAGTCAAGTGGCAGCGTACCCCTCTCACTTTATTTGTTTTAGGATATGGTACACCAGTATCAATTAAGCCAGCTGATAAGTTGAGAGGTAGGGTTATGCTACAGTTAATGAAAATAATAAAAGCTATGAATAGCATGTTCATAATCATCATTTGAGCCAATTCCTAGCAGTTCAGCAATAGTGAAGTTGACTCTAATGCTCAAACTCATGTTCGTTCAAATTTAGAGGTCTTATAAAGTGCCCTAATTTTGAACATTTTACCATCATAGCTGTCACTTGGGCGTCCGGTCTACCCTGCTACTCATTTCATTAGCAAGATAAATGTATCTTACTGCTTGCTAGGCAACAACAGAGTGGCCCTCACGTCAGACAACATCTTGCATTTAGCTTTATGATGTCAGCTTGCTAGGCAACAGATTGGCCCTCATGTCAGACAACATCTTGCTTTCGCTTTATGATGTCAGATCATCACTGGTACAATTGTCCTTGTGGAAGCGGACCACACAGGAGGATGAGATATCAGAAGTTTTGCAGTAGGTTGCTATCTCTATTCATGACTGCAAGGCAAGTCGGAGGCGGAATGGCAAATACTCTGAACCACTCAAAGCACTGTGGCCTTTTTGAAAGTGGGATGCAGATACAAAAACAGAGATTATCCTTACCAACAATCCTTCTTGAGTATCAGAGTCCAACATACAGAGTGCAGCGGAAGACGTTAAATGTGCTTCATTCCGTGAGAACGCAACTCTATAGTTCTACAGTGAGATAGTGCATTTCAGCCTCAAAGGAAGCAATGTCCTCAAACGGAACATTGGTGGCACCAGGATCTAAAGCAGGCTTAAGAAGCCTTGGATGCAGTCAGTCTTTTATTAACTATCATGACCGACACAATGTGATCCATAATACTTCCATCTTGGCAGAAATTACATTCAAGCACAGGCCCCCACTAGAAGGTAGTGATGACATTCAGGTGCTGAAAACACCTTTTTAATGCCTAAAGGAATGATTGTGAGCTTTACTTACCATACATATTGGTCAAATGATGCCCTATGCCGGAAGACTGTCTTTTTTATTTTTCTTCAGTATCGGCAATGCAGAGACAATTTGTTGCGAAACACTGCCACTGCTGGTCATTCAGTATAATCTGCAGATGGAAAAGTCCACTGTTAGCACATTTACTACAAGCAATACAAAAATCATGCTTTTTATAAAGGGTAAAAATATCAATACTATGGAGTTTGTATTATTGTGAAAATCAGCAGTACATTAGAAAATCAAATCTCGATTTGTGTTTTTAACCTACCATACTACTCTGAATCTCATGCCTCTTTTGCCAACACGCTCTAAACAACTGTAGAAGGTACATTAGGCCATAGATAGAGATCTTTTTGCCAGCCAAGTGGCAGCGTACCCCTCTCACTTTATTCGTTTTAGGATATGGTACACCAGTAGCAATTAAGCCAGCTGATAAGTTGAGAGGTAGGGTTATGCTACAGTTAATGGGAATAATAAAAGCTATGAATAGCATGTTCATAATCATCATTTGAGCCAATTCCTAGCAGTTCAGCAATAGTGAAGTTGACTCTAATGCTCAAACTCACGTTCGTTCAAATTTAGAGGTCTTATAAAGTGCCCTAATTTTGAACATTTTACCATCATAGCTGTCACTTGGGCGTCCGGTCTACCCTGCTACTCATTTCATTAGCAAGATAAATGTATCTTACTGCTTGCTAGGCAACAACAGAGTGGCCCTCACGTCAGACAACATCTTGCATTTAGCTTTATGATGTCAGCTTGCTAGGCAACAGATTGGCCCTCATGTCCGACAACATCTTGCTTTCGCTTTATGATGTCAGATCATCACTGGTACAATTGTCCTTGTGGAAGCGGACCACACAGGAGGATGAGATATCAGAAGTTTTGCAGTAGGTTGCTATCTCTATTCATGACTGCAAGGCAAGTCGGAGGCGGAATGGCAAATACTCTGAACCACTCAAAGCACTGTGGCCTTTTTGAAAGTGGGATGCAGATACAAAAACAGAGATTATCCTTACCAACAATCCTTCTTGAGTATCAGAGTCCAACATACAGAGTGCAGCGGAAGACGTTAAATGTGCTTCATTCCGTGAGAACGCAACTCTATAGTTCTACAGTGAGATAGTGCATTTCAGCCTCAAAGGAAGCAATGTCCTCAAACGGAACATTGGTGGCACCAGGATCTAAAGCAGGCTTAAGAAGCCTTGGATGCAGTCAGTCTTTTATTAACTATCATGACCGACACAATGTGATCCATAATACTTCCATCTTGGCAGAAATTACATTCAAGCACAGGCCCCCACTAGAAGGTAGTGATGACATTCAGGTGCTGAAAACGCCTTTTTAATGCCTAAAGGAATGATTGTGAGCTTTACTTACCATACATATTGGTCAAATGATGTCCTATGCCGGAAGACTGTCTTTTTTATTTTTCTTCAGTATCGGCAATGCAGAGACAATTTGTTGCGAAACACTGCCACTGCTGGTCATTCAGTATAATCTGCAGATGGAAAAGTCCACTATTAGCACATTTACTACAAGCAATACAAAAATCATGCTTTTTATAAAGGGTAAACATATCAATACTATGGAGTTTGTATTATTGTGAAAATCAGCAGTACATTAGAAAATCAAATCTCGATTTGTGTTTTTAACCTACCATACTACTCTGAATCTCATGCCTCTTTTGCCAACACGCTCTAAACAACTGTAGAAGGTACATTAGGCCATAGATAGAGTTCTTTTTGCCAGCCAAGTGGCAGCGTACCCCTCTCACTTTATTTGTTTTAGGATATGGTACACCAGTAGCAATTAAGCCAGCTGATAAGTTGAGAGGTAGGGTTATGCTACAGTTAATGAAAATAATAAAAGCTATGAATAGCATGTTCATAATCATCATTTGAGCCAATTCCTAGCAGTTCAGCAATAGTGAAGTTGACTCTAATGCTCAAACTCACGTTCGTTCAAATTTAGAGGTCTTATAAAGTGCCCTAATTTTGAACATTTTACCATCATAGCTGTCACTTGGGCGTCCGGTCTACCCTTCTACTCATTTCATTAGCAAGATAAATGTATCTTACTGCTTGCTAGGCAACAACAGAGTGGCCCTCACGTCAGACAACATCTTGCATTTAGCTTTATGATGTCAGCTTGCTAGGCAACAGATTGGCCCTCATGTCAGACAACATCTTGCTTTCGCTTTATGATGTCAGATCATCACTGGTACAATTGTCCTTGTGGAAGCGGACCACACAGGAGGATGAGATATCAGAAGTTTTGCAGTAGGTTGCTATCTCTATTCATGACTGCAAGGCAAGTCGGAGGCGGAATGGCAAATACTCTGAACCACTCAAAGCACTGTGGCCTTTTTGAAAGTGGGATGCAGATACAAAAACAGAGATTATCCTTACCAACAATCCTTCTTGAGTATCAGAGTCCAACATACAGAGTGCAGCGGAAGACGTTAAATGTGCTTCATTCCGTGAGAACGCAACTCTATAGTTCTACAGTGAGATAGTGTATTTCAGCCTCAAAGGAAGCAATGTCCTCAAACAGAACATTGGTGGCACCAGGATCTAAAGCAGGCTTAAGAAGCCTTGGATGCAGTCAGTCTTTTATTAACTATCATGACCGACACAATGTGAGCCATAATACTTCCATTTTGGCAGAAATTACATTCAAGCACAGGCCCCCACTAAAAGGTAGTGATGACATTCAGGTGCTGAAAACGCCTTTTTAATGCCTAAAGGAATGATTGTGAGCTTTACTTACCATACATATTGGTCAAATGATGCCCTATGCCGGAAGACTGTCTTTTTTTTTTTTTTTCAGTATCGGCAATTCAGAGACAATTTGTTGCGAAACACTGCCACTGCTGGTCATTCAGTATAATCTGCAGATGGAAAAGTCCACTGTTAGCACATTTACTACAAGCAATACAAAAAATCATGCTTTTTATAAAGGGTAAACAGATCAATACTATGGAGTTTGTATTATTGTGAAAATCAGCAGCTCATTAGAAAATCAAATCTCGATTTGTGTTTTTAACCTACCATACTACTCTGAATCTCATGCCTCTTTTGCCAATACGCTCTAAACAACTGTAGAAGGTACATTAGGCCATAGATAGAGTTCTTTTTGCCAGCCAAGTGGCAGCGTACCCCTCTCACTTTATTTGTTTTAGGATATGGTACACCAGCAGCAATTAAGCCAGCTGATAAGTTGAGAGGTAGGGTTATGCTACAGTTAATGGGAATAATAAAAGCTATGAATAGCATGTTCATAAACATCATTTGAGCCAATTCCTAGCAGTTCAGCAATAGTGAAGTTGACTCTAATGCTCAAACTCACGTTCGTTCAAATTTAGATGTCTTATAAAGTGCCCTAATTTTGTACATTTTACCATCATAGCTGTCACTTGGGCGTCCGGTCTACCCTGCTACTCATTTCATTAGCAAGATAAATGTATCTTACTGCTTGCTAGGCAACAACAGAGTGGCCCTCACGTCAGACAACATCTTGCATTTAGCTTTATGATGTCAGCTTGCTAGGCAACAGATTGGCCCTCATGTCAGACAACATCTTGCTTTCGCTTTATGATGTCAGATCATCACTGGTACAATTGTCCTTGTGGAAGCGGACCACACAGGAGGATGAGATATCAGAAGTTATGCAGTAGGTTGCTATCTCTATTCATGACTGCAAGGCAAGTCGGAGGCGGAATGGCAAATACTCTGAACCACTCAAAGCACTGTGGCCTTTTTGAAAGTGGGATGCAGATACAAAAACAGAGATTATCCTTACCAACAATCCTTCTTGAGTATCAGAGTCCAACATACAGAGTGCAGCGGAAGACGTTAAATGTGCTTCATTCCGTGAGAACGCAACTCTATAGTTCTACAGTGAGATAGTGCATTTCAGCCTCAAAGGAAGCAATGTCCTCAAACGGAACATTGGTGGCACCAGGATCTAAAGCAGGCTTAAGAAGCCTTGGATGCAGTCAGTCTTTTATGAACTATCATGACCGACACAATGTGATCCATAATACTTCCATCTTGGCAGAAATTACATTCAAGCACAGGCCCCCACTAGAAGGTAGTGATGACATTCAGGTGCTGAAAACGCCTTTTTAATGCCTAAAGGAATGATTGTGAGCTTTACTTACCATACATATTGGTCAAATGATGCCCTATGCCGGAAGACTGTCTTTTTTTTTTTCTTCAGTATCGGCAATGCAGAGACAATTTGTTGCAAAACACTGCCACTGCTGGTCATTCAGTATAATCTGCAGATGAAAAAGTCCACTGTTAGCACATGTACTACAAGCAATACAAAAAATCATGCTTTTTATAAAGGGTAAACAGATCAATACTATGGAGTTTGTATTATTGTGAAAATCAGCAGCTCATTAGAAAATCAAATCTCGATTTGTGTTTTTAACCTACCATACTACTCTGAATCTCATGCCTCTTTTGCCAACACGCTCTAAACAACTGTAGAAGGTACATTAGGCCATAGATAGAGATCTTTTTGCCAGTCAAGTGGCAGCGTACCCCTCTCACTTTATTTGTTTTAGGATATGGTACACCAGTATCAATTAAGCCAGCTGATAAGTTGAGAGGTAGGGTTATGCTACAGTTAATGAAAATAATAAAAGCTATGAATAGCATGTTCATAATCATCATTTGAGCCAATTCCTAGCAGTTCAGCAATAGTGAAGTTGACTCTAATGCTCAAACTCATGTTCGTTCAAATTTAGAGGTCTTATAAAGTGCCCTAATTTTGAACATTTTACCATCATAGCTGTCACTTGGGCGTCCGGTCTACCCTGCTACTCATTTCATTAGCAAGATAAATGTATCTTACTGCTTGCTAGGCAACAACAGAGTGGCCCTCACGTCAGACAACATCTTGCATTTAGCTTTATGATGTCAGCTTGCTAGGCAACAGATTGGCCCTCATGTCAGACAACATCTTGCTTTCGCTTTATGATGTCAGATCATCACTGGTACAATTGTCCTTGTGGAAGCGGACCACACAGGAGGATGAGATATCAGAAGTTTTGCAGTAGGTTGCTATCTCTATTCATGACTGCAAGGCAAGTCGGAGGCGGAATGGCAAATACTCTGAACCACTCAAAGCACTGTGGCCTTTTTGAAAGTGGGATGCAGATACAAAAACAGAGATTATCCTTACCAACAATCCTTCTTGAGTATCAGAGTCCAACATACAGAGTGCAGCGGAAGACGTTAAATGTGCTTCATTCCGTGAGAACGCAACTCTATAGTTCTACAGTGAGATAGTGCATTTCAGCCTCAAAGGAAGCAATGTCCTCAAACGGAACATTGGTGGCACCAGGATCTAAAGCAGGCTTAAGAAGCCTTGGATGCAGTCAGTCTTTTATTAACTATCATGACCGACACAATGTGATCCATAATACTTCCATCTTGGCAGAAATTACATTCAAGCACAGGCCCCCACTAGAAGGTAGTGATGACATTCAGGTGCTGAAAACACCTTTTTAATGCCTAAAGGAATGATTGTGAGCTTTACTTACCATACATATTGGTCAAATGATGCCCTATGCCGGAAGACTGTCTTTTTTATTTTTCTTCAGTATCGGCAATGCAGAGACAATTTGTTGCGAAACACTGCCACTGCTGGTCATTCAGTATAATCTGCAGATGGAAAAGTCCACTGTTAGCACATTTACTACAAGCAATACAAAAATCATGCTTTTTATAAAGGGTAAAAATATCAATACTATGGAGTTTGTATTATTGTGAAAATCAGCAGTACATTAGAAAATCAAATCTCGATTTGTGTTTTTAACCTACCATACTACTCTGAATCTCATGCCTCTTTTGCCAACACGCTCTAAACAACTGTAGAAGGTACATTAGGCCATAGATAGAGATCTTTTTGCCAGCCAAGTGGCAGCGTACCCCTCTCACTTTATTCGTTTTAGGATATGGTACACCAGTAGCAATTAAGCCAGCTGATAAGTTGAGAGGTAGGGTTATGCTACAGTTAATGGGAATAATAAAAGCTATGAATAGCATGTTCATAATCATCATTTGAGCCAATTCCTAGCAGTTCAGCAATAGTGAAGTTGACTCTAATGCTCAAACTCACGTTCGTTCAAATTTAGAGGTCTTATAAAGTGCCCTAATTTTGAACATTTTACCATCATAGCTGTCACTTGGGCGTCCGGTCTACCCTTCTACTCATTTCATTAGCAAGATAAATGTATCTTACTGCTTGCTAGGCAACAACAGAGTGGCCCTCACGTCAGACAACATCTTGCATTTAGCTTTATGATGTCAGCTTGCTAGGCAACAGATTGGCCCTCATGTCCGACAACATCTTGCTTTCGCTTTATGATGTCAGATCATCACTGGTACAATTGTCCTTGTGGAAGCGGACCACACAGGAGGATGAGATATCAGAAGTTTTGCAGTAGGTTGCTATCTCTATTCATGACTGCAAGGCAAGTCGGAGGCGGAATGGCAAATACTCTGAACCACTCAAAGCACTGTGGCCTTTTTGAAAGTGGGATGCAGATACAAAAACAGAGATTATCCTTACCAACAATCCTTCTTGAGTATCAGAGTCCAACATACAGAGTGCAGCGGAAGACGTTAAATGTGCTTCATTCCGTGAGAACGCAACTCTATAGTTCTACAGTGAGATAGTGCATTTCAGCCTCAAAGGAAGCAATGTCCTCAAACGGAACATTGGTGGCACCAGGATCTAAAGCAGGCTTAAGAAGCCTTGGATGCAGTCAGTCTTTTATTAACTATCATGACCGACACAATGTGATCCATAATACTTCCATCTTGGCAGAAATTACATTCAAGCACAGGCCCCCACTAGAAGGTAGTGATGACATTCAGGTGCTGAAAACGCCTTTTTAATGCCTAAAGGAATGATTGTGAGCTTTACTTACCATACATATTGGTCAAATGATGTCCTATGCCGGAAGACTGTCTTTTTTATTTTTCTTCAGTATCGGCAATGCAGAGACAATTTGTTGCGAAACACTGCCACTGCTGGTCATTCAGTATAATCTGCAGATGGAAAAGTCCACTATTAGCACATTTACTACAAGCAATACAAAAATCATGCTTTTTATAAAGGGTAAACATATCAATACTATGGAGTTTGTATTATTGTGAAAATCAGCAGTACATTAGAAAATCAAATCTCGATTTGTGTTTTTAACCTACCATACTACTCTGAATCTCATGCCTCTTTTGCCAACACGCTCTAAACAACTGTAGAAGGTACATTAGGCCATAGATAGAGTTCTTTTTGCCAGCCAAGTGGCAGCGTACCCCTCTCACTTTATTTGTTTTAGGATATGGTACACCAGTAGCAATTAAGCCAGCTGATAAGTTGAGAGGTAGGGTTATGCTACAGTTAATGGGAATAATAAAAGCTATGAATAGCATGTTCATAAACATCATTTGAGCCAATTCCTAGCAGTTCAGCAATAGTGAAGTTTACTCTAATGCTCAAACTCACGTTCGTTCAAATTTAGATGTCTTATAAAGTGCCCTAATTTTGTACATTTTACCATCATAGCTGTCACTTGGGCGTCCGGTCTACCCTGCTACTCATTTCATTAGCAAGATAAATGTATCTTACTGCTTGCTAGGCAACAACAGAGTGGCCCTCACGTCAGACAACATCTTGCATTTAGCTTTATGATGTCAGCTTGCTAGGCAACAGATTGGCCCTCATGTCAGACAACATCTTGCTTTCGCTTTATGATGTCAGATCATCACTGGTACAATTGTCCTTGTGGAAGCGGACCACACAGGAGGATGAGATATCAGAAGTTATGCAGTAGGTTGCTATCTCTATTCATGACTGCAAGGCAAGTCGGAGGCGGAATAGCAAATACTCTGAACCACTCAAAGCACTGTGGCCTTTTTGAAAGTGGGATGCAGATACAAAAACAGAGATTATCCTTACCAACAATCCCTCTTGAGTATCAGAGTCCAACATACAGAGTGCAGCGGAAGACGTTAAATGTGCTTCATTCCGTGAGAACGCAACTCTATAGTTCTACAGTGAGATAGTGTATTTCAGCCTCAAAGGAAGCAATGTCCTCAAACAGAACATTGGTGGCACCAGGATCTAAAGCAGGCTTAAGAAGCCTTGGATGCAGTCAGTCTTTTATTAACTATCATGACCGACACAATGTGAGCCATAATACTTCCATTTTGGCAGAAATTACATTCAAGCACAGGCCCCCACTAAAAGGTAGTGATGACATTCAGGTGCTGAAAACGCCTTTTTAATGCCTAAAGGAATGATTGTGAGCTTTACTTACCATACATATTGGTCAAATGATGCCCTATGCCGGAAGACTGTCTTTTTTTTTTTTTTTCAGTATCGGCAATTCAGAGACAATTTGTTGCGAAACACTGCCACTGCTGGTCATTCAGTATAATCTGCAGATGGAAAAGTCCACTGTTAGCACATTTACTACAAGCAATACAAAAAATCATGCTTTTTATAAAGGGTAAACAGATCAATACTATGGAGTTTGTATTATTGTGAAAATCAGCAGCTCATTAGAAAATCAAATCTCGATTTGTGTTTTTAACCTACCATACTACTCTGAATCTCATGCCTCTTTTGCCAATACGCTCTAAACAACTGTAGAAGGTACATTAGGCCATAGATAGAGATCTTTTTGCCAGCCAAGTGGCAGCGTACCCCTCTCACTTTATTCGTTTTAGGATATGGTACACCAGTAGCAATTAAGCCAGCTGATAAGTTGAGAGGTAGGGTTATGCTACAGTTAATGGGAATAATAAAAGCTATGAATAGCATGTTCATAATCATCATTTGAGCCAATTCCTAGCAGTTCAGCAATAGTGAAGTTGACTCTAATGCTCAAACTCATGTTCGTTCAAATTTAGAGGTCTTATAAAGTGCCCTAATTTTGAACATTTTACCATCATAGCTGTCACTTGGGCGTCCGGTCTACCCTGCTACTCATTTCATTAGCAAGATAAATGTATCTTACTGCTTGCTAGGCAACAACAGAGTGGCCCTCACGTCAGACAACATCTTGCATTTAGCTTTATGATGTCAGCTTGCTAGGCAACAGATTGGCCCTCATGTCAGACAACATCTTGCTTTCGCTTTATGATGTCAGATCATCACTGGTACAATTGTCCTTGTGGAAGCGGACCACACAGGAGGATGAGATATCAGAAGTTTTGCAGTAGGTTGCTATCTCTATTCATGACTGCAAGGCAAGTCGGAGGCGGAATGGCAAATACTCTGAACCACTCAAAGCACTGTGGCCTTTTTGAAAGTGGGATGCAGATACAAAAACAGAGATTATCCTTACCAACAATCCTTCTTGAGTATCAGAGTCCAACATACAGAGTGCAGCGGAAGACGTTAAATGTGCTTCATTCCGTGAGAACGCAACTCTATAGTTCTACAGTGAGATAGTGCATTTCAGCCTCAAAGGAAGCAATGTCCTCAAACGGAACATTGGTGGCACCAGGATCTAAAGCAGGCTTAAGAAGCCTTGGATGCAGTCAGTCTTTTATTAACTATCATGACCGACACAATGTGATCCATAATACTTCCATCTTGGCAGAAATTACATTCAAGCACAGGCCCCCACTAGAAGGTAGTGATGACATTCAGGTGCTGAAAACGCCTTTTTAATGCCTAAAGGAATGATTGTGAGCTTTACTTACCATACATATTGGTCAAATGATGCCCTATGCCGGAAGACTGTCTTTTTTATTTTTCTTCAGTATCGGCAATGCAGAGACAATTTGTTGCGAAACACTGCCACTGCTGGTCATTCAGTATAATCTGCAGATGGAAAAGTCCACTGTTAGCACATTTACTACAAGCAATACAAAAATCATGCTTTTTATAAAGGGTAAACATATCAATACTATGGAGTTTGTATTATTGTGAAAATCAGCAGTACATTAGAAAATCAAATCTCGATTTGTGTTTTTAACCTACCATACTACTCTGAATCTCATGCCTCTTTTGCCAACACGCTCTAAACAACTGTAGAAGGTACATTAGGCCATAGATAGAGTTCTTTTTGCCAGCCAAGTGGCAGCGTACCCCTCTCACTTTATTTGTTTTAGGATATGGTACACCAGTAGCAATTAAGCCAGCTGATAAGTTGAGAGGTAGGGTTATGCTACAGTTAATGGGAATAATAAAAGCTATGAATAGCATGTTCATAAACATCATTTGAGCCAATTCCTAGCAGTTCAGCAATAGTGAAGTTGACTCTAATGCTCAAACTCACGTTCGTTCAAATTTAGATGTCTTATAAAGTGCCCTAATTTTGTACATTTTACCATCATAGCTGTCACTTGGGCGTCCGGTCTACCCTGCTACTCATTTCATTAGCAAGATAAATGTATCTTACTGCTTGCTAGGCAACAACAGAGTGGCCCTCACGTCAGACAACATCTTGCATTTAGCTTTATGATGTCAGCTTGCTAGGCAACAGATTGGCCCTCATGTCAGACAACATCTTGCTTTCGCTTTATGATGTCAGATCATCACTGGTACAATTGTCCTTGTGGAAGCGGACCACACAGGAGGATGAGATATCAGAAGTTATGCAGTAGGTTGCTATCTCTATTCATGACTGCAAGGCAAGTCGGAGGCGGAATGGCAAATACTCTGAACCACTCAAAGCACTGTGGCCTTTTTGAAAGTGGGATGCAGATACAAAAACAGAGATTATCCTTACCAACAATCCTTCTTGAGTATCAGAGTCCAACATACAGAGTGCAGCGGAAGACGTTAAATGTGCTTCATTCCGTGAGAACGCAACTCTATAGTTCTACAGTGAGATAGTGCATTTCAGCCTCAAAGGAAGCAATGTCCTCAAACGGAACATTGGTGGCACCAGGATCTAAAGCAGGCTTAAGAAGCCTTGGATGCAGTCAGTCTTTTATGAACTATCATGACCGACACAATGTGATCCATAATACTTCCATCTTGGCAGAAATTACATTCAAGCACAGGCCCCCACTAGAAGGTAGTGATGACATTCAGGTGCTGAAAACGCCTTTTTAATGCCTAAAGGAATGATTGTGAGCTTTACTTACCATACATATTGGTCAAATGATGCCCTATGCCGGAAGACTGTCTTTTTTTTTTTCTTCAGTATCGGCAATGCAGAGACAATTTGTTGCAAAACACTGCCACTGCTGGTCATTCAGTATAATCTGCAGATAAAAAAGTCCACTGTTAGCACATGTACTACAAGCAATACAAAAAATCATGCTTTTTATAAAGGGTAAACAGATCAATACTATGGAGTTTGTATTATTGTGAAAATCAGCAGCTCATTAGAAAATCAAATCTCGATTTGTGTTTTTAACCTACCATACTACTCTGAATCTCATGCCTCTTTTGCCAACACGCTCTAAACAACTGTAGAAGGTACATTAGGCCATAGATAGAGATCTTTTTGCCAGTCAAGTGGCAGCGTACCCCTCTCACTTTATTTGTTTTAGGATATGGTACACCAGTATCAATTAAGCCAGCTGATAAGTTGAGAGGTAGGGTTATGCTACAGTTAATGAAAATAATAAAAGCTATGAATAGCATGTTCATAATCATCATTTGAGCCAATTCCTAGCAGTTCAGCAATAGTGAAGTTGACTCTAATGCTCAAACTCATGTTCGTTCAAATTTAGAGGTCTTATAAAGTGCCCTAATTTTGAAAATTTTACCATCATAGCTGTCACTTGGGCGTCCGGTCTACCCTGCTACTCATTTCATTAGCAAGATAAATGTATCTTACTGCTTGCTAGGCAACAACAGAGTGGCCCTCACGTCAGACAACATCTTGCATTTAGCTTTATGATGTCAGCTTGCTAGGCAACAGATTGGCCCTCATGTCAGACAACATCTTGCTTTCGCTTTATGATGTCAGATCATCACTGGTACAATTGTCCTTGTGGAAGCGGACCACACAGGAGGATGAGATATCAGAAGTTTTGCAGTAGGTTGCTATCTCTATTCATGACTGCAAGGCAAGTCGGAGGCGGAATGGCAAATACTCTGAACCACTCAAAGCACTGTGGCCTTTTTGAAAGTGGGATGCAGATACAAAAACAGAGATTATCCTTACCAACAATCCTTCTTGAGTATCAGAGTCCAACATACAGAGTGCAGCGGAAGACGTTAAATGTGCTTCATTCCGTGAGAACGCAACTCTATAGTTCTACAGTGAGTTAGTGCATTTCAGCCTCAAAGGAAGCAATGTCCTCAAACGGAACATTGGTGGCACCAGGATCTAAAGCAGGCTTAAGAAGCCTTGGATGCAGTCAGTCTTTTATTAACTATCATGACCGACACAATGTGATCCATAATACTTCCATCTTGGCAGAAATTACATTCAAGCACAGGCCCCCACTAGAAGGTAGTGATGACATTCAGGTGCTGAAAACACCTTTTTAATGCCTAAAGGAATGATTGTGAGCTTTACTTACCATACATATTGGTCAAATGATGCCCTATGCCGGAAGACTGTCTTTTTTATTTTTCTTCAGTATCGGCAATGCAGAGACAATTTGTTGCGAAACACTGCCACTGCTGGTCATTCAGTATAATCTGCAGATGGAAAAGTCCACTGTTAGCACATTTACTACAAGCAATACAAAAATCATGCTTTTTATAAAGGGTAAAAATATCAATACTATGGAGTTTGTATTATTGTGAAAATCAGCAGTACATTAGAAAATCAAATCTCGATTTGTGTTTTTAACCTACCATACTACTCTGAATCTCATGCCTCTTTTGCCAACACGCTCTAAACAACTGTAGAAGGTACATTAGGCCATAGATAGAGATCTTTTTGCCAGCCAAGTGGCAGCGTACCCCTCTCACTTTATTTGTTTTAGGATATGGTACACCAGTAGCAATTAAGCCAGCTGATAAGTTGAGAGGTAGGGTTATGCTACAGTTAATGGGAATAATAAAAGCTATGAATAGCATGTTCATAAACATCATTTGAGCCAATTCCTAGCAGTTCAGCAATAGTGAAGTTGACTCTAATGCTCAAACTCACGTTCGTTCAAATTTAGATGTCTTATAAAGTGCCCTAATTTTGTACATTTTACCATCATAGCTGTCACTTGGGCGTCCGGTCTACCCTGCTACTCATTTCATTAGCAAGATAAATGTATCTTACTGCTTGCTAGGCAACAACAGAGTGGCCCTCACGTCAGACAACATCTTGCATTTAGCTTTATGATGTCAGCTTGCTAGGCAACAGATTGGCCCTCATGTCAGACAACATCTTGCTTTCGCTTTATGATGTCAGATCATCACTGGTACAATTGTCCTTGTGGAAGCGGACCACACAGGAGGATGAGATATCAGAAGTTATGCAGTAGGTTGCTATCTCTATTCATGACTGCAAGGCAAGTCGGAGGCGGAATAGCAAATACTCTGAACCACTCAAAGCACTGTGGCCTTTTTGAAAGTGGGATGCAGATACAAAAACAGAGATTATCCTTACCAACAATCCCTCTTGAGTATCAGAGTCCAACATACAGAGTGCAGCGGAAGACGTTAAATGTGCTTCATTCCGTGAGAACGCAACTCTATAGTTCTACAGTGAGATAGTGCATTTCAGCCTCAAAGGAAGCAATGTCCTCAAACGGAACATTGGTGGCACCAGGATCTAATGCAGGCTTAAGAGGCCTTGGATGCAGTCAGTCTTTTATGAACTATCATGACCGACACAATGTGATCCATAATACTTCCATCTTGGCAGAAATTACATTCAAGCACAGGCCCCCACTAGAAGGTAGTGATGACATTCAGGTGCTGAAAACACCTTTTTAATGCCTAAAGGAATGATTGTGAGCTTTACTTACCATACATATTGGTCAAATGATGTCCTATGCCGGAAGACTGTCTTTTTTATTTTTCTTCAGTATCGGCAATGCAGAGACAATTTGTTGCGAAACACTGCCACTGCTGGTCATTCAGTATAATCTGCAGATGGAAAAGTCCACTATTAGCACATTTACTACAAGCAATACAAAAATCATGCTTTTTATAAAGGGTAAACATATCAATACTATGGAGTTTGTATTATTGTGAAAATCAGCAGTACATTAGAAAATCAAATCTCGATTTGTGTTTTTAACCTACCATACTACTCTGAATCTCATGCCTCTTTTGCCAACACGCTCTAAACAACTGTAGAAGGTACATTAGGCCATAGATAGAGTTCTTTTTGCCAGCCAAGTGGCAGCGTACCCCTCTCACTTTATTTGTTTTAGGATATGGTACACCAGTAGCAATTAAGCCAGCTGATAAGTTGAGAGGTAGGGTTATGCTACAGTTAATGGGAATAATAAAAGCTATGAATAGCATGTTCATAAACATCATTTGAGCCAATTCCTAGCAGTTCAGCAATAGTGAAGTTGACTCTAATGCTCAAACTCACGTTCGTTCAAATTTAGATGTCTTATAAAGTGCCCTAATTTTGTACATTTTACCATCATAGCTGTCACTTGGGCGTCCGGTCTACCCTGCTACTCATTTCATTAGCAAGATAAATGTATCTTACTGCTTGCTAGGCAACAACAGAGTGGCCCTCACGTCAGACAACATCTTGCATTTAGCTTTATGATGTCAGCTTGCTAGGCAACAGATTGGCCCTCATGTCAGACAACATCTTGCTTTCGCTTTATGATGTCAGATCATCACTGGTACAATTGTCCTTGTGGAAGCGGACCACACAGGAGGATGAGATATCAGAAGTTATGCAGTAGGTTGCTATCTCTATTCATGACTGCAAGGCAAGTCGGAGGCGGAATGGCAAATACTCTGAACCACTCAAAGCACTGTGGCCTTTTTGAAAGTGGGATGCAGATACAAAAACAGAGATTATCCTTACCAACAATCCTTCTTGAGTATCAGAGTCCAACATACAGAGTGCAGCGGAAGACGTTAAATGTGCTTCATTCCGTGAGAACGCAACTCTATAGTTCTACAGTGAGATAGTGCATTTCAGCCTCAAAGGAAGCAATGTCCTCAAACGGAACATTGGTGGCACCAGGATCTAAAGCAGGCTTAAGAAGCCTTGGATGCAGTCAGTCTTTTATGAACTATCATGACCGACACAATGTGATCCATAATACTTCCATCTTGGCAGAAATTACATTCAAGCACAGGCCCCCACTAGAAGGTAGTGATGACATTCAGGTGCTGAAAACGCCTTTTTAATGCCTAAAGGAATGATTGTGAGCTTTACTTACCATACATATTGGTCAAATGATGCCCTATGCCGGAAGACTGTCTTTTTTTTTTTCTTCAGTATCGGCAATGCAGAGACAATTTGTTGCAAAACACTGCCACTGCTGGTCATTCAGTATAATCTGCAGATGAAAAAGTCCACTGTTAGCACATGTACTACAAGCAATACAAAAAATCATGCTTTTTATAAAGGGTAAACAGATCAATACTATGGAGTTTGTATTATTGTGAAAATCAGCAGCTCATTAGAAAATCAAATCTCGATTTGTGTTTTTAACCTACCATACTACTCTGAATCTCATGCCTCTTTTGCCAACACGCTCTAAACAACTGTAGAAGGTACATTAGGCCATAGATAGAGATCTTTTTGCCAGCCAAGTGGCAGCGTACCCCTCTCACTTTATTTGTTTTAGGATATGGTACACCAGTAGCAATTAAGCCAGCTGATAAGTTGAGAGGTAGGGTTATGCTACAGTTAATGGGAATAATAAAAGCTATGAATAGCATGTTCATAAACATCATTTGAGCCAATTCCTAGCAGTTCAGCAATAGTGAAGTTGACTCTAATGCTCAAACTCACGTTCATTCAAATTTAGATGTCTTATAAAGTGCCCTAATTTTGTACATTTTACCATCATAGCTGTCACTTGGGCGTCCGGTCTACCCTGCTACTCATTTCATTAGCAAGATAAATGTATCTTACTGCTTGCTAGGCAACAACAGAGTGGCCCTCACGTCAGACAACATCTTGCATTTAGCTTTATGATGTCAGCTTGCTAGGCAACAGATTGGCCCTCATGTCAGACAACATCTTGCTTTCGCTTTATGATGTCAGATCATCACTGGTACAATTGTCCTTGTGGAAGCGGACCACACAGGAGGATGAGATATCAGAAGTTATGCAGTAGGTTGCTATCTCTATTCATGACTGCAAGGCAAGTCGGAGGCGGAATGGCAAATACTCTGAACCACTCAAAGCACTGTGGCCTTTTTGAAAGTGGGATGCAGATACAAAAACAGAGATTATCCTTACCAACAATCCTTCTTGAGTATCAGAGTCCAACATACAGAGTGCAGCGGAAGACGTTAAATGTGCTTCATTCCGTGAGAACGCAACTCTATAGTTCTACAGTGAGATAGTGTATTTCAGCCTCAAAGGAAGCAATGTCCTCAAACAGAACATTGGTGGCACCAGGATCTAAAGCAGGCTTAAGAAGCCTTGGATGCAGTCAGTCTTTTATTAACTATCATGACCGACACAATGTGAGCCATAATACTTCCATTTTGGCAGAAATTACATTCAAGCACAGGCCCCCACTAAAAGGTAGTGATGACATTCAGGTGCTGAAAACGCCTTTTTAATGCCTAAAGGAATGATTGTGAGCTTTACTTACCATACATATTGGTCAAATGATGCCCTATGCCGGAAGACTGTCTTTTTTTTTTTTTTTCAGTATCGGCAATTCAGAGACAATTTGTTGCGAAACACTGCCACTGCTGGTCATTCAGTATAATCTGCAGATGGAAAAGTCCACTGTTAGCACATTTACTACAAGCAATACAAAAAATCATGCTTTTTTTAAAAGGGTAAACAGATCAATACTATGGAGTTTGTATTATTGTGAAAATCAGCAGCTCATTAGAAAATCAAATCTCGATTTGTGTTTTTAACCTACCATACTACTCTGAATCTCATGCCTCTTTTGCCAACACGCTCTAAACAACTGTAGAAGGTACATTAGGCCATAGATAGAGATCTTTTTGCCAGCCAAGTGGCAGCGTACCCCTCTCACTTTATTCGTTTTAGGATATGGTACACCAGTAGCAATTAAGCCAGCTGATAAGTTGAGAGGTAGGGTTATGCTACAGTTAATGGGAATAATAAAAGCTATGAATAGCATGTTCATAATCATCATTTGAGCCAATTCCTAGCAGTTCAGCAATAGTGAAGTTGACTCTAATGCTCAAACTCACGTTCGTTCAAATTTAGAGGTCTTATAAAGTGCCCTAATTTTGAACATTTTACCATCATAGCTGTCACTTGGGCGTCCGGTCTACCCTTCTACTCATTTCATTAGCAAGATAAATGTATCTTACTGCTTGCTAGGCAACAACAGAGTGGCCCTCACGTCAGACAACATCTTGCATTTAGCTTTATGATGTCAGCTTGCTAGGCAACAGATTGGCCCTCATGTCAGACAACATCTTGCTTTCGCTTTATGATGTCAGATCATCACTGGTACAATTGTCCTTGTGGAAGCGGACCACACAGGAGGATGAGATATCAGAAGTTTTGCAGTAGGTTGCTATCTCTATTCATGACTGCAAGGCAAGTCGGAGGCGGAATGGCAAATACTCTGAACCACTCAAAGCACTGTGGCCTTTTTGAAAGTGGGATGCAGATACAAAAACAGAGATTATCCTTACCAACAATCCTTCTTGAGTATCAGAGTCCAACATACAGAGTGCAGCGGAAGACGTTAAATGTGCTTCATTCCGTGAGAACGCAACTCTATAGTTCTACAGTGAGATAGTGTATTTCAGCCTCAAAGGAAGCAATGTCCTCAAACAGAACATTGGTGGCACCAGGATCTAAAGCAGGCTTAAGAAGCCTTGGATGCAGTCAGTCTTTTATTAACTATCATGACCGACACAATGTGAGCCATAATACTTCCATTTTGGCAGAAATTACATTCAAGCACAGGCCCCCACTAAAAGGTAGTGATGACATTCAGGTGCTGAAAACGCCTTTTTAATGCCTAAAGGAATGATTGTGAGCTTTACTTACCATACATATTGGTCAAATGATGCCCTATGCCGGAAGACTGTCTTTTTTTTTTTTTTTCAGTATCGGCAATTCAGAGACAATTTGTTGCGAAACACTGCCACTGCTGGTCATTCAGTATAATCTGCAGATGGAAAAGTCCACTGTTAGCACATTTACTACAAGCAATACAAAAAATCATGCTTTTTATAAAGGGTAAACAGATCAATACTATGGAGTTTGTATTATTGTGAAAATCAGCAGCTCATTAGAAAATCAAATCTCGATTTGTGTTTTTAACCTACCATACTACTCTGAATCTCATGCCTCTTTTGCCAATACGCTCTAAACAACTGTAGAAGGTACATTAGGCCATAGATAGAGTTCTTTTTGCCAGCCAAGTGGCAGCGTACCCCTCTCACTTTATTTGTTTTAGGATATGGTACACCAGCAGCAATTAAGCCAGCTGATAAGTTGAGAGGTAGGGTTATGCTACAGTTAATGGGAATAATAAAAGCTATGAATAGCATGTTCATAAACATCATTTGAGCCAATTCCTAGCAGTTCAGCAATAGTGAAGTTGACTCTAATGCTCAAACTCACGTTCGTTCAAATTTAGATGTCTTATAAAGTGCCCTAATTTTGTACATTTTACCATCATAGCTGTCACTTGGGCGTCCGGTCTACCCTGCTACTCATTTCATTAGCAAGATAAATGTATCTTACTGCTTGCTAGGCAACAACAGAGTGGCCCTCACGTCAGACAACATCTTGCATTTAGCTTTATGATGTCAGCTTGCTAGGCAACAGATTGGCCCTCATGTCAGACAACATCTTGCTTTCGCTTTATGATGTCAGATCATCACTGGTACAATTGTCCTTGTGGAAGCGGACCACACAGGAGGATGAGATATCAGAAGTTATGCAGTAGGTTGCTATCTCTATTCATGACTGCAAGGCAAGTCGGAGGCGGAATGGCAAATATTCTGAACCACTCAAAGCACTGTGGCCTTTTTGAAAGTGGGATGCAGATACAAAAACAGAGATTATCCTTACCAACAATCCTTCTTGAGTATCAGAGTCCAACATACAGAGTGCAGCGGAAGACGTTAAATGTGCTTCATTCCGTGAGAACGCAACTCTATAGTTCTACAGTGAGATAGTGCATTTCAGCCTCAAAGGAAGCAATGTCCTCAAACGGAACATTGGTGGCACCAGGATCTAAAGCAGGCTTAAGAAGCCTTGGATGCAGTCAGTCTTTTATGAACTATCATGACCGACACAATGTGATCCATAATACTTCCATCTTGGCAGAAATTACATTCAAGCACAGGCCCCCACTAGAAGGTAGTGATGACATTCAGGTGCTGAAAACGCCTTTTTAATGCCTAAAGGAATGATTGTGAGCTTTACTTACCATACATATTGGTCAAATGATGCCCTATGCCGGAAGACTGTCTTTTTTTTTTTCTTCAGTATCGGCAATGCAGAGACAATTTGTTGCAAAACACTGCCACTGCTGGTCATTCAGTATAATCTGCAGATGAAAAAGTCCACTGTTAGCACATGTACTACAAGCAATACAAAAAATCATGCTTTTTATAAAGGGTAAACAGATCAATACTATGGAGTTTGTATTATTGTGAAAATCAGCAGCTCATTAGAAAATCAAATCTCGATTTGTGTTTTTAACCTACCATACTACTCTGAATCTCATGCCTCTTTTGCCAACACGCTCTAAACAACTGTAGAAGGTACATTAGGCCATAGATAGAGATCTTTTTGCCAGTCAAGTGGCAGCGTACCCCTCTCACTTTATTTGTTTTAGGATATGGTACACCAGTATCAATTAAGCCAGCTGATAAGTTGAGAGGTAGGGTTATGCTACAGTTAATGAAAATAATAAAAGCTATGAATAGCATGTTCATAATCATCATTTGAGCCAATTCCTAGCAGTTCAGCAATAGTGAAGTTGACTCTAATGCTCAAACTCATGTTCGTTCAAATTTAGAGGTCTTATAAAGTGCCCTAATTTTGAACATTTTACCATCATAGCTGTCACTTGGGCGTCCGGTCTACCCTGCTACTCATTTCATTAGCAAGATAAATGTATCTTACTGCTTGCTAGGCAACAACAGAGTGGCCCTCACGTCAGACAACATCTTGCATTTAGCTTTATGATGTCAGCTTGCTAGGCAACAGATTGGCCCTCATGTCAGACAACATCTTGCTTTCGCTTTATGATGTCAGATCATCACTGGTACAATTGTCCTTGTGGAAGCGGACCACACAGGAGGATGAGATATCAGAAGTTTTGCAGTAGGTTGCTATCTCTATTCATGACTGCAAGGCAAGTCGGAGGCGGAATGGCAAATACTCTGAACCACTCAAAGCACTGTGGCCTTTTTGAAAGTGGGATGCAGATACAAAAACAGAGATTATCCTTACCAACAATCCTTCTTGAGTATCAGAGTCCAACATACAGAGTGCAGCGGAAGACGTTAAATGTGCTTCATTCCGTGAGAACGCAACTCTATAGTTCTACAGTGAGATAGTGTATTTCAGCCTCAAAGGAAGCAATGTCCTCAAACAGAACATTGGTGGCACCAGGATCTAAAGCAGGCTTAAGAAGCCTTGGATGCAGTCAGTCTTTTATTAACTATCATGACCGACACAATGTGAGCCATAATACTTCCATTTTGGCAGAAATTACATTCAAGCACAGGCCCCCACTAAAAGGTAGTGATGACATTCAGGTGCTGAAAACGCCTTTTTAATGCCTAAAGGAATGATTGTGAGCTTTACTTACCATACATATTGGTCAAATGATGCCCTATGCCGGAAGACTGTCTTTTTTTTTTTTTTTCAGTATCGGCAATTCAGAGACAATTTGTTGCGAAACACTGCCACTGCTGGTCATTCAGTATAATCTGCAGATGGAAAAGTCCACTGTTAGCACATTTACTACAAGCAATACAAAAAATCATGCTTTTTATAAAGGGTAAACAGATCAATACTATGGAGTTTGTATTATTGTGAAAATCAGCAGCTCATTAGAAAATCAAATCTCGATTTGTGTTTTTAACCTACCATACTACTCTGAATCTCATGCCTCTTTTGCCAATACGCTCTAAACAACTGTAGAAGGTACATTAGGCCATAGATAGAGTTCTTTTTGCCAGCCAAGTGGCAGCGTACCCCTCTCACTTTATTTGTTTTAGGATATGGTACACCAGCAGCAATTAAGCCAGCTGATAAGTTGAGAGGTAGGGTTATGCTACAGTTAATGGGAATAATAAAAGCTATGAATAGCATGTTCATAAACATCATTTGAGCCAATTCCTAGCAGTTCAGCAATAGTGAAGTTGACTCTAATGCTCAAACTCACGTTCGTTCAAATTTAGATGTCTTATAAAGTGCCCTAATTTTGTACATTTTACCATCATAGCTGTCACTTGGGCGTCCGGTCTACCCTGCTACTCATTTCATTAGCAAGATAAATGTATCTTACTGCTTGCTAGGCAACAACAGAGTGGCCCTCACGTCAGACAACATCTTGCATTTAGCTTTATGATGTCAGCTTGCTAGGCAACAGATTGGCCCTCATGTCAGACAACATCTTGCTTTCGCTTTATGATGTCAGATCATCACTGGTACAATTGTCCTTGTGGAAGCGGACCACACAGGAGGATGAGATATCAGAAGTTATGCAGTAGGTTGCTATCTCTATTCATGACTGCAAGGCAAGTCGGAGGCGGAATGGCAAATACTCTGAACCACTCAAAGCACTGTGGCCTTTTTGAAAGTGGGATGCAGATACAAAAACAGAGATTATCCTTACCAACAATCCTTCTTGAGTATCAGAGTCCAACATACAGAGTGCAGCGGAAGACGTTAAATGTGCTTCATTCCGTGAGAACGCAACTCTATAGTTCTACAGTGAGATAGTGCATTTCAGCCTCAAAGGAAGCAATGTCCTCAAACGGAACATTGGTGGCACCAGGATCTAAAGCAGGCTTAAGAAGCCTTGGATGCAGTCAGTCTTTTATGAACTATCATGACCGACACAATGTGATCCATAATACTTCCATCTTGGCAGAAATTACATTCAAGCACAGGCCCCCACTAGAAGGTAGTGATGACATTCAGGTGCTGAAAACGCCTTTTTAATGCCTAAAGGAATGATTGTGAGCTTTACTTACCATACATATTGGTCAAATGATGCCCTATGCCGGAAGACTGTCTTTTTTTTTTTCTTCAGTATCGGCAATGCAGAGACAATTTGTTGCAAAACACTGCCACTGCTGGTCATTCAGTATAATCTGCAGATGAAAAAGTCCACTGTTAGCACATGTACTACAAGCAATACAAAAAATCATGCTTTTTATAAAGGGTAAACAGATCAATACTATGGAGTTTGTATTATTGTGAAAATCAGCAGCTCATTAGAAAATCAAATCTCGATTTGTGTTTTTAACCTACCATACTACTCTGAATCTCATGCCTCTTTTGCCAACACGCTCTAAACAACTGTAGAAGGTACATTAGGCCATAGATAGAGATCTTTTTGCCAGTCAAGTGGCAGCGTACCCCTCTCACTTTATTTGTTTTAGGATATGGTACACCAGTATCAATTAAGCCAGCTGATAAGTTGAGAGGTAGGGTTATGCTACAGTTAATGAAAATAATAAAAGCTATGAATAGCATGTTCATAATCATCATTTGAGCCAATTCCTAGCAGTTCAGCAATAGTGAAGTTGACTCTAATGCTCAAACTCATGTTCGTTCAAATTTAGAGGTCTTATAAAGTGCCCTAATTTTGAACATTTTACCATCATAGCTGTCACTTGGGCGTCCGGTCTACCCTGCTACTCATTTCATTAGCAAGATAAATGTATCTTACTGCTTGCTAGGCAACAACAGAGTGGCCCTCACGTCAGACAACATCTTGCATTTAGCTTTATGATGTCAGCTTGCTAGGCAACAGATTGGCCCTCATGTCAGACAACATCTTGCTTTCGCTTTATGATGTCAGATCATCACTGGTACAATTGTCCTTGTGGAAGCGGACCACACAGGAGGATGAGATATCAGAAGTTTTGCAGTAGGTTGCTATCTCTATTCATGACTGCAAGGCAAGTCGGAGGCGGAATGGCAAATACTCTGAACCACTCAAAGCACTGTGGCCTTTTTGAAAGTGGGATGCAGATACAAAAACAGAGATTATCCTTACCAACAATCCTTCTTGAGTATCAGAGTCCAACATACAGAGTGCAGCGGAAGACGTTAAATGTGCTTCATTCCGTGAGAACGCAACTCTATAGTTCTACAGTGAGATAGTGCATTTCAGCCTCAAAGGAAGCAATGTCCTCAAACGGAACATTGGTGGCACCAGGATCTAAAGCAGGCTTAAGAAGCCTTGGATGCAGTCAGTCTTTTATTAACTATCATGACCGACACAATGTGATCCATAATACTTCCATCTTGGCAGAAATTACATTCAAGCACAGGCCCCCACTAGAAGGTAGTGATGACATTCAGGTGCTGAAAACACCTTTTTAATGCCTAAAGGAATGATTGTGAGCTTTACTTACCATACATATTGGTCAAATGATGCCCTATGCCGGAAGACTGTCTTTTTTATTTTTCTTCAGTATCGGCAATGCAGAGACAATTTGTTGCGAAACACTGCCACTGCTGGTCATTCAGTATAATCTGCAGATGGAAAAGTCCACTGTTAGCACATTTACTACAAGCAATACAAAAATCATGCTTTTTATAAAGGGTAAAAATATCAATACTATGGAGTTTGTATTATTGTGAAAATCAGCAGTACATTAGAAAATCAAATCTCGATTTGTGTTTTTAACCTACCATACTACTCTGAATCTCATGCCTCTTTTGCCAACACGCTCTAAACAACTGTAGAAGGTACATTAGGCCATAGATAGAGATCTTTTTGCCAGCCAAGTGGCAGCGTACCCCTCTCACTTTATTCGTTTTAGGATATGGTACACCAGTAGCAATTAAGCCAGCTGATAAGTTGAGAGGTAGGGTTATGCTACAGTTAATGGGAATAATAAAAGCTATGAATAGCATGTTCATAATCATCATTTGAGCCAATTCCTAGCAGTTCAGCAATAGTGAAGTTGACTCTAATGCTCAAACTCACGTTCGTTCAAATTTAGAGGTCTTATAAAGTGCCCTAATTTTGAACATTTTACCATCATAGCTGTCACTTGGGCGTCCGGTCTACCCTGCTACTCATTTCATTAGCAAGATAAATGTATCTTACTGCTTGCTAGGCAACAACAGAGTGGCCCTCACGTCAGACAACATCTTGCATTTAGCTTTATGATGTCAGCTTGCTAGGCAACAGATTGGCCCTCATGTCCGACAACATCTTGCTTTCGCTTTATGATGTCAGATCATCACTGGTACAATTGTCCTTGTGGAAGCGGACCACACAGGAGGATGAGATATCAGAAGTTTTGCAGTAGGTTGCTATCTCTATTCATGACTGCAAGGCAAGTCGGAGGCGGAATGGCAAATACTCTGAACCACTCAAAGCACTGTGGCCTTTTTGAAAGTGGGATGCAGATACAAAAACAGAGATTATCCTTACCAACAATCCTTCTTGAGTATCAGAGTCCAACATACAGAGTGCAGCGGAAGACGTTAAATGTGCTTCATTCCGTGAGAACGCAACTCTATAGTTCTACAGTGAGATAGTGCATTTCAGCCTCAAAGGAAGCAATGTCCTCAAACGGAACATTGGTGGCACCAGGATCTAAAGCAGGCTTAAGAAGCCTTGGATGCAGTCAGTCTTTTATTAACTATCATGACCGACACAATGTGATCCATAATACTTCCATCTTGGCAGAAATTACATTCAAGCACAGGCCCCCACTAGAAGGTAGTGATGACATTCAGGTGCTGAAAACGCCTTTTTAATGCCTAAAGGAATGATTGTGAGCTTTACTTACCATACATATTGGTCAAATGATGTCCTATGCCGGAAGACTGTCTTTTTTATTTTTCTTCAGTATCGGCAATGCAGAGACAATTTGTTGCGAAACACTGCCACTGCTGGTCATTCAGTATAATCTGCAGATGGAAAAGTCCACTATTAGCACATTTACTACAAGCAATACAAAAATCATGCTTTTTATAAAGGGTAAACATATCAATACTATGGAGTTTGTATTATTGTGAAAATCAGCAGTACATTAGAAAATCAAATCTCGATTTGTGTTTTTAACCTACCATACTACTCTGAATCTCATGCCTCTTTTGCCAACACGCTCTAAACAACTGTAGAAGGTACATTAGGCCATAGATAGAGTTCTTTTTGCCAGCCAAGTGGCAGCGTACCCCTCTCACTTTATTTGTTTTAGGATATGGTACACCAGTAGCAATTAAGCCAGCTGATAAGTTGAGAGGTAGGGTTATGCTACAGTTAATGAAAATAATAAAAGCTATGAATAGCATGTTCATAATCATCATTTGAGCCAATTCCTAGCAGTTCAGCAATAGTGAAGTTGACTCTAATGCTCAAACTCACGTTCGTTCAAATTTAGAGGTCTTATAAAGTGCCCTAATTTTGAACATTTTACCATCATAGCTGTCACTTGGGCGTCCGGTCTACCCTTCTACTCATTTCATTAGCAAGATAAATGTATCTTACTGCTTGCTAGGCAACAACAGAGTGGCCCTCACGTCAGACAACATCTTGCATTTAGCTTTATGATGTCAGCTTGCTAGGCAACAGATTGGCCCTCATGTCAGACAACATCTTGCTTTCGCTTTATGATGTCAGATCATCACTGGTACAATTGTCCTTGTGGAAGCGGACCACACAGGAGGATGAGATATCAGAAGTTTTGCAGTAGGTTGCTATCTCTATTCATGACTGCAAGGCAAGTCGGAGGCGGAATGGCAAATACTCTGAACCACTCAAAGCACTGTGGCCTTTTTGAAAGTGGGATGCAGATACAAAAACAGAGATTATCCTTACCAACAATCCTTCTTGAGTATCAGAGTCCAACATACAGAGTGCAGCGGAAGACGTTAAATGTGCTTCATTCCGTGAGAACGCAACTCTATAGTTCTACAGTGAGATAGTGTATTTCAGCCTCAAAGGAAGCAATGTCCTCAAACAGAACATTGGTGGCACCAGGATCTAAAGCAGGCTTAAGAAGCCTTGGATGCAGTCAGTCTTTTATTAACTATCATGACCGACACAATGTGAGCCATAATACTTCCATTTTGGCAGAAATTACATTCAAGCACAGGCCCCCACTAAAAGGTAGTGATGACATTCAGGTGCTGAAAACGCCTTTTTAATGCCTAAAGGAATGATTGTGAGCTTTACTTACCATACATATTGGTCAAATGATGCCCTATGCCGGAAGACTGTCTTTTTTTTTTTTTTTCAGTATCGGCAATTCAGAGACAATTTGTTGCGAAACACTGCCACTGCTGGTCATTCAGTATAATCTGCAGATGGAAAAGTCCACTGTTAGCACATTTACTACAAGCAATACAAAAAATCATGCTTTTTATAAAGGGTAAACAGATCAATACTATGGAGTTTGTATTATTGTGAAAATCTGCAGCTCATTAGAAAATCAAATCTCGATTTGTGTTTTTAACCTACCATACTACTCTGAATCTCATGCCTCTTTTGCCAATACGCTCTAAACAACTGTAGAAGGTACATTAGGCCATAGATAGAGTTCTTTTTGCCAGCCAAGTGGCAGCGTACCCCTCTCACTTTATTTGTTTTAGGATATGGTACACCAGCAGCAATTAAGCCAGCTGATAAGTTGAGAGGTAGGGTTATGCTACAGTTAATGGGAATAATAAAAGCTATGAATAGCATGTTCATAAACATCATTTGAGCCAATTCCTAGCAGTTCAGCAATAGTGAAGTTGACTCTAATGCTCAAACTCACGTTCGTTCAAATTTAGATGTCTTATAAAGTGCCCTAATTTTGTACATTTTACCATCATAGCTGTCACTTGGGCGTCCGGTCTACCCTGCTACTCATTTCATTAGCAAGATAAATGTATCTTACTGCTTGCTAGGCAACAACAGAGTGGCCCTCACGTCAGACAACATCTTGCATTTAGCTTTATGATGTCAGCTTGCTAGGCAACAGATTGGCCCTCATGTCAGACAACATCTTGCTTTCGCTTTATGATGTCAGATCATCACTGGTACAATTGTCCTTGTGGAAGCGGACCACACAGGAGGATGAGATATCAGAAGTTATGCAGTAGGTTGCTATCTCTATTCATGACTGCAAGGCAAGTCGGAGGCGGAATGGCAAATACTCTGAACCACTCAAAGCACTGTGGCCTTTTTGAAAGTGGGATGCAGATACAAAAACAGAGATTATCCTTACCAACAATCCTTCTTGAGTATCAGAGTCCAACATACAGAGTGCAGCGGAAGACGTTAAATGTGCTTCATTCCGTGAGAACGCAACTCTATAGTTCTACAGTGAGATAGTGCATTTCAGCCTCAAAGGAAGCAATGTCCTCAAACGGAACATTGGTGGCACCAGGATCTAAAGCAGGCTTAAGAAGCCTTGGATGCAGTCAGTCTTTTATGAACTATCATGACCGACACAATGTGATCCATAATACTTCCATCTTGGCAGAAATTACATTCAAGCACAGGCCCCCACTAGAAGGTAGTGATGACATTCAGGTGCTGAAAACGCCTTTTTAATGCCTAAAGGAATGATTGTGAGCTTTACTTACCATACATATTGGTCAAATGATGCCCTATGCCGGAAGACTGTCTTTTTTTTTTTCTTCAGTATCGGCAATGCAGAGACAATTTGTTGCAAAACACTGCCACTGCTGGTCATTCAGTATAATCTGCAGATGAAAAAGTCCACTGTTAGCACATGTACTACAAGCAATACAAAAAATCATGCTTTTTATAAAGGGTAAACAGATCAATACTATGGAGTTTGTATTATTGTGAAAATCAGCAGCTCATTAGAAAATCAAATCTCGATTTGTGTTTTTAACCTACCATACTACTCTGAATCTCATGCCTCTTTTGCCAACACGCTCTAAACAACTGTAGAAGGTACATTAGGCCATAGATAGAGATCTTTTTGCCAGTCAAGTGGCAGCGTACCCCTCTCACTTTATTTGTTTTAGGATATGGTACACCAGTATCAATTAAGCCAGCTGATAAGTTGAGAGGTAGGGTTATGCTACAGTTAATGAAAATAATAAAAGCTATGAATAGCATGTTCATAATCATCATTTGAGCCAATTCCTAGCAGTTCAGCAATAGTGAAGTTGACTCTAATGCTCAAACTCATGTTCGTTCAAATTTAGAGGTCTTATAAAGTGCCCTAATTTTGAACATTTTACCATCATAGCTGTCACTTGGGCGTCCGGTCTACCCTGCTACTCATTTCATTAGCAAGATAAATGTATCTTACTGCTTGCTAGGCAACAACAGAGTGGCCCTCACGTCAGACAACATCTTGCATTTAGCTTTATGATGTCAGCTTGCTAGGCAACAGATTGGCCCTCATGTCAGACAACATCTTGCTTTCGCTTTATGATGTCAGATCATCACTGGTACAATTGTCCTTGTGGAAGCGGACCACACAGGAGGATGAGATATCAGAAGTTTTGCAGTAGGTTGCTATCTCTATTCATGACTGCAAGGCAAGTCGGAGGCGGAATGGCAAATACTCTGAACCACTCAAAGCACTGTGGCCTTTTTGAAAGTGGGATGCAGATACAAAAACAGAGATTATCCTTACCAACAATCCTTCTTGAGTATCAGAGTCCAACATACAGAGTGCAGCGGAAGACGTTAAATGTGCTTCATTCCGTGAGAACGCAACTCTATAGTTCTACAGTGAGATAGTGCATTTCAGCCTCAAAGGAAGCAATGTCCTCAAACGGAACATTGGTGGCACCAGGATCTAAAGCAGGCTTAAGAAGCCTTGGATGCAGTCAGTCTTTTATTAACTATCATGACCGACACAATGTGATCCATAATACTTCCATCTTGGCAGAAATTACATTCAAGCACAGGCCCCCACTAGAAGGTAGTGATGACATTCAGGTGCTGAAAACACCTTTTTAATGCCTAAAGGAATGATTGTGAGCTTTACTTACCATACATATTGGTCAAATGATGCCCTATGCCGGAAGACTGTCTTTTTTATTTTTCTTCAGTATCGGCAATGCAGAGACAATTTGTTGCGAAACACTGCCACTGCTGGTCATTCAGTATAATCTGCAGATGGAAAAGTCCACTGTTAGCACATTTACTACAAGCAATACAAAAATCATGCTTTTTATAAAGGGTAAAAATATCAATACTATGGAGTTTGTATTATTGTGAAAATCAGCAGTACATTAGAAAATCAAATCTCGATTTGTGTTTTTAACCTACCATACTACTCTGAATCTCATGCCTCTTTTGCCAACACGCTCTAAACAACTGTAGAAGGTACATTAGGCCATAGATAGAGATCTTTTTGCCAGCCAAGTGGCAGCGTACCCCTCTCACTTTATTCGTTTTAGGATATGGTACACCAGTAGCAATTAAGCCAGCTGATAAGTTGAGAGGTAGGGTTATGCTACAGTTAATGGGAATAATAAAAGCTATGAATAGCATGTTCATAATCATCATTTGAGCCAATTCCTAGCAGTTCAGCAATAGTGAAGTTGACTCTAATGCTCAAACTCACGTTCGTTCAAATTTAGAGGTCTTATAAAGTGCCCTAATTTTGAACATTTTACCATCATAGCTGTCACTTGGGCGTCCGGTCTACCCTTCTACTCATTTCATTAGCAAGATAAATGTATCTTACTGCTTGCTAGGCAACAACAGAGTGGCCCTCACGTCAGACAACATCTTGCATTTAGCTTTATGATGTCAGCTTGCTAGGCAACAGATTGGCCCTCATGTCCGACAACATCTTGCTTTCGCTTTATGATGTCAGATCATCACTGGTACAATTGTCCTTGTGGAAGCGGACCACACAGGAGGATGAGATATCAGAAGTTTTGCAGTAGGTTGCTATCTCTATTCATGACTGCAAGGCAAGTCGGAGGCGGAATGGCAAATACTCTGAACCACTCAAAGCACTGTGGCCTTTTTGAAAGTGGGATGCAGATACAAAAACAGAGATTATCCTTACCAACAATCCTTCTTGAGTATCAGAGTCCAACATACAGAGTGCAGCGGAAGACGTTAAATGTGCTTCATTCCGTGAGAACGCAACTCTATAGTTCTACAGTGAGATAGTGCATTTCAGCCTCAAAGGAAGCAATGTCCTCAAACGGAACATTGGTGGCACCAGGATCTAAAGCAGGCTTAAGAAGCCTTGGATGCAGTCAGTCTTTTATTAACTATCATGACCGACACAATGTGATCCATAATACTTCCATCTTGGCAGAAATTACATTCAAGCACAGGCCCCCACTAGAAGGTAGTGATGACATTCAGGTGCTGAAAACGCCTTTTTAATGCCTAAAGGAATGATTGTGAGCTTTACTTACCATACATATTGGTCAAATGATGCCCTATGCCGGAAGACTGTCTTTTTTATTTTTCTTCAGTATCGGCAATGCAGAGACAATTTGTTGCGAAACACTGCCACTGCTGGTCATTCAGTATAATCTGCAGATGGAAAAGTCCACTGTTAGCACATTTACTACAAGCAATACAAAAATCATGCTTTTTATAAAGGGTAAACATATCAATACTATGGAGTTTGTATTATTGTGAAAATCAGCAGTACATTAGAAAATCAAATCTCGATTTGTGTTTTTAACCTACCATACTACTCTGAATCTCATGCCTCTTTTGCCAACACGCTCTAAACAACTGTAGAAGGTACATTAGGCCATAGATAGAGTTCTTTTTGCCAGCCAAGTGGCAGCGTACCCCTCTCACTTTATTTGTTTTAGGATATGGTACACCAGTAGCAATTAAGCCAGCTGATAAGTTGAGAGGTAGGGTTATGCTACAGTTAATGGGAATAATAAAAGCTATGAATAGCATGTTCATAAACATCATTTGAGCCAATTCCTAGCAGTTCAGCAATAGTGAAGTTGACTCTAATGCTCAAACTCACGTTCGTTCAAATTTAGATGTCTTATAAAGTGCCCTAATTTTGTACATTTTACCATCATAGCTGTCACTTGGGCGTCCGGTCTACCCTGCTACTCATTTCATTAGCAAGATAAATGTATCTTACTGCTTGCTAGGCAACAACAGAGTGGCCCTCACGTCAGACAACATCTTGCATTTAGCTTTATGATGTCAGCTTGCTAGGCAACAGATTGGCCCTCATGTCAGACAACATCTTGCTTTCGCTTTATGATGTCAGATCATCACTGGTACAATTGTCCTTGTGGAAGCGGACCACACAGGAGGATGAGATATCAGAAGTTATGCAGTAGGTTGCTATCTCTATTCATGACTGCAAGGCAAGTCGGAGGCGGAATGGCAAATACTCTGAACCACTCAAAGCACTGTGGCCTTTTTGAAAGTGGGATGCAGATACAAAAACAGAGATTATCCTTACCAACAATCCTTCTTGAGTATCAGAGTCCAACATACAGAGTGCAGCGGAAGACGTTAAATGTGCTTCATTCCGTGAGAACGCAACTCTATAGTTCTACAGTGAGATAGTGCATTTCAGCCTCAAAGGAAGCAATGTCCTCAAACGGAACATTGGTGGCACCAGGATCTAAAGCAGGCTTAAGAAGCCTTGGATGCAGTCAGTCTTTTATGAACTATCATGACCGACACAATGTGATCCATAATACTTCCATCTTGGCAGAAATTACATTCAAGCACAGGCCCCCACTAGAAGGTAGTGATGACATTCAGGTGCTGAAAACGCCTTTTTAATGCCTAAAGGAATGATTGTGAGCTTTACTTACCATACATATTGGTCAAATGATGCCCTATGCCGGAAGACTGTCTTTTTTTTTTTCTTCAGTATCGGCAATGCAGAGACAATTTGTTGCAAAACACTGCCACTGCTGGTCATTCAGTATAATCTGCAGATGAAAAAGTCCACTGTTAGCACATGTACTACAAGCAATACAAAAAATCATGCTTTTTATAAAGGGTAAACAGATCAATACTATGGAGTTTGTATTATTGTGAAAATCAGCAGCTCATTAGAAAATCAAATCTCGATTTGTGTTTTTAACCTACCATACTACTCTGAATCTCATGCCTCTTTTGCCAACACGCTCTAAACAACTGTAGAAGGTACATTAGGCCATAGATAGAGATCTTTTTGCCAGTCAAGTGGCAGCGTACCCCTCTCACTTTATTTGTTTTAGGATATGGTACACCAGTATCAATTAAGCCAGCTGATAAGTTGAGAGGTAGGGTTATGCTACAGTTAATGAAAATAATAAAAGCTATGAATAGCATGTTCATAATCATCATTTGAGCCAATTCCTAGCAGTTCAGCAATAGTGAAGTTGACTCTAATGCTCAAACTCATGTTCGTTCAAATTTAGAGGTCTTATAAAGTGCCCTAATTTTGAAAATTTTACCATCATAGCTGTCACTTGGGCGTCCGGTCTACCCTGCTACTCATTTCATTAGCAAGATAAATGTATCTTACTGCTTGCTAGGCAACAACAGAGTGGCCCTCACGTCAGACAACATCTTGCATTTAGCTTTATGATGTCAGCTTGCTAGGCAACAGATTGGCCCTCATGTCAGACAACATCTTGCTTTCGCTTTATGATGTCAGATCATCACTGGTACAATTGTCCTTGTGGAAGCGGACCACACAGGAGGATGAGATATCAGAAGTTTTGCAGTAGGTTGCTATCTCTATTCATGACTGCAAGGCAAGTCGGAGGCGGAATGGCAAATACTCTGAACCACTCAAAGCACTGTGGCCTTTTTGAAAGTGGGATGCAGATACAAAAACAGAGATTATCCTTACCAACAATCCTTCTTGAGTATCAGAGTCCAACATACAGAGTGCAGCGGAAGACGTTAAATGTGCTTCATTCCGTGAGAACGCAACTCTATAGTTCTACAGTGAGATAGTGCATTTCAGCCTCAAAGGAAGCAATGTCCTCAAACGGAACATTGGTGGCACCAGGATCTAAAGCAGGCTTAAGAAGCCTTGGATGCAGTCAGTCTTTTATTAACTATCATGACCGACACAATGTGATCCATAATACTTCCATCTTGGCAGAAATTACATTCAAGCACAGGCCCCCACTAGAAGGTAGTGATGACATTCAGGTGCTGAAAACACCTTTTTAATGCCTAAAGGAATGATTGTGAGCTTTACTTACCATACATATTGGTCAAATGATGCCCTATGCCGGAAGACTGTCTTTTTTATTTTTCTTCAGTATCGGCAATGCAGAGACAATTTGTTGCGAAACACTGCCACTGCTGGTCATTCAGTATAATCTGCAGATGGAAAAGTCCACTGTTAGCACATTTACTACAAGCAATACAAAAATCATGCTTTTTATAAAGGGTAAAAATATCAATACTATGGAGTTTGTATTATTGTGAAAATCAGCAGTACATTAGAAAATCAAATCTCGATTTGTGTTTTTAACCTACCATACTACTCTGAATCTCATGCCTCTTTTGCCAACACGCTCTAAACAACTGTAGAAGGTACATTAGGCCATAGATAGAGATCTTTTTGCCAGCCAAGTGGCAGCGTACCCCTCTCACTTTATTTGTTTTAGGATATGGTACACCAGTAGCAATTAAGCCAGCTGATAAGTTGAGAGGTAGGGTTATGCTACAGTTAATGGGAATAATAAAAGCTATGAATAGCATGTTCATAAACATCATTTGAGCCAATTCCTAGCAGTTCAGCAATAGTGAAGTTGACTCTAATGCTCAAACTCACGTTCGTTCAAATTTAGATGTCTTATAAAGTGCCCTAATTTTGTACATTTTACCATCATAGCTGTCACTTGGGCGTCCGGTCTACCCTGCTACTCATTTCATTAGCAAGATAAATGTATCTTACTGCTTGCTAGGCAACAACAGAGTGGCCCTCACGTCAGACAACATCTTGCATTTAGCTTTATGATGTCAGCTTGCTAGGCAACAGATTGGCCCTCATGTCAGACAACATCTTGCTTTCGCTTTATGATGTCAGATCATCACTGGTACAATTGTCCTTGTGGAAGCGGACCACACAGGAGGATGAGATATCAGAAGTTATGCAGTAGGTTGCTATCTCTATTCATGACTGCAAGGCAAGTCGGAGGCGGAATAGCAAATACTCTGAACCACTCAAAGCACTGTGGCCTTTTTGAAAGTGGGATGCAGATACAAAAACAGAGATTATCCTTACCAACAATCCCTCTTGAGTATCAGAGTCCAACATACAGAGTGCAGCGGAAGACGTTAAATGTGCTTCATTCCGTGAGAACGCAACTCTATAGTTCTACAGTGAGATAGTGCATTTCAGCCTCAAAGGAAGCAATGTCCTCAAACGGAACATTGGTGGCACCAGGATCTAATGCAGGCTTAAGAGGCCTTGGATGCAGTCAGTCTTTTATGAACTATCATGACCGACACAATGTGATCCATAATACTTCCATCTTGGCAGAAATTACATTCAAGCACAGGCCCCCACTAGAAGGTAGTGATGACATTCAGGTGCTGAAAACACCTTTTTAATGCCTAAAGGAATGATTGTGAGCTTTACTTACCATACATATTGGTCAAATGATGCCCTATGCCGGAAGACTGTCTTTTTTTTTTTCTTCAGTATCGGCAATGCAGAGACAATTTGTTGCAAAACACTGCCACTGCTGGTCATTCAGTATAATCTGCAGATGAAAAAGTCCACTGTTAGCACATTTACTACAAGCAATACAAAAAATCATGCTTTTTATAAAGGGTAAACAGATCAATACTATGGAGTTTGTATTATTGTGAAAATCAGCAGCTCATTAGAAAATCAAATCTCGATTTGTGTTTTTAACCTACCATACTACTCTGAATCTCATGCCTCTTTTGCCAACACGCTCTAAACAACTGTAGAAGGTACATTAGGCCATAGATAGAGATCTTTTTGCCAGCCAAGTGGCAGCGTACCCCTCTCACTTTATTCGTTTTAGGATATGGTACACCAGTAGCAATTAAGCCAGCTGATAAGTTGAGAGGTAGGGTTATGCTACAGTTAATGGGAATAATAAAAGCTATGAATAGCATGTTCATAATCATCATTTGAGCCAATTCCTAGCAGTTCAGCAATAGTGAAGTTGACTCTAATGCTCAAACTCACGTTCGTTCAAATTTAGAGGTCTTATAAAGTGCCCTAATTTTGAACATTTTACCATCATAGCTGTCACTTGGGCGTCCGGTCTACCCTTCTACTCATTTCATTAGCAAGATAAATGTATCTTACTGCTTGCTAGGCAACAACAGAGTGGCCCTCACGTCAGACAACATCTTGCATTTAGCTTTATGATGTCAGCTTGCTAGGCAACAGATTGGCCCTCATGTCAGACAACATCTTGCTTTCGCTTTATGATGTCAGATCATCACTGGTACAATTGTCCTTGTGGAAGCGGACCACACAGGAGGATGAGATATCAGAAGTTTTGCAGTAGGTTGCTATCTCTATTCATGACTGCAAGGCAAGTCGGAGGCGGAATGGCAAATACTCTGAACCACTCAAAGCACTGTGGCCTTTTTGAAAGTGGGATGCATATACAAAAACAGAGATTATCCTTACCAACAATCCTTCTTGAGTATCAGAGTCCAACATACAGAGTGCAGCGGAAGACGTTAAATGTGCTTCATTCCGTGAGAACGCAACTCTATAGTTCTACAGTGAGATAGTGCATTTCAGCCTCAAAGGAAGCAATGTCCTCAAACGGAACATTGGTGGCACCAGGATCTAAAGCAGGCTTAAGAAGCCTTGGATGCAGTCAGTCTTTTATTAACTATCATGACCGACACAATGTGATCCATAATACTTCCATCTTGGCAGAAATTACATTCAAGCACAGGCCCCCACTAGAAGGTAGTGATGACATTCAGGTGCTGAAAACGCCTTTTTAATGCCTAAAGGAATGATTGTGAGCTTTACTTACCATACATATTGGTCAAATGATGTCCTATGCCGGAAGACTGTCTTTTTTATTTTTCTTCAGTATCGGCAATGCAGAGACAATTTGTTGCGAAACACTGCCACTGCTGGTCATTCAGTATAATCTGCAGATGGAAAAGTCCACTATTAGCACATTTACTACAAGCAATACAAAAATCATGCTTTTTATAAAGGGTAAACATATCAATACTATGGAGTTTGTATTATTGTGAAAATCAGCAGTACATTAGAAAATCAAATCTCGATTTGTGTTTTTAACCTACCATACTACTCTGAATCTCATGCCTCTTTTGCCAACACGCTCTAAACAACTGTAGAAGGTACATTAGGCCATAGATAGAGTTCTTTTTGCCAGCCAAGTGGCAGCGTACCCCTCTCACTTTATTTGTTTTAGGATATGGTACACCAGTAGCAATTAAGCCAGCTGATAAGTTGAGAGGTAGGGTTATGCTACAGTTAATGGGAATAATAAAAGCTATGAATAGCATGTTCATAAACATCATTTGAGCCAATTCCTAGCAGTTCAGCAATAGTGAAGTTGACTCTAATGCTCAAACTCACGTTCGTTCAAATTTAGATGTCTTATAAAGTGCCCTAATTTTGTACATTTTACCATCATAGCTGTCACTTGGGCGTCCGGTCTACCCTGCTACTCATTTCATTAGCAAGATAAATGTATCTTACTGCTTGCTAGGCAACAACAGAGTGGCCCTCACGTCAGACAACATCTTGCATTTAGCTTTATGATGTCAGCTTGCTAGGCAACAGATTGGCCCTCATGTCAGACAACATCTTGCTTTCGCTTTATGATGTCAGATCATCACTGGTACAATTGTCCTTGTGGAAGCGGACCACACAGGAGGATGAGATATCAGAAGTTATGCAGTAGGTTGCTATCTCTATTCATGACTGCAAGGCAAGTCGGAGGCGGAATGGCAAATACTCTGAACCACTCAAAGCACTGTGGCCTTTTTGAAAGTGGGATGCAGATACAAAAACAGAGATTATCCTTACCAACAATCCTTCTTGAGTATCAGAGTCCAACATACAGAGTGCAGCGGAAGACGTTAAATGTGCTTCATTCCGTGAGAACGCAACTCTATAGTTCTACAGTGAGATAGTGCATTTCAGCCTCAAAGGAAGCAATGTCCTCAAACGGAACATTGGTGGCACCAGGATCTAAAGCAGGCTTAAGAAGCCTTGGATGCAGTCAGTCTTTTATGAACTATCATGACCGACACAATGTGATCCATAATACTTCCATCTTGGCAGAAATTACATTCAAGCACAGGCCCCCACTAGAAGGTAGTGATGACATTCAGGTGCTGAAAACGCCTTTTTAATGCCTAAAGGAATGATTGTGAGCTTTACTTACCATACATATTGGTCAAATGATGCCCTATGCCGGAAGACTGTCTTTTTTTTTTTCTTCAGTATCGGCAATGCAGAGACAATTTGTTGCAAAACACTGCCACTGCTGGTCATTCAGTATAATCTGCAGATGAAAAAGTCCACTGTTAGCACATGTACTACAAGCAATACAAAAAATCATGCTTTTTATAAAGGGTAAACAGATCAATACTATGGAGTTTGTATTATTGTGAAAATCAGCAGCTCATTAGAAAATCAAATCTCGATTTGTGTTTTTAACCTACCATACTACTCTGAATCTCATGCCTCTTTTGCCAACACGCTCTAAACAACTGTAGAAGGTACATTAGGCCATAGATAGAGATCTTTTTGCCAGTCAAGTGGCAGCGTACCCCTCTCACTTTATTTGTTTTAGGATATGGTACACCAGTATCAATTAAGCCAGCTGATAAGTTGAGAGGTAGGGTTATGCTACAGTTAATGAAAATAATAAAAGCTATGAATAGCATGTTCATAATCATCATTTGAGCCAATTCCTAGCAGTTCAGCAATAGTGAAGTTGACTCTAATGCTCAAACTCATGTTCGTTCAAATTTAGAGGTCTTATAAAGTGCCCTAATTTTGAACATTTTACCATCATAGCTGTCACTTGGGCGTCCGGTCTACCCTGCTACTCATTTCATTAGCAAGATAAATGTATCTTACTGCTTGCTAGGCAACAACAGAGTGGCCCTCACGTCAGACAACATCTTGCATTTAGCTTTATGATGTCAGCTTGCTAGGCAACAGATTGGCCCTCATGTCAGACAACATCTTGCTTTCGCTTTATGATGTCAGATCATCACTGGTACAATTGTCCTTGTGGAAGCGGACCACACAGGAGGATGAGATATCAGAAGTTTTGCAGTAGGTTGCTATCTCTATTCATGACTGCAAGGCAAGTCGGAGGCGGAATGGCAAATACTCTGAACCACTCAAAGCACTGTGGCCTTTTTGAAAGTGGGATGCAGATACAAAAACAGAGATTATCCTTACCAACAATCCTTCTTGAGTATCAGAGTCCAACATACAGAGTGCAGCGGAAGACGTTAAATGTGCTTCATTCCGTGAGAACGCAACTCTATAGTTCTACAGTGAGATAGTGCATTTCAGCCTCAAAGGAAGCAATGTCCTCAAACGGAACATTGGTGGCACCAGGATCTAAAGCAGGCTTAAGAAGCCTTGGATGCAGTCAGTCTTTTATTAACTATCATGACCGACACAATGTGATCCATAATACTTCCATCTTGGCAGAAATTACATTCAAGCACAGGCCCCCACTAGAAGGTAGTGATGACATTCAGGTGCTGAAAACACCTTTTTAATGCCTAAAGGAATGATTGTGAGCTTTACTTACCATACATATTGGTCAAATGATGCCCTATGCCGGAAGACTGTCTTTTTTATTTTTCTTCAGTATCGGCAATGCAGAGACAATTTGTTGCGAAACACTGCCACTGCTGGTCATTCAGTATAATCTGCAGATGGAAAAGTCCACTGTTAGCACATTTACTACAAGCAATACAAAAATCATGCTTTTTATAAAGGGTAAAAATATCAATACTATGGAGTTTGTATTATTGTGAAAATCAGCAGTACATTAGAAAATCAAATCTCGATTTGTGTTTTTAACCTACCATACTACTCTGAATCTCATGCCTCTTTTGCCAACACGCTCTAAACAACTGTAGAAGGTACATTAGGCCATAGATAGAGATCTTTTTGCCAGCCAAGTGGCAGCGTACCCCTCTCACTTTATTTGTTTTAGGATATGGTACACCAGTAGCAATTAAGCCAGCTGATAAGTTGAGAGGTAGGGTTATGCTACAGTTAATGGGAATAATAAAAGCTATGAATAGCATGTTCATAAACATCATTTGAGCCAATTCCTAGCAGTTCAGCAATAGTGAAGTTGACTCTAATGCTCAAACTCACGTTCATTCAAATTTAGATGTCTTATAAAGTGCCCTAATTTTGTACATTTTACCATCATAGCTGTCACTTGGGCGTCCGGTCTACCCTGCTACTCATTTCATTAGCAAGATAAATGTATCTTACTGCTTGCTAGGCAACAACAGAGTGGCCCTCACGTCAGACAACATCTTGCATTTAGCTTTATGATGTCAGCTTGCTAGGCAACAGATTGGCCCTCATGTCAGACAACATCTTGCTTTCGCTTTATGATGTCAGATCATCACTGGTACAATTGTCCTTGTGGAAGCGGACCACACAGGAGGATGAGATATCAGAAGTTATGCAGTAGGTTGCTATCTCTATTCATGACTGCAAGGCAAGTCGGAGGCGGAATGGCAAATACTCTGAACCACTCAAAGCACTGTGGCCTTTTTGAAAGTGGGATGCAGATACAAAAACAGAGATTATCCTTACCAACAATCCTTCTTGAGTATCAGAGTCCAACATACAGAGTGCAGCGGAAGACGTTAAATGTGCTTCATTCCGTGAGAACGCAACTCTATAGTTCTACAGTGAGATAGTGTATTTCAGCCTCAAAGGAAGCAATGTCCTCAAACAGAACATTGGTGGCACCAGGATCTAAAGCAGGCTTAAGAAGCCTTGGATGCAGTCAGTCTTTTATTAACTATCATGACCGACACAATGTGAGCCATAATACTTCCATTTTGGCAGAAATTACATTCAAGCACAGGCCCCCACTAAAAGGTAGTGATGACATTCAGGTGCTGAAAACGCCTTTTTAATGCCTAAAGGAATGATTGTGAGCTTTACTTACCATACATATTGGTCAAATGATGCCCTATGCCGGAAGACTGTCTTTTTTTTTTTTTTTCAGTATCGGCAATTCAGAGACAATTTGTTGCGAAACACTGCCACTGCTGGTCATTCAGTATAATCTGCAGATGGAAAAGTCCACTGTTAGCACATTTACTACAAGCAATACAAAAAATCATGCTTTTTATAAAGGGTAAACAGATCAATACTATGGAGTTTGTATTATTGTGAAAATCAGCAGCTCATTAGAAAATCAAATCTCGATTTGTGTTTTTAACCTACCATACTACTCTGAATCTCATGCCTCTTTTGCCAACACGCTCTAAACAACTGTAGAAGGTACATTAGGCCATAGATAGAGATCTTTTTGCCAGCCAAGTGGCAGCGTACCCCTCTCACTTTATTCGTTTTAGGATATGGTACACCAGTAGCAATTAAGCCAGCTGATAAGTTGAGAGGTAGGGTTATGCTACAGTTAATGGGAATAATAAAAGCTATGAATAGCATGTTCATAATCATCATTTGAGCCAATTCCTAGCAGTTCAGCAATAGTGAAGTTGACTCTAATGCTCAAACTCACGTTCGTTCAAATTTAGAGGTCTTATAAAGTGCCCTAATTTTGAACATTTTACCATCATAGCTGTCACTTGGGCGTCCGGTCTACCCTTCTACTCATTTCATTAGCAAGATAAATGTATCTTACTGCTTGCTAGGCAACAACAGAGTGGCCCTCACGTCAGACAACATCTTGCATTTAGCTTTATGATGTCAGCTTGCTAGGCAACAGATTGGCCCTCATGTCAGACAACATCTTGCTTTCGCTTTATGATGTCAGATCATCACTGGTACAATTGTCCTTGTGGAAGCGGACCACACAGGAGGATGAGATATCAGAAGTTTTGCAGTAGGTTGCTATCTCTATTCATGACTGCAAGGCAAGTCGGAGGCGGAATGGCAAATACTCTGAACCACTCAAAGCACTGTGGCCTTTTTGAAAGTGGGATGCATATACAAAAACAGAGATTATCCTTACCAACAATCCTTCTTGAGTATCAGAGTCCAACATACAGAGTGCAGCGGAAGACGTTAAATGTGCTTCATTCCGTGAGAACGCAACTCTATAGTTCTACAGTGAGATAGTGCATTTCAGCCTCAAAGGAAGCAATGTCCTCAAACGGAACATTGGTGGCACCAGGATCTAAAGCAGGCTTAAGAAGCCTTGGATGCAGTCAGTCTTTTATTAACTATCATGACCGACACAATGTGATCCATAATACTTCCATCTTGGCAGAAATTACATTCAAGCACAGGCCCCCACTAGAAGGTAGTGATGACATTCAGGTGCTGAAAACGCCTTTTTAATGCCTAAAGGAATGATTGTGAGCTTTACTTACCATACATATTGGTCAAATGATGTCCTATGCCGGAAGACTGTCTTTTTTATTTTTCTTCAGTATCGGCAATGCAGAGACAATTTGTTGCGAAACACTGCCACTGCTGGTCATTCAGTATAATCTGCAGATGGAAAAGTCCACTATTAGCACATTTACTACAAGCAATACAAAAATCATGCTTTTTATAAAGGGTAAACATATCAATACTATGGAGTTTGTATTATTGTGAAAATCAGCAGTACATTAGAAAATCAAATCTCGATTTGTGTTTTTAACCTACCATACTACTCTGAATCTCATGCCTCTTTTGCCAACACGCTCTAAACAACTGTAGAAGGTACATTAGGCCATAGATAGAGTTCTTTTTGCCAGCCAAGTGGCAGCGTACCCCTCTCACTTTATTTGTTTTAGGATATGGTACACCAGTAGCAATTAAGCCAGCTGATAAGTTGAGAGGTAGGGTTATGCTACAGTTAATGGGAATAATAAAAGCTATGAATAGCATGTTCATAAACATCATTTGAGCCAATTCCTAGCAGTTCAGCAATAGTGAAGTTTACTCTAATGCTCAAACTCACGTTCGTTCAAATTTAGATGTCTTATAAAGTGCCCTAATTTTGTACATTTTACCATCATAGCTGTCACTTGGGCGTCCGGTCTACCCTGCTACTCATTTCATTAGCAAGATAAATGTATCTTACTGCTTGCTAGGCAACAACAGAGTGGCCCTCACGTCAGACAACATCTTGCATTTAGCTTTATGATGTCAGCTTGCTAGGCAACAGATTGGCCCTCATGTCAGACAACATCTTGCTTTCGCTTTATGATGTCAGATCATCACTGGTACAATTGTCCTTGTGGAAGCGGACCACACAGGAGGATGAGATATCAGAAGTTATGCAGTAGGTTGCTATCTCTATTCATGACTGCAAGGCAAGTCGGAGGCGGAATAGCAAATACTCTGAACCACTCAAAGCACTGTGGCCTTTTTGAAAGTGGGATGCAGATACAAAAACAGAGATTATCCTTACCAACAATCCCTCTTGAGTATCAGAGTCCAACATACAGAGTGCAGCGGAAGACGTTAAATGTGCTTCATTCCGTGAGAACGCAACTCTATAGTTCTACAGTGAGATAGTGCATTTCAGCCTCAAAGGAAGCAATGTCCTCAAACGGAACATTGGTGGCACCAGGATCTAATGCAGGCTTAAGAGGCCTTGGATGCAGTCAGTCTTTTATGAACTATCATGACCGACACAATGTGATCCATAATACTTCCATCTTGGCAGAAATTACATTCAAGCACAGGCCCCCACTAGAAGGTAGTGATGACATTCAGGTGCTGAAAACACCTTTTTAATGCCTAAAGGAATGATTGTGAGCTTTACTTACCATACATATTGGTCAAATGATGCCCTATGCCGGAAGACTGTCTTTTTTTTTTTCTTCAGTATCGGCAATGCAGAGACAATTTGTTGCAAAACACTGCCACTGCTGGTCATTCAGTATAATCTGCAGATGAAAAAGTCCACTGTTAGCACATTTACTACAAGCAATACAAAAAATCATGCTTTTTATAAAGGGTAAACAGATCAATACTATGGAGTTTGTATTATTGTGAAAATCAGCAGCTCATTAGAAAATCAAATCTCGATTTGTGTTTTTAACCTACCATACTACTCTGAATCTCATGCCTCTTTTGCCAACACGCTCTAAACAACTGTAGAAGGTACATTAGGCCATAGATAGAGATCTTTTTGCCAGCCAAGTGGCAGCGTACCCCTCTCACTTTATTTGTTTTAGGATATGGTACACCAGTAGCAATTAAGCCAGCTGATAAGTTGAGAGGTAGGGTTATGCTACAGTTAATGGGAATAATAAAAGCTATGAATAGCATGTTCATAAACATCATTTGAGCCAATTCCTAGCAGTTCAGCAATAGTGAAGTTGACTCTAATGCTCAAACTCACGTTCATTCAAATTTAGATGTCTTATAAAGTGCCCTAATTTTGTACATTTTACCATCATAGCTGTCACTTGGGCGTCCGGTCTACCCTGCTACTCATTTCATTAGCAAGATAAATGTATCTTACTGCTTGCTAGGCAACAACAGAGTGGCCCTCACGTCAGACAACATCTTGCATTTAGCTTTATGATGTCAGCTTGCTAGGCAACAGATTGGCCCTCATGTCAGACAACATCTTGCTTTCGCTTTATGATGTCAGATCATCACTGGTACAATTGTCCTTGTGGAAGCGGACCACACAGGAGGATGAGATATCAGAAGTTATGCAGTAGGTTGCTATCTCTATTCATGACTGCAAGGCAAGTCGGAGGCGGAATGGCAAATACTCTGAACCACTCAAAGCACTGTGGCCTTTTTGAAAGTGGGATGCAGATACAAAAACAGAGATTATCCTTACCAACAATCCTTCTTGAGTATCAGAGTCCAACATACAGAGTGCAGCGGAAGACGTTAAATGTGCTTCATTCCGTGAGAACGCAACTCTATAGTTCTACAGTGAGATAGTGTATTTCAGCCTCAAAGGAAGCAATGTCCTCAAACAGAACATTGGTGGCACCAGGATCTAAAGCAGGCTTAAGAAGCCTTGGATGCAGTCAGTCTTTTATTAACTATCATGACCGACACAATGTGAGCCATAATACTTCCATTTTGGCAGAAATTACATTCAAGCACAGGCCCCCACTAAAAGGTAGTGATGACATTCAGGTGCTGAAAACGCCTTTTTAATGCCTAAAGGAATGATTGTGAGCTTTACTTACCATACATATTGGTCAAATGATGCCCTATGCCGGAAGACTGTCTTTTTTTTTTTTTTTCAGTATCGGCAATTCAGAGACAATTTGTTGCGAAACACTGCCACTGCTGGTCATTCAGTATAATCTGCAGATGGAAAAGTCCACTGTTAGCACATTTACTACAAGCAATACAAAAAATCATGCTTTTTATAAAGGGTAAACAGATCAATACTATGGAGTTTGTATTATTGTGAAAATCAGCAGCTCATTAGAAAATCAAATCTCGATTTGTGTTTTTAACCTACCATACTACTCTGAATCTCATGCCTCTTTTGCCAACACGCTCTAAACAACTGTAGAAGGTACATTAGGCCATAGATAGAGATCTTTTTGCCAGCCAAGTGGCAGCGTACCCCTCTCACTTTATTCGTTTTAGGATATGGTACACCAGTAGCAATTAAGCCAGCTGATAAGTTGAGAGGTAGGGTTATGCTACAGTTAATGGGAATAATAAAAGCTATGAATAGCATGTTCATAAACATCATTTGAGCCAATTCCTAGCAGTTCAGCAATAGTGAAGTTGACTCTAATGCTCAAACTCACGTTCATTCAAATTTAGATGTCTTATAAAGTGCCCTAATTTTGTACATTTTACCATCATAGCTGTCACTTGGGCGTCCGGTCTACCCTGCTACTCATTTCATTAGCAAGATAAATGTATCTTACTGCTTGCTAGGCAACAACAGAGTGGCCCTCACGTCAGACAACATCTTGCATTTAGCTTTATGATGTCAGCTTGCTAGGCAACAGATTGGCCCTCATGTCAGACAACATCTTGCTTTCGCTTTATGATGTCAGATCATCACTGGTACAATTGTCCTTGTGGAAGCGGACCACACAGGAGGATGAGATATCAGAAGTTATGCAGTAGGTTGCTATCTCTATTCATGACTGCAAGGCAAGTCGGAGGCGGAATGGCAAATACTCTGAACCACTCAAAGCACTGTGGCCTTTTTGAAAGTGGGATGCAGATACAAAAACAGAGATTATCCTTACCAACAATCCTTCTTGAGTATCAGAGTCCAACATACAGAGTGCAGCGGAAGACGTTAAATGTGCTTCATTCCGTGAGAACGCAACTCTATAGTTCTACAGTGAGATAGTGTATTTCAGCCTCAAAGGAAGCAATGTCCTCAAACAGAACATTGGTGGCACCAGGATCTAAAGCAGGCTTAAGAAGCCTTGGATGCAGTCAGTCTTTTATTAACTATCATGACCGACACAATGTGAGCCATAATACTTCCATTTTGGCAGAAATTACATTCAAGCACAGGCCCCCACTAAAAGGTAGTGATGACATTCAGGTGCTGAAAACGCCTTTTTAATGCCTAAAGGAATGATTGTGAGCTTTACTTACCATACATATTGGTCAAATGATGCCCTATGCCGGAAGACTGTCTTTTTTTTTTTTTTTCAGTATCGGCAATTCAGAGACAATTTGTTGCGAAACACTGCCACTGCTGGTCATTCAGTATAATCTGCAGATGGAAAAGTCCACTGTTAGCACATTTACTACAAGCAATACAAAAAATCATGCTTTTTATAAAGGGTAAACAGATCAATACTATGGAGTTTGTATTATTGTGAAAATCAGCAGCTCATTAGAAAATCAAATCTCGATTTGTGTTTTTAACCTACCATACTACTCTGAATCTCATGCCTCTTTTGCCAACACGCTCTAAACAACTGTAGAAGGTACATTAGGCCATAGATAGAGATCTTTTTGCCAGCCAAGTGGCAGCGTACCCCTCTCACTTTATTCGTTTTAGGATATGGTACACCAGTAGCAATTAAGCCAGCTGATAAGTTGAGAGGTAGGGTTATGCTACAGTTAATGGGAATAATAAAAGCTATGAATAGCATGTTCATAATCATCATTTGAGCCAATTCCTAGCAGTTCAGCAATAGTGAAGTTGACTCTAATGCTCAAACTCACGTTCGTTCAAATTTAGAGGTCTTATAAAGTGCCCTAATTTTGAACATTTTACCATCATAGCTGTCACTTGGGCGTCCGGTCTACCCTTCTACTCATTTCATTAGCAAGATAAATGTATCTTACTGCTTGCTAGGCAACAACAGAGTGGCCCTCACGTCAGACAACATCTTGCATTTAGCTTTATGATGTCAGCTTGCTAGGCAACAGATTGGCCCTCATGTCAGACAACATCTTGCTTTCGCTTTATGATGTCAGATCATCACTGGTACAATTGTCCTTGTGGAAGCGGACCACACAGGAGGATGAGATATCAGAAGTTTTGCAGTAGGTTGCTATCTCTATTCATGACTGCAAGGCAAGTCGGAGGCGGAATGGCAAATACTCTGAACCACTCAAAGCACTGTGGCCTTTTTGAAAGTGGGATGCATATACAAAAACAGAGATTATCCTTACCAACAATCCTTCTTGAGTATCAGAGTCCAACATACAGAGTGCAGCGGAAGACGTTAAATGTGCTTCATTCCGTGAGAACGCAACTCTATAGTTCTACAGTGAGATAGTGCATTTCAGCCTCAAAGGAAGCAATGTCCTCAAACGGAACATTGGTGGCACCAGGATCTAAAGCAGGCTTAAGAAGCCTTGGATGCAGTCAGTCTTTTATTAACTATCATGACCGACACAATGTGATCCATAATACTTCCATCTTGGCAGAAATTACATTCAAGCACAGGCCCCCACTAGAAGGTAGTGATGACATTCAGGTGCTGAAAACGCCTTTTTAATGCCTAAAGGAATGATTGTGAGCTTTACTTACCATACATATTGGTCAAATGATGTCCTATGCCGGAAGACTGTCTTTTTTATTTTTCTTCAGTATCGGCAATGCAGAGACAATTTGTTGCGAAACACTGCCACTGCTGGTCATTCAGTATAATCTGCAGATGGAAAAGTCCACTATTAGCACATTTACTACAAGCAATACAAAAATCATGCTTTTTATAAAGGGTAAACATATCAATACTATGGAGTTTGTATTATTGTGAAAATCAGCAGTACATTAGAAAATCAAATCTCGATTTGTGTTTTTAACCTACCATACTACTCTGAATCTCATGCCTCTTTTGCCAACACACTCTAAACAACTGTAGAAGGTACATTAGGCCATAGATAGAGTTCTTTTTGCCAGCCAAGTGGCAGCGTACCCCTCTCACTTTATTTGTTTTAGGATATGGTACACCAGTAGCAATTAAGCCAGCTGATAAGTTGAGAGGTAGGGTTATGCTACAGTTAATGGGAATAATAAAAGCTATGAATAGCATGTTCATAAACATCATTTGAGCCAATTCCTAGCAGTTCAGCAATAGTGAAGTTTACTCTAATGCTCAAACTCACGTTCGTTCAAATTTAGATGTCTTATAAAGTGCCCTAATTTTGTACATTTTACCATCATAGCTGTCACTTGGGCGTCCGGTCTACCCTGCTACTCATTTCATTAGCAAGATAAATGTATCTTACTGCTTGCTAGGCAACAACAGAGTGGCCCTCACGTCAGACAACATCTTGCATTTAGCTTTATGATGTCAGCTTGCTAGGCAACAGATTGGCCCTCATGTCAGACAACATCTTGCTTTCGCTTTATGATGTCAGATCATCACTGGTACAATTGTCCTTGTGGAAGCGGACCACACAGGAGGATGAGATATCAGAAGTTATGCAGTAGGTTGCTATCTCTATTCATGACTGCAAGGCAAGTCGGAGGCGGAATAGCAAATACTCTGAACCACTCAAAGCACTGTGGCCTTTTTGAAAGTGGGATGCAGATACAAAAACAGAGATTATCCTTACCAACAATCCCTCTTGAGTATCAGAGTCCAACATACAGAGTGCAGCGGAAGACGTTAAATGTGCTTCATTCCGTGAGAACGCAACTCTATAGTTCTACAGTGAGATAGTGCATTTCAGCCTCAAAGGAAGCAATGTCCTCAAACGGAACATTGGTGGCACCAGGATCTAATGCAGGCTTAAGAGGCCTTGGATGCAGTCAGTCTTTTATGAACTATCATGACCGACACAATGTGATCCATAATACTTCCATCTTGGCAGAAATTACATTCAAGCACAGGCCCCCACTAGAAGGTAGTGATGACATTCAGGTGCTGAAAACACCTTTTTAATGCCTAAAGGAATGATTGTGAGCTTTACTTACCATACATATTGGTCAAATGATGCCCTATGCCGGAAGACTGTCTTTTTTTTTTTCTTCAGTATCGGCAATGCAGAGACAATTTGTTGCAAAACACTGCCACTGCTGGTCATTCAGTATAATCTGCAGATGAAAAAGTCCACTGTTAGCACATTTACTACAAGCAATACAAAAAATCATGCTTTTTATAAAGGGTAAACAGATCAATACTATGGAGTTTGTATTATTGTGAAAATCAGCAGCTCATTAGAAAATCAAATCTCGATTTGTGTTTTTAACCTACCATACTACTCTGAATCTCATGCCTCTTTTGCCAACACGCTCTAAACAACTGTAGAAGGTACATTAGGCCATAGATAGAGATCTTTTTGCCAGTCAAGTGGCAGCGTACCCCTCTCACTTTATTTGTTTTAGGATATGGTACACCAGTATCAATTAAGCCAGCTGATAAGTTGAGAGGTAGGGTTATGCTACAGTTAATGGGAATAATAAAAGCTATGAATAGCATGTTCATAAACATCATTTGAGCCAATTCCTAGCAGTTCAGCAATAGTGAAGTTGACTCTAATGCTCAAACTCACGTTCATTCAAATTTAGATGTCTTATAAAGTGCCCTAATTTTGTACATTTTACCATCATAGCTGTCACTTGGGCGTCCGGTCTACCCTGCTACTCATTTCATTAGCAAGATAAATGTATCTTACTGCTTGCTAGGCAACAACAGAGTGGCCCTCACGTCAGACAACATCTTGCATTTAGCTTTATGATGTCAGCTTGCTAGGCAACAGATTGGCCCTCATGTCAGACAACATCTTGCTTTCGCTTTATGATGTCAGATCATCACTGGTACAATTGTCCTTGTGGAAGCGGACCACACAGGAGGATGAGATATCAGAAGTTATGCAGTAGGTTGCTATCTCTATTCATGACTGCAAGGCAAGTCGGAGGCGGAATGGCAAATACTCTGAACCACTCAAAGCACTGTGGCCTTTTTGAAAGTGGGATGCAGATACAAAAACAGAGATTATCCTTACCAACAATCCTTCTTGAGTATCAGAGTCCAACATACAGAGTGCAGCGGAAGACGTTAAATGTGCTTCATTCCGTGAGAACGCAACTCTATAGTTCTACAGTGAGATAGTGTATTTCAGCCTCAAAGGAAGCAATGTCCTCAAACAGAACATTGGTGGCACCAGGATCTAAAGCAGGCTTAAGAAGCCTTGGATGCAGTCAGTCTTTTATTAACTATCATGACCGACACAATGTGAGCCATAATACTTCCATCTTGGCAGAAATTACATTCAAGCACAGGCCCCCACTAGAAGGTAGTGATGACATTCAGGTGCTGAAAACGCCTTTTTAATGCCTAAAGGAATGATTGTGAGCTTTACTTACCATACATATTGGTCAAATGATGTCCTATGCCGGAAGACTGTCTTTTTTATTTTTCTTCAGTATCGGCAATGCAGAGACAATTTGTTGCGAAACACTGCCACTGCTGGTCATTCAGTATAATCTGCAGATGGAAAAGTCCACTATTAGCACATTTACTACAAGCAATACAAAAATCATGCTTTTTATAAAGGGTAAACATATCAATACTATGGAGTTTGTATTATTGTGAAAATCAGCAGTACATTAGAAAATCAAATCTCGATTTGTGTTTTTAACCTACCATACTACTCTGAATCTCATGCCTCTTTTGCCAACACGCTCTAAACAACTGTAGAAGGTACATTAGGCCATAGATAGAGTTCTTTTTGCCAGCCAAGTGGCAGCGTACCCCTCTCACTTTATTTGTTTTAGGATATGGTACACCAGTAGCAATTAAGCCAGCTGATAAGTTGAGAGGTAGGGTTATGCTACAGTTAATGGGAATAATAAAAGCTATGAATAGCATGTTCATAAACATCATTTGAGCCAATTCCTAGCAGTTCAGCAATAGTGAAGTTTACTCTAATGCTCAAACTCACGTTCGTTCAAATTTAGATGTCTTATAAAGTGCCCTAATTTTGTACATTTTACCATCATAGCTGTCACTTGGGCGTCCGGTCTACCCTGCTACTCATTTCATTAGCAAGATAAATGTATCTTACTGCTTGCTAGGCAACAACAGAGTGGCCCTCACGTCAGACAACATCTTGCATTTAGCTTTATGATGTCAGCTTGCTAGGCAACAGATTGGCCCTCATGTCAGACAACATCTTGCTTTCGCTTTATGATGTCAGATCATCACTGGTACAATTGTCCTTGTGGAAGCGGACCACACAGGAGGATGAGATATCAGAAGTTATGCAGTAGGTTGCTATCTCTATTCATGACTGCAAGGCAAGTCGGAGGCGGAATAGCAAATACTCTGAACCACTCAAAGCACTGTGGCCTTTTTGAAAGTGGGATGCAGATACAAAAACAGAGATTATCCTTACCAACAATCCCTCTTGAGTATCAGAGTCCAACATACAGAGTGCAGCGGAAGACGTTAAATGTGCTTCATTCCGTGAGAACGCAACTCTATAGTTCTACAGTGAGATAGTGCATTTCAGCCTCAAAGGAAGCAATGTCCTCAAACGGAACATTGGTGGCACCAGGATCTAATGCAGGCTTAAGAGGCCTTGGATGCAGTCAGTCTTTTATGAACTATCATGACCGACACAATGTGATCCATAATACTTCCATCTTGGCAGAAATTACATTCAAGCACAGGCCCCCACTAGAAGGTAGTGATGACATTCAGGTGCTGAAAACACCTTTTTAATGCCTAAAGGAATGATTGTGAGCTTTACTTACCATACATATTGGTCAAATGATGCCCTATGCCGGAAGACTGTCTTTTTTTTTTTCTTCAGTATCGGCAATGCAGAGACAATTTGTTGCAAAACACTGCCACTGCTGGTCATTCAGTATAATCTGCAGATGAAAAAGTCCACTGTTAGCACATTTACTACAAGCAATACAAAAAATCATGCTTTTTATAAAGGGTAAACAGATCAATACTATGGAGTTTGTATTATTGTGAAAATCAGCAGCTCATTAGAAAATCAAATCTCGATTTGTGTTTTTAACCTACCATACTACTCTGAATCTCATGCCTCTTTTGCCAACACGCTCTAAACAACTGTAGAAGGTACATTAGGCCATAGATAGAGATCTTTTTGCCAGTCAAGTGGCAGCGTACCCCTCTCACTTTATTTGTTTTAGGATATGGTACACCAGTATCAATTAAGCCAGCTGATAAGTTGAGAGGTAGGGTTATGCTACAGTTAATGGGAATAATAAAAGCTATGAATAGCATGTTCATAATCATCATTTGAGCCAATTCCTAGCAGTTCAGCAATAGTGAAGTTGACTCTAATGCTCAAACTCACGTTCGTTCAAATTTAGAGGTCTTAAAAAGTGCCCTAATTTTGAACATTTTACCATCATAGCTGTCACTTGGGCGTCCGGTCTACCCTGCTACTCATTTCATTAGCAAGATAAATGTATCTTACTGCTTGCTAGGCAACAACAGAGTGGCCCTCACGTCAGACAACATCTTGCATTTAGCTTTATGATGTCAGCTTGCTAGGCAACAGATTGGCCCTCATGTCAGACAACATCTTGCTTTCGCTTTATGATGTCAGATCATCACTGGTACAATTGTCCTTGTGGAAGCCGACCACACAGGAGGATGAGATATCAGAAGTTATGCAGTAGGTTGCTATCTCTATTCATGACTGCAAGGCAAGTCGGAGGCGGAATGGCAAATACTCTGAACCACTCAAAGCACTGTGGCCTTTTTGAAAGTGGGATGCAGATACAAAAACAGAGATTATCCTTACCAACAATCCCTCTGAGTATCAGAGTCCAACATACAGAGTGCAGCGGAAGACGTTAAATGTGCTTCATTCCGTGAGAACGCAACTCTATAGTTCTACAGTGAGAAAGTGCATTTCAGCCTCAAAGGAAGCAAGGTCCTCAAACGGAACATTGGGGGCACCAGGATCTAAAGCAGGCTTAAGAAGCCTTGGATGCAGTCCGTCTTTTATTAACTATCATGACCGACACAATGTGATCCATAATACTTCCATCTTGGCAGAAATTACATTCAAGCACAGGCCCCCACTAGAAGGTAGTGATGACATTCAGGTGCTGAAAACGCCTTTTTAATGCCTAAAGGAATGATTGTGAGCTTTACTTACCATACATATTGGTCAAATGATGCCCTATGCCGGAAGACTGTCTTTTTTATTTTTCTTCAGTATCGGCAATGCAGAGACAATTTGTTGCGAAACACTGCCACTGCTGGTCATTCAGTATAATCTGCAGATGGAAAAGTCCACTGTTAGCACATTTACTACAAGCAATACAAAAATCATGCTTTTTATAAAGGGTAAACATATCAATACTATGGAGTTTGTATTATTGTGAAAATCAGCAGTACATTAGAAAATCAAATCTCGATTTGTGTTTTTAACCTACCATACTACTCTGAATCTCATGCCTCTTTTGCCAACACGCTCTAAACAACTGTAGAAGGTACATTAGGCCATAGATAGAGATCTTTTTGCCAGCCAAGTGGCAGCGTACCCCTCTCACTTTATTTGTTTTAGGATATGGTACACCAGTAGCAATTAAGCCAGCTGATAAGTTGAGAGGTAGGGTTATGCTACAGTTAATGGGAATAATAAAAGCTATGAATAGCATGTTCATAAACATCATTTGAGCCAATTCCTAGCAGTTCAGCAATAGTGAAGTTGACTCTAATGCTCAAACTCACGTTCATTCAAATTTAGATGTCTTATAAAGTGCCCTAATTTTGTACATTTTACCATCATAGCTGTCACTTGGGCGTCCGGTCTACCCTGCTACTCATTTCATTAGCAAGATAAATGTATCTTACTGCTTGCTAGGCAACAACAGAGTGGCCCTCACGTCAGACAACATCTTGCATTTAGCTTTATGATGTCAGCTTGCTAGGCAACAGATTGGCCCTCATGTCAGACAACATCTTGCTTTCGCTTTATGATGTCAGATCATCACTGGTACAATTGTCCTTGTGGAAGCGGACCACACAGGAGGATGAGATATCAGAAGTTATGCAGTAGGTTGCTATCTCTATTCATGACTGCAAGGCAAGTCGGAGGCGGAATGGCAAATACTCTGAACCACTCAAAGCACTGTGGCCTTTTTGAAAGTGGGATGCAGATACAAAAACAGAGATTATCCTTACCAACAATCCTTCTTGAGTATCAGAGTCCAACATACAGAGTGCAGCGGAAGACGTTAAATGTGCTTCATTCCGTGAGAACGCAACTCTATAGTTCTACAGTGAGATAGTGTATTTCAGCCTCAAAGGAAGCAATGTCCTCAAACAGAACATTGGTGGCACCAGGATCTAAAGCAGGCTTAAGAAGCCTTGGATGCAGTCAGTCTTTTATTAACTATCATGACCGACACAATGTGAGCCATAATACTTCCATTTTGGCAGAAATTACATTCAAGCACAGGCCCCCACTAAAAGGTAGTGATGACATTCAGGTGCTGAAAACGCCTTTTTAATGCCTAAAGGAATGATTGTGAGCTTTACTTACCATACATATTGGTCAAATGATGCCCTATGCCGGAAGACTGTCTTTTTTTTTTTTTTTCAGTATCGGCAATTCAGAGACAATTTGTTGCGAAACACTGCCACTGCTGGTCATTCAGTATAATCTGCAGATGGAAAAGTCCACTGTTAGCACATTTACTACAAGCAATACAAAAAATCATGCTTTTTATAAAGGGTAAACAGATCAATACTATGGAGTTTGTATTATTGTGAAAATCAGCAGCTCATTAGAAAATCAAATCTCGATTTGTGTTTTTAACCTACCATACTACTCTGAATCTCATGCCTCTTTTGCCAACACGCTCTAAACAACTGTAGAAGGTACATTAGGCCATAGATAGAGATCTTTTTGACAGCCAAGTGGCAGCGTACCCCTCTCACTTTATTCGTTTTAGGATATGGTACACCAGTAGCAATTAAGCCAGCTGATAAGTTGAGAGGTAGGGTTATGCTACAGTTAATGGGAATAATAAAAGCTATGAATAGCATGTTCATAATCATCATTTGAGCCAATTCCTAGCAGTTCAGCAATAGTGAAGTTGACTCTAATGCACAAACTCACGTTCGTTCAAATTTAGAGGTCTTATAAAGTGCCCTAATTTTGAACATTTTACCATCATAGCTGTCACTTGGGCGTCCGGTCTACCCTTCTACTCATTTCATTAGCAAGATAAATGTATCTTACTGCTTGCTAGGCAACAACAGAGTGGCCCTCACGTCAGACAACATCTTGCATTTAGCTTTATGATGTCAGCTTGCTAGGCAACAGATTGGCCCTCATGTCAGACAACATCTTGCTTTCGCTTTATGATGTCAGATCATCACTGGTACAATTGTCCTTGTGGAAGCGGACCACACAGGAGGATGAGATATCAGAAGTTTTGCAGTAGGTTGCTATCTCTATTCATGACTGCAAGGCAAGTCGGAGGCGGAATGGCAAATACTCTGAACCACTCAAAGCACTGTGGCCTTTTTGAAAGTGGGATGCAGATACAAAAACAGAGATTATCCTTACCAACAATCCTTCTTGAGTATCAGAGTCCAACATACAGAGTGCAGCGGAAGACGTTAAATGTGCTTCATTCCGTGAGAACGCAACTCTATAGTTCTACAGTGAGATAGTGTATTTCAGCCTCAAAGGAAGCAATGTCCTCAAACGGAACATTGGTGGCACCAGGATCTAAAGCAGGCTTAAGAAGCCTTGGATGCAGTCAGTCTTTTATTAACTATCATGACCGACACAATGTGAGCCATAATACTTCCATCTTGGCAGAAATTACATTCAAGCACAGGCCCCCACTAGAAGGTAGTGATGACATTCAGGTGCTGAAAACGCCTTTTTAATGCCTAAAGGAATGATTGTGAGCTTTACTTACCATACATATTGGTCAAATGATGTCCTATGCCGGAAGACTGTCTTTTTTATTTTTCTTCAGTATCGGCAATGCAGAGACAATTTGTTGCGAAACACTGCCACTGCTGGTCATTCAGTATAATCTGCAGATGGAAAAGTCCACTATTAGCACATTTACTACAAGCAATACAAAAATCATGCTTTTTATAAAGGGTAAACATATCAATACTATGGAGTTTGTATTATTGTGAAAATCAGCAGTACATTAGAAAATCAAATCTCGATTTGTGTTTTTAACCTACCATACTACTCTGAATCTCATGCCTCTTTTGCCAACACGCTCTAAACAACTGTAGAAGGTACATTAGGCCATAGATAGAGTTCTTTTTGCCAGCCAAGTGGCAGCGTACCCCTCTCACTTTATTTGTTTTAGGATATGGTACACCAGTAGCAATTAAGCCAGCTGATAAGTTGAGAGGTAGGGTTATGCTACAGTTAATGGGAATAATAAAAGCTATGAATAGCATGTTCATAAACATCATTTGAGCCAATTCCTAGCAGTTCAGCAATAGTGAAGTTTACTCTAATGCTCAAACTCACGTTCGTTCAAATTTAGATGTCTTATAAAGTGCCCTAATTTTGTACATTTTACCATCATAGCTGTCACTTGGGCGTCCGGTCTACCCTGCTACTCATTTCATTAGCAAGATAAATGTATCTTACTGCTTGCTAGGCAACAACAGAGTGGCCCTCACGTCAGACAACATCTTGCATTTAGCTTTATGATGTCAGCTTGCTAGGCAACAGATTGGCCCTCATGTCAGACAACATCTTGCTTTCGCTTTATGATGTCAGATCATCACTGGTACAATTGTCCTTGTGGAAGCGGACCACACAGGAGGATGAGATATCAGAAGTTATGCAGTAGGTTGCTATCTCTATTCATGACTGCAAGGCAAGTCGGAGGCGGAATAGCAAATACTCTGAACCACTCAAAGCACTGTGGCCTTTTTGAAAGTGGGATGCAGATACAAAAACAGAGATTATCCTTACCAACAATCCCTCTTGAGTATCAGAGTCCAACATACAGAGTGCAGCGGAAGACGTTAAATGTGCTTCATTCCGTGAGAACGCAACTCTATAGTTCTACAGTGAGATAGTGCATTTCAGCCTCAAAGGAAGCAATGTCCTCAAACGGAACATTGGTGGCACCAGGATCTAATGCAGGCTTAAGAGGCCTTGGATGCAGTCAGTCTTTTATGAACTATCATGACCGACACAATGTGATCCATAATACTTCCATCTTGGCAGAAATTACATTCAAGCACAGGCCCCCACTAGAAGGTAGTGATGACATTCAGGTGCTGAAAACACCTTTTTAATGCCTAAAGGAATGATTGTGAGCTTTACTTACCATACATATTGGTCAAATGATGCCCTATGCCGGAAGACTGTCTTTTTTTTTTTCTTCAGTATCGGCAATGCAGAGACAATTTGTTGCAAAACACTGCCACTGCTGGTCATTCAGTATAATCTGCAGATGAAAAAGTCCACTGTTAGCACATTTACTACAAGCAATACAAAAAATCATGCTTTTTATAAAGGGTAAACAGATCAATACTATGGAGTTTGTATTATTGTGAAAATCAGCAGCTCATTAGAAAATCAAATCTCGATTTGTGTTTTTAACCTACCATACTACTCTGAATCTCATGCCTCTTTTGCCAACACGCTCTAAACAACTGTAGAAGGTACATTAGGCCATAGATAGAGATCTTTTTGCCAGTCAAGTGGCAGCGTACCCCTCTCACTTTATTTGTTTTAGGATATGGTACACCAGTATCAATTAAGCCAGCTGATAAGTTGAGAGGTAGGGTTATGCTACAGTTAATGGGAATAATAAAAGCTATGAATAGCATGTTCATAATCATCATTTGAGCCAATTCCTAGCAGTTCAGCAATAGTGAAGTTGACTCTAATGCTCAAACTCACGTTCGTTCAAATTTAGAGGTCTTAAAAAGTGCCCTAATTTTGAACATTTTACCATCATAGCTGTCACTTGGGCGTCCGGTCTACCCTGCTACTCATTTCATTAGCAAGATAAATGTATCTTACTGCTTGCTAGGCAACAACAGAGTGGCCCTCACGTCAGACAACATCTTGCATTTAGCTTTATGATGTCAGCTTGCTAGGCAACAGATTGGCCCTCATGTCAGACAACATCTTGCTTTCGCTTTATGATGTCAGATCATCACTGGTACAATTGTCCTTGTGGAAGCCGACCACACAGGAGGATGAGATATCAGAAGTTATGCAGTAGGTTGCTATCTCTATTCATGACTGCAAGGCAAGTCGGAGGCGGAATGGCAAATACTCTGAACCACTCAAAGCACTGTGGCCTTTTTGAAAGTGGGATGCAGATACAAAAACAGAGATTATCCTTACCAACAATCCCTCTGAGTATCAGAGTCCAACATACAGAGTGCAGCGGAAGACGTTAAATGTGCTTCATTCCGTGAGAACGCAACTCTATAGTTCTACAGTGAGAAAGTGCATTTCAGCCTCAAAGGAAGCAAGGTCCTCAAACGGAACATTGGGGGCACCAGGATCTAAAGCAGGCTTAAGAAGCCTTGGATGCAGTCCGTCTTTTATTAACTATCATGACCGACACAATGTGATCCATAATACTTCCATCTTGGCAGAAATTACATTCAAGCACAGGCCCCCACTAGAAGGTAGTGATGACATTCAGGTGCTGAAAACGCCTTTTTAATGCCTAAAGGAATGATTGTGAGCTTTACTTACCATACATATTGGTCAAATGATGCCCTATGCCGGAAGACTGTCTTTTTTATTTTTCTTCAGTATCGGCAATGCAGAGACAATTTGTTGCGAAACACTGCCACTGCTGGTCATTCAGTATAATCTGCAGATGGAAAAGTCCACTGTTAGCACATTTACTACAAGCAATACAAAAATCATGCTTTTTATAAAGGGTAAACATATCAATACTATGGAGTTTGTATTATTGTGAAAATCAGCAGTACATTAGAAAATCAAATCTCGATTTGTGTTTTTAACCTACCATACTACTCTGAATCTCATGCCTCTTTTGCCAACACGCTCTAAACAACTGTAGAAGGTACATTAGGCCATAGATAGAGATCTTTTTGCCAGCCAAGTGGCAGCGTACCCCTCTCACTTTATTTGTTTTAGGATATGGTACACCAGTAGCAATTAAGCCAGCTGATAAGTTGAGAGGTAGGGTTATGCTACAGTTAATGGGAATAATAAAAGCTATGAATAGCATGTTCATAAACATCATTTGAGCCAATTCCTAGCAGTTCAGCAATAGTGAAGTTGACTCTAATGCTCAAACTCACGTTCATTCAAATTTAGATGTCTTATAAAGTGCCCTAATTTTGTACATTTTACCATCATAGCTGTCACTTGGGCGTCCGGTCTACCCTGCTACTCATTTCATTAGCAAGATAAATGTATCTTACTGCTTGCTAGGCAACAACAGAGTGGCCCTCACGTCAGACAACATCTTGCATTTAGCTTTATGATGTCAGCTTGCTAGGCAACAGATTGGCCCTCATGTCAGACAACATCTTGCTTTCGCTTTATGATGTCAGATCATCACTGGTACAATTGTCCTTGTGGAAGCGGACCACACAGGAGGATGAGATATCAGAAGTTATGCAGTAGGTTGCTATCTCTATTCATGACTGCAAGGCAAGTCGGAGGCGGAATGGCAAATACTCTGAACCACTCAAAGCACTGTGGCCTTTTTGAAAGTGGGATGCAGATACAAAAACAGAGATTATCCTTACCAACAATCCTTCTTGAGTATCAGAGTCCAACATACAGAGTGCAGCGGAAGACGTTAAATGTGCTTCATTCCGTGAGAACGCAACTCTATAGTTCTACAGTGAGATAGTGTATTTCAGCCTCAAAGGAAGCAATGTCCTCAAACAGAACATTGGTGGCACCAGGATCTAAAGCAGGCTTAAGAAGCCTTGGATGCAGTCAGTCTTTTATTAACTATCATGACCGACACAATGTGAGCCATAATACTTCCATTTTGGCAGAAATTACATTCAAGCACAGGCCCCCACTAAAAGGTAGTGATGACATTCAGGTGCTGAAAACGCCTTTTTAATGCCTAAAGGAATGATTGTGAGCTTTACTTACCATACATATTGGTCAAATGATGCCCTATGCCGGAAGACTGTCTTTTTTTTTTTTTTTCAGTATCGGCAATTCAGAGACAATTTGTTGCGAAACACTGCCACTGCTGGTCATTCAGTATAATCTGCAGATGGAAAAGTCCACTGTTAGCACATTTACTACAAGCAATACAAAAAATCATGCTTTTTATAAAGGGTAAACAGATCAATACTATGGAGTTTGTATTATTGTGAAAATCAGCAGCTCATTAGAAAATCAAATCTCGATTTGTGTTTTTAACCTACCATACTACTCTGAATCTCATGCCTCTTTTGCCAACACGCTCTAAACAACTGTAGAAGGTACATTAGGCCATAGATAGAGATCTTTTTGACAGCCAAGTGGCAGCGTACCCCTCTCACTTTATTCGTTTTAGGATATGGTACACCAGTAGCAATTAAGCCAGCTGATAAGTTGAGAGGTAGGGTTATGCTACAGTTAATGGGAATAATAAAAGCTATGAATAGCATGTTCATAATCATCATTTGAGCCAATTCCTAGCAGTTCAGCAATAGTGAAGTTGACTCTAATGCACAAACTCACGTTCGTTCAAATTTAGAGGTCTTATAAAGTGCCCTAATTTTGAACATTTTACCATCATAGCTGTCACTTGGGCGTCCGGTCTACCCTTCTACTCATTTCATTAGCAAGATAAATGTATCTTACTGCTTGCTAGGCAACAACAGAGTGGCCCTCACGTCAGACAACATCTTGCATTTAGCTTTATGATGTCAGCTTGCTAGGCAACAGATTGGCCCTCATGTCAGACAACATCTTGCTTTCGCTTTATGATGTCAGATCATCACTGGTACAATTGTCCTTGTGGAAGCGGACCACACAGGAGGATGAGATATCAGAAGTTTTGCAGTAGGTTGCTATCTCTATTCATGACTGCAAGGCAAGTCGGAGGCGGAATGGCAAATACTCTGAACCACTCAAAGCACTGTGGCCTTTTTGAAAGTGGGATGCAGATACAAAAACAGAGATTATCCTTACCAACAATCCTTCTTGAGTATCAGAGTCCAACATACAGAGTGCAGCGGAAGACGTTAAATGTGCTTCATTCCGTGAGAACGCAACTCTATAGTTCTACAGTGAGATAGTGCATTTCAGCCTCAAAGGAAGCAATGTCCTCAAACGGAACATTGGTGGCACCAGGATCTAAAGCAGGCTTAAGAAGCCTTGGATGCAGTCAGTCTTTTATTAACTATCATGACCGACACAATGTGATCCATAATACTTCCATCTTGGCAGAAATTACATTCAAGCACAGGCCCCCACTAGAAGGTAGTGATGACATTCAGGTGCTGAAAACGCCTTTTTAATGCCTAAAGGAATGATTGTGAGCTTTACTTACCATACATATTGGTCAAATGATGTCCTATGCCGGAAGACTGTCTTTTTTATTTTTCTTCAGTATCGGCAATGCAGAGACAATTTGTTGCGAAACACTGCCACTGCTGGTCATTCAGTATAATCTGCAGATGGAAAAGTCCACTGTTAGCACATTTACTACAAGCAATACAAAAATCATGCTTTTTATAAAGGGTAAACATATCAATACTATGGAGTTTGTATTATTGTGAAAATCAGCAGTACATTAGAAAATCAAATCTCGATTTGTGTTTTTAACCTACCATACTACTCTGAATCTCATGCCTCTTTTGCCAACACGCTCTAAACAACTGTAGAAGGTACATTAGGCCATAGATAGAGTTCTTTTTGCCAGCCAAGTGGCAGCGTACCCCTCTCACTTTATTTGTTTTAGGATATGGTACACCAGTAGCAATTAAGCCAGCTGATAAGTTGAGAGGTAGGGTTATGCTACAGTTAATGGGAATAATAAAAGCTATGAATAGCATGTTCATAAACATCATTTGAGCCAATTCCTAGCAGTTCAGCAATAGTGAAGTTTACTCTAATGCTCAAACTCACGTTCGTTCAAATTTAGATGTCTTATAAAGTGCCCTAATTTTGTACATTTTACCATCATAGCTGTCACTTGGGCGTCCGGTCTACCCTGCTACTCATTTCATTAGCAAGATAAATGTATCTTACTGCTTGCTAGGCAACAACAGAGTGGCCCTCACGTCAGACAACATCTTGCATTTAGCTTTATGATGTCAGCTTGCTAGGCAACAGATTGGCCCTCATGTCAGACAACATCTTGCTTTCGCTTTATGATGTCAGATCATCACTGGTACAATTGTCCTTGTGGAAGCGGACCACACAGGAGGATGAGATATCAGAAGTTATGCAGTAGGTTGCTATCTCTATTCATGACTGCAAGGCAAGTCGGAGGCGGAATAGCAAATACTCTGAACCACTCAAAGCACTGTGGCCTTTTTGAAAGTGGGATGCAGATACAAAAACAGAGATTATCCTTACCAACAATCCCTCTTGAGTATCAGAGTCCAACATACAGAGTGCAGCGGAAGACGTTAAATGTGCTTCATTCCGTGAGAACGCAACTCTATAGTTCTACAGTGAGATAGTGCATTTCAGCCTCAAAGGAAGCAATGTCCTCAAACGGAACATTGGTGGCACCAGGATCTAATGCAGGCTTAAGAAGCCTTGGATGCAGTCAGTCTTTTATGAACTATCATGACCGACACAATGTGATCCATAATACTTCCATCTTGGCAGAAATTACATTCAAGCACAGGCCCCCACTAGAAGGTAGTGATGACATTCAGGTGCTGAAAACACCTTTTTAATGCCTAAAGGAATGATTGTGAGCTTTACTTACCATACATATTGGTCAAATGATGCCCTATGCCGGAAGACTGTCTTTTTTTTTTTCTTCAGTATCGGCAATGCAGAGACAATTTGTTGCAAAACACTGCCACTGCTGGTCATTCAGTATAATCTGCAGATGAAAAAGTCCACTGTTAGCACATTTACTACAAGCAATACAAAAAATCATGCTTTTTATAAAGGGTAAACAGATCAATACTATGGAGTTTGTATTATTGTGAAAATCAGCAGCTCATTAGAAAATCAAATCTCGATTTGTGTTTTTAACCTACCATACTACTCTGAATCTCATGCCTCTTTTGCCAACACGCTCTAAACAACTGTAGAAGGTACATTAGGCCATAGATAGAGATCTTTTTGCCAGTCAAGTGGCAGCGTACCCCTCTCACTTTATTTGTTTTAGGATATGGTACACCAGTATCAATTAAGCCAGCTGATAAGTTGAGAGGTAGGGTTATGCTACAGTTAATGGGAATAATAAAAGCTATGAATAGCATGTTCATAATCATCATTTGAGCCAATTCCTAGCAGTTCAGCAATAGTGAAGTTGACTCTAATGCTCAAACTCACGTTCGTTCAAATTTAGAGGTCTTAAAAAGTGCCCTAATTTTGAACATTTTACCATCATAGCTGTCACTTGGGCGTCCGGTCTACCCTGCTACTCATTTCATTAGCAAGATAAATGTATCTTACTGCTTGCTAGGCAACAACAGAGTGGCCCTCACGTCAGACAACATCTTGCATTTAGCTTTATGATGTCAGCTTGCTAGGCAACAGATTGGCCCTCATGTCAGACAACATCTTGCTTTCGCTTTATGATGTCAGATCATCACTGGTACAATTGTCCTTGTGGAAGCGGACCACACAGGAGGATGAGATATCAGAAGTTATGCAGTAGGTTGCTATCTCTATTCATGACTGCAAGGCAAGTCGGAGGCGGAATGGCAAATACCCTGAACCACTCAAAGCACTGTGGCCTTTTTGAAAGTGGGATGCAGATACAAAAACAGAGATTATCCTTACCAACAATCCCTCTTGAGTATCAGAGTCCAACATACAGAGTGCAGCGGAAGACGTTAAATGTGCTTCATTCCGTGAGAACGCAACTCTATAGTTCTACAGTGAGAAAGTGCATTTCAGCCTCAAAGGAAGCAAGGTCCTCAAACGGAACATTGGGGGCACCAGGATCTAAAGCAGGCTTAAGAAGCCTTGGATGCAGTCCGTCTTTTATTAACTATCATGACCGACACAATGTGATCCATAATACTTCCATCTTGGCAGAAATTACATTCAAGCACAGGCCCCCACTAGAAGGTAGTGATGACATTCAGGTGCTGAAAACGCCTTTTTAATGCCTAAAGGAATGATTGTGAGCTTTACTTACCATACATATTGGTCAAATGATGCCCTATGCCGGAAGACTGTCTTTTTTTTTTTTCTTCAGTATCGGCAATGCAGAGACAATTTGTTGCAAAACACTGCCACTGCTGGTCATTCAGTATAATCTGCAGATGAAAAAGTCCACTGTTAGCACATTTACTACAAGCAATACAAAAAATCATGCTTTTTACAAAGGGTAAACAGATCAATACTATGGAGTTTGTATTATTGTGAAAATCAGCAGCTCATTAGAAAATCAAATCTCGATTTGTGTTTTTAACCTACCATACTACTCTGAATCTCATGCCTCTTTTGCCAACACGCTCTAAACAACTGTAGAAGGTACATTAGGCCATAGATAGAGATCTTTTTGCCAGTCAAGTGGCAGCGTACCCCTCTCACTTTATTTGTTTTAGGATATGGTACACCAGTATCAATTAAGCCAGCTGATAAGTTGAGAGGTAGGGTTATGCTACAGTTAATGGGAATAATAAAAGCTATGAATAGCATGTTCATAATCATCATTTGAGCCAATTCCTAGCAGTTCAGCAATAGTGAAGTTGACTCTAATGCTCAAACTCACGTTCGTTCAAATTTAGAGGTCTTAAAAGTGCCCTAATTTCGTACATTTTACCATCATAGCTGTCACTTGGGCGTCCGGTCTACCCTGCTACTCATTTCATTAGCAAGATAAATGTATCTTACTGCTTGCTAGGCAACAACAGAGTGGCCCTCACGTCAGACAACATCTTGCATTTAGCTTTATGATGTCAGCTTGCTAGGCAACAGATTGGCCCTCATGTCAGACAACATCTTGCTTTCGCTTTATGATGTCAGATCATCACTGGTACAATTGTCCTTGTGGAAGCGGACCACACAGGAGGATGAGATATCAGAAGTTTTGCAGTAGGTTGCTATCTCTATTCATGACTGCAAGGCAAGTCGGAGGCGGAATGGCAAATACTCTGAACCACTCAAAGCACTGTGGCCTTTTTGAAAGTGGGATGCAGATACAAAAACAGAGATTATCCTTACCAACAATCCTTCTTGAGTATCAGAGTCCAACATACAGAGTGCAGCGGAAGACGTTAAATGTGCTTCATTCCGTGAGAACGCAACTCTATAGTTCTACAGTGAGATAGTGCATTTCAGCCTCAAAGGAAGCAATGTCCTCAAACGGAACATTGGTGGCACCAGGATCTAAAGCAGGCTTAAGAAGCCTTGGATGCAGTCAGTCTTTTATTAACTATCATGACCGACACAATGTGATCCATAATACTTCCATCTTGGCAGAAATTACATTCAAGCACAGGCCCCCACTAGAAGGTAGTGATGACATTCAGGTGCTGAAAACGCCTTTTTAATGCCTAAAGGAATGATTGTGAGCTTTACTTACCATACATATTGGTCAAATGATGCCCTATGCCGGAAGACTGTCTTTTTTATTTTTCTTCAGTATCGGCAATGCAGAGACAATTTGTTGCGAAACACTGCCACTGCTGGTCATTCAGTATAATCTGCAGATGGAAAAGTCCACTGTTAGCACATTTACTACAAGCAATACAAAAATCATGCTTTTTATAAAGGGTAAACATATCAATACTATGGAGTTTGTATTATTGTGAAAATCAGCAGTACATTAGAAAATCAAATCTCGATTTGTGTTTTTAACCTACCATACTACTCTGAATCTCATGCCTCTTTTGCCAACACGCTCTAAACAACTGTAGAAGGTACATTAGGCCATAGATAGAGATCTTTTTGCCAGCCAAGTGGCAGCGTACCCCTCTCACTTTATTTGTTTTAGGATATGGTACACCAGTAGCAATTAAGCCAGCTGATAAGTTGAGAGGTAGGGTTATGCTACAGTTAATGGGAATAATAAAAGCTATGAATAGCATGTTCATAAACATCATTTGAGCCAATTCCTAGCAGTTCAGCAATAGTGAAGTTGACTCTAATGCTCAAACTCACGTTCGTTCAAATTTAGATGTCTTATAAAGTGCCCTAATTTTGTACATTTTACCATCATAGCTGTCACTTGGGCGTCCGGTCTACCCTGCTACTCATTTCATTAGCAAGATAAATGTATCTTACTGCTTGCTAGGCAACAACAGAGTGGCCCTCACGTCAGACAACATCTTGCATTTAGCTGTATGATGTCAGCTTGCTAGGCAACAGATTGGCCCTCATGTCAGACAACATCTTGCTTTCGCTTTATGATGTCAGATCATCACTGGTACAATTGTCCTTGTGGAAGCGGACCACACAGGAGGATGAGATATCAGAAGTTATGCAGTAGGTTGCTATCTCTATTCATGACTGCAAGGCAAGTCGGAGGCGGAATGGCAAATACTCTGAACCCCTCAAAGCACTGTGGCCTTTTTGAAAGTGGGATGCAGATACAAAAACAGAGATTATCCTTACCAACAATCCTTCTTGAGAATCAGAGTCCAACATACAGAGTGCAGCGGAAGACGTTAAATGTGCTTCATTCCGTGAGAACGCAACTCTATAGTTCTACAGTGAGATAGTGCATTTCAGCCTCAAAGGAAGCAATGTCCTCAAACAGAACATTGGTGGCACCAGGATCTAAAGCAGGCTTAAGAAGCCTTGGATGCAGTCAGTCTTTTATTAACTATCATGACCGACACAATGTGAGCCATAATACTTCCATTTTGGCAGAAATTACATTCAAGCACAGGCCCCCACTAAAAGGTAGTGATGACATTCAGGTGCTGAAAACGTCTTTTTAATGCCTAAAGGAATGATTGTGAGCTTTACTTACCATACATATTGGTCAAATGATGCCCTATGCCGGAAGACTGTCTTTTTATTTTTCTTCAGTATCGGCAATGCAGAGACAATTTGTTGCGAAACACTGCTACTGCTGGTCATTCAGTATAATCTGCAGATGAAAAAGTCCACTGTTCGCACATTTACTACAAGCAATACAAAAAATCATGCTTTTTATAAAGGGTAAACAGATCAATACTATGGAGTTTGTATTATTGTGAAAATCAGCAGCTCATTAGAAAATCAAATCTCGATTTGTGTTTTTAACCTACCATACTACTCTGAATCTCATGCCTCTTTTGCCAACATGCTCTAAACAACTGTAGAAGGTACATTAGGCCATAGATAGAGATCTTTTTGCCAGTCAAGTGGCAGCGTACCCCTCTCACTTTATTTGTTTTAGGATATGGTACACCAGTATCAATTAAGCCAGCTGATAAGTTGAGAGGTAGGGTTATGCTACAGTTAATGGGAATAATAAAAGCTATGAATAGCATGTTCATAATCATCATTTGAGCCAATTCCTAGCAGTTCAGCAATAGTGAAGTTGACTCTAATGCTCAAACTCACGTTCGTTCAAATTTAGAGGTCTTAAAAAGTGCCCTAATTTTGAACATTTTACCATCATAGCTGTCACTTGGGCGTCCGGTCTACCCTGCTACTCATTTCATTAGCAAGATAAATGTATCTTACTGCTTGCTAGGCAACAACAGAGTGGCCCTCACGTCAGACAACATCTTGCATTTAGCTTTATGATGTCAGCTTGCTAGGCAACAGATTGGCCCTCATGTCAGACAACATCTTGCTTTCGCTTTATGATGTCAGATCATCACTGGTACAATTGTCCTTGTGGAAGCGGACCACACAGGAGGATGAGATATCAGAAGTTATGCAGTAGGTTGCTATCTCTATTCATGACTGCAAGGCAAGTCGGAGGCGGAATGGCAAATACCCTGAACCACTCAAAGCACTGTGGCCTTTTTGAAAGTGGGATGCAGATACAAAAACAGAGATTATCCTTACCAACAATCCCTCTTGAGTATCAGAGTCCAACATACAGAGTGCAGCGGAAGACGTTAAATGTGCTTCATTCCGTGAGAACGCAACTCTATAGTTCTACAGTGAGAAAGTGCATTTCAGCCTCAAAGGAAGCAAGGTCCTCAAACGGAACATTGGGGGCACCAGGATCTAAAGCAGGCTTAAGAAGCCTTGGATGCAGTCCGTCTTTTATTAACTATCATGACCGACACAATGTGATCCATAATACTTCCATCTTGGCAGAAATTACATTCAAGCACAGGCCCCCACTAGAAGGTAGTGATGACATTCAGGTGCTGAAAACGCCTTTTTAATGCCTAAAGGAATGATTGTGAGCTTTACTTACCATACATATTGGTCAAATGATGCCCTATGCCGGAAGACTGTCTTTTTTTTTTTTCTTCAGTATCGGCAATGCAGAGACAATTTGTTGCAAAACACTGCCACTGCTGGTCATTCAGTATAATCTGCAGATGAAAAAGTCCACTGTTAGCACATTTACTACAAGCAATACAAAAAATCATGCTTTTTACAAAGGGTAAACAGATCAATACTATGGAGTTTGTATTATTGTGAAAATCAGCAGCTCATTAGAAAATCAAATCTCGATTTGTGTTTTTAACCTACCATACTACTCTGAATCTCATGCCTCTTTTGCCAACACGCTCTAAACAACTGTAGAAGGTACATTAGGCCATAGATAGAGATCTTTTTGCCAGTCAAGTGGCAGCGTACCCCTCTCACTTTATTTGTTTTAGGATATGGTACACCAGTATCAATTAAGCCAGCTGATAAGTTGAGAGGTAGGGTTATGCTACAGTTAATGGGAATAATAAAAGCTATGAATAGCATGTTCATAATCATCATTTGAGCCAATTCCTAGCAGTTCAGCAATAGTGAAGTTGACTCTAATGCTCAAACTCACGTTCGTTCAAATTTAGAGGTCTTAAAAGTGCCCTAATTTCGTACATTTTACCATCATAGCTGTCACTTGGGCGTCCGGTCTACCCTGCTACTCATTTCATTAGCAAGATAAATGTATCTTACTGCTTGCTAGGCAACAACAGAGTGGCCCTCACGTCAGACAACATCTTGCATTTAGCTTTATGATGTCAGCTTGCTAGGCAACAGATTGGCCCTCATGTCAGACAACATCTTGCTTTCGCTTTATGATGTCAGATCATCACTGGTACAATTGTCCTTGTGGAAGCGGACCACACAGGAGGATGAGATATCAGAAGTTTTGCAGTAGGTTGCTATCTCTATTCATGACTGCAAGGCAAGTCGGAGGCGGAATGGCAAATACTCTGAACCACTCAAAGCACTGTGGCCTTTTTGAAAGTGGGATGCAGATACAAAAACAGAGATTATCCTTACCAACAATCCTTCTTGAGTATCAGAGTCCAACATACAGAGTGCAGCGGAAGACGTTAAATGTGCTTCATTCCGTGAGAACGCAACTCTATAGTTCTACAGTGAGATAGTGCATTTCAGCCTCAAAGGAAGCAATGTCCTCAAACGGAACATTGGTGGCACCAGGATCTAAAGCAGGCTTAAGAAGCCTTGGATGCAGTCAGTCTTTTATTAACTATCATGACCGACACAATGTGATCCATAATACTTCCATCTTGGCAGAAATTACATTCAAGCACAGGCCCCCACTAGAAGGTAGTGATGACATTCAGGTGCTGAAAACGCCTTTTTAATGCCTAAAGGAATGATTGTGAGCTTTACTTACCATACATATTGGTCAAATGATGCCCTATGCCGGAAGACTGTCTTTTTTATTTTTCTTCAGTATCGGCAATGCAGAGACAATTTGTTGCGAAACACTGCCACTGCTGGTCATTCAGTATAATCTGCAGATGGAAAAGTCCACTGTTAGCACATTTACTACAAGCAATACAAAAATCATGCTTTTTATAAAGGGTAAACATATCAATACTATGGAGTTTGTATTATTGTGAAAATCAGCAGTACATTAGAAAATCAAATCTCGATTTGTGTTTTTAACCTACCATACTACTCTGAATCTCATGCCTCTTTTGCCAACACGCTCTAAACAACTGTAGAAGGTACATTAGGCCATAGATAGAGATCTTTTTGCCAGCCAAGTGGCAGCGTACCCCTCTCACTTTATTTGTTTTAGGATATGGTACACCAGTAGCAATTAAGCCAGCTGATAAGTTGAGAGGTAGGGTTATGCTACAGTTAATGGGAATAATAAAAGCTATGAATAGCATGTTCATAAACATCATTTGAGCCAATTCCTAGCAGTTCAGCAATAGTGAAGTTGACTCTAATGCTCAAACTCACGTTCGTTCAAATTTAGATGTCTTATAAAGTGCCCTAATTTTGTACATTTTACCATCATAGCTGTCACTTGGGCGTCCGGTCTACCCTGCTACTCATTTCATTAGCAAGATAAATGTATCTTACTGCTTGCTAGGCAACAACAGAGTGGCCCTCACGTCAGACAACATCTTGCATTTAGCTGTATGATGTCAGCTTGCTAGGCAACAGATTGGCCCTCATGTCAGACAACATCTTGCTTTCGCTTTATGATGTCAGATCATCACTGGTACAATTGTCCTTGTGGAAGCGGACCACACAGGAGGATGAGATATCAGAAGTTATGCAGTAGGTTGCTATCTCTATTCATGACTGCAAGGCAAGTCGGAGGCGGAATGGCAAATACTCTGAACCCCTCAAAGCACTGTGGCCTTTTTGAAAGTGGGATGCAGATACAAAAACAGAGATTATCCTTACCAACAATCCTTCTTGAGAATCAGAGTCCAACATACAGAGTGCAGCGGAAGACGTTAAATGTGCTTCATTCCGTGAGAACGCAACTCTATAGTTCTACAGTGAGATAGTGCATTTCAGCCTCAAAGGAAGCAATGTCCTCAAACAGAACATTGGTGGCACCAGGATCTAAAGCAGGCTTAAGAAGCCTTGGATGCAGTCAGTCTTTTATTAACTATCATGACCGACACAATGTGAGCCATAATACTTCCATTTTGGCAGAAATTACATTCAAGCACAGGCCCCCACTAAAAGGTAGTGATGACATTCAGGTGCTGAAAACGTCTTTTTAATGCCTAAAGGAATGATTGTGAGCTTTACTTACCATACATATTGGTCAAATGATGCCCTATGCCGGAAGACTGTCTTTTTATTTTTCTTCAGTATCGGCAATGCAGAGACAATTTGTTGCGAAACACTGCTACTGCTGGTCATTCAGTATAATCTGCAGATGAAAAAGTCCACTGTTCGCACATTTACTACAAGCAATACAAAAAATCATGCTTTTTATAAAGGGTAAACAGATCAATACTATGGAGTTTGTATTATTGTGAAAATCAGCAGCTCATTAGAAAATCAAATCTCGATTTGTGTTTTTAACCTACCATACTACTCTGAATCTCATGCCTCTTTTGCCAACATGCTCTAAACAACTGTAGAAGGTACATTAGGACATAGATAGAGATCTTTTTGCCAGCCAAGTGGCAGCGTACCCCTCTCACTTTATTTGTTTTAGGATATGGTACGCCAGTAGCAATTAGGCCAGCTGATAAGTTGAGAGGTAGGGTTATGCTACAGTTAATGGGAATAATAAAAGCTATGAATAGCATGTTCATAATCATCATTTGAGCCAATTCCTAGCAGTTCAGCAATAGTGAAGTTGACTCTAATGCTCAAACTCACGTTCGTTCAAATTTAGAGGTCTTATAAAGTGCCCTAATTTTGAACATTTTACCATCATAGCTGTCACTTGGGCGTCCGGTCTACCCTGCTACTCATTTCATTAGCAAGATAAATTTATCTTACTGCTTGCTAGGCAACAACAGAGTGGCCCTCACGTCAGACAACATCTTGCATTTAGCTTTATGATGTCAGCTTGCTAGGCAACAGATTGGCCCTCATGTCAGACAACATCCTGCTTTCGCTTTATGATGTCAGATCATCACTGGTACAATTGTCCTTGTGGAAGCAGACCACACAGGAGGATGAGATATCAGAAGTTATGCAGTAGGTTGCTATCTCTATTCATGACTGCAAGGCAAGTCGGAGGGGGAATGGCAAATACTCTGAACCCCTCAAAGCACTGTGGCCTTTTTGAAAGTGGGATGCAGATACAAAAACAGAGACTATCCTTACCAACAATCCTTCTTGAGTATCAGAGTCCAACATACAGAGTGCAGCGGAAGACGTTAAATGTGCTTCATTCCGTGAGAACGCAACTCTATAGTTCTACAGTGAGATAGTGCATTTCAGCCTCAAAGGAAGCAATGTCCTCAAACGGAACATTGGTGGCACCAGGATCTAAAGCAGGCTTAAGAAGCCTTGGATGCAGTCAGTCTTTTATTAACTATCATGACCGACACAATGTGATCCATAATACTTCCATCTTGGCAGAAATTACATTCAAGCACAGGCCCCCACTAGAAGGTAGTGATGACATTCAGGTGCTGAAAAGGCCTTTTTAATGCCTAAAGGAATGATTGTGAGCTTTACTTACCATACATATTGGTCAAATGATGCCCTATGCCGGAAGACTGTCTTTTTTTTTTCTTCAGTATCGGCAATGCAGAGACAATTTGTTGCGAAACACTGCTACTGCTGGTCATTCAGTATAATCTGCAGATGAAAAAGTCCACTGTTAGCACATTTACTACAAGCAATACAAAAAATCATGCTTTTTATAAAGGGTAAACAGATCAATACTATGGAGTTTGTATTATTGTGAAAATCAGCAGCTCATTAGAAAATCAAATCTCGATTTGTGTTTTTAACCTACCATACTACTCTGAATCTCATGCCTCTTTTGCCAACACGCTCTAAACAACTGTAGAAGGTACATTAGGCCATAGATAGAGATCTTTTTGCCAGCCAAGTGGCAGCGTACCCCTCTCACTTTATTCGTTTTAGGATATGGTACACCAGTAGCAATTAAGCCAGCTGATAAGTTGAGAGGTAGGGTTATGCTACAGTTAATGGGAATAATAAAAGCTATGAATAGCATGTTCATAATCATCATTTGAGCCAATTCCTAGCAGTTCAGCAATAGTGAAGTTGACTCTAATGCTCAAACTCACGTTCGTTCAAATTTAGAGGTCTTATAAAGTGCCCTAATTTTGAACATTTTACCATCATAGCTGTCACTTGGGCGTCCGGTCTACCCTTCTACTCATTTCATTAGCAAGATAAATGTATCTTACTGCTTGCTAGGCAACAACAGAGTGGCCCTCACGTCAGACAACATCTTGCATTTAGCTTTATGATGTCAGCTTGCTAGGCAACAGATTGGCCCTCATGTCAGACAACATCTTGCTTTCGCTTTATGATGTCAGATCATCACTGGTACAATTGTCCTTGTGGAAGCGGACCACACAGGAGGATGAGATATCAGAAGTTTTGCAGTAGGTTGCTATCTCTATTCATGACTGCAAGGCAAGTCGGAGGCGGAATGGCAAATACTCTGAACCACTCAAAGCACTGTGGCCTTTTTGAAAGTGGGATGCAGATACAAAAACAGGGATTATCCTTACCAACAATCCTTCTTGAGTATCAGAGTCCAACATACAGAGTGCAGCGGAAGACGTTAAATGTGCTTCATTCTGTGAGAACGCAACTCTATAGTTCTACAGTGAGATAGTGCATTTCAGCCTCAAAGGAAGCAATGTCCTCAAACGGAACATTGGTGGCACCAGGATCTAAAGCAGGCTTAAGAAGCCTTGGATGCAGTCAGTCTTTTATTAACTATCATGACCGACACAATGTGATCCATAATACTTCCATCTTGGCAGAAATTACATTCAAGCACAGGCCCCCACTAGAAGGTAGTGATGACATTCAGGTGCTGAAAACGCCTTTTTAATGCCTAAAGGAATGATTGTGAGCTTTACTTACCATACATATTGGTCAAATGATGCCCTATGCCGGAAGACTGTCTTTTTTATTTTTCTTCAGTATCGGCAATGCAGAGACAATTTGTTGCGAAACACTGCCACTGCTGGTCATTCAGTATAATCTGCAGATGGAAAAGTCCACTGTTAGCACATTTACTACAAGCAATACAAAAATCATGCTTTTTATAAAGGGTAAACATATCAATACTATGGAGTTTGTATTATTGTGAAAATCAGCAGTACATTAGAAAATCAAATCTCGATTTGTGTTTTTAACCTACCATACTACTCTGAATCTCATGCCTCTTTTGCCAACACGCTCTAAACAACTGTAGAAGGTACATTAGGCCATAGATAGAGATCTTTTTGCCAGCCAAGTGGCAGCGTACCCCTCTCACTTTATTTGTTTTAGGATATGGTACACCAGTAGCAATTAAGCCAGCTGATAAGTTGAGAGGTAGGGTTATGCTACAGTTAATGGGAATAATAAAAGCTATGAATAGCATGTTCATAAACATCATTTGAGCCAATTCCTAGCAGTTCAGCAATAGTGAAGTTGACTCTAATGCTCAAACTCACGTTCGTTCAAATTTAGATGTCTTATAAAGTGCCCTAATTTTGTACATTTTACCATCATAGCTGTCACTTGGGCGTCCGGTCTACCCTGCTACTCATTTCATTAGCAAGATAAATGTATCTTACTGCTTGCTAGGCAACAACAGAGTGGCCCTCACGTCAGACAACATCTTGCATTTAGCTGTATGATGTCAGCTTGCTAGGCAACAGATTGGCCCTCATGTCAGACAACATCTTGCTTTCGCTTTATGATGTCAGATCATCACTGGTACAATTGTCCTTGTGGAAGCGGACCACACAGGAGGATGAGATATCAGAAGTTATGCAGTAGGTTGCTATCTCTATTCATGACTGCAAGGCAAGTCGGAGGCGGAATGGCAAATACTCTGAACCCCTCAAAGCACTGTGGCCTTTTTGAAAGTGGGATGCAGATACGAAAACAGAGATTATCCTTACCAACAATCCTTCTTGAGTATCAGAGTCCAACATACAGAGTGCAGCGGAAGACGTTAAATGTGCTTCATTCCGTGAGAACGCAACTCTATAGTTCTACAGTGAGATAGTGCATTTCAGCCTCAAAGGAAGCAATGTCCTCAAACAGAACATTGGTGGCACCAGGATCTAAAGCAGGCTTAAGAAGCCTTGGATGCAGTCAGTCTTTTATTAACTATCATGACCGACACAATGTGAGCCATAATACTTCCATTTTGGCAGAAATTACATTCAAGCACAGGCCCCCACTAAAAGGTAGTGATGACATTCAGGTGCTGAAAACGTCTTTTTAATGCCTAAAGGAATGATTGTGAGCTTTACTTACCATACATATTGGTCAAATGATGCCCTATGCCGGAAGACTGTCTTTTTATTTTTCTTCAGTATCGGCAATGCAGAGACAATTTGTTGCGAAACACTGCTACTGCTGGTCATTCAGTATAATCTGCAGATGAAAAAGTCCACTGTTCGCACATTTACTACAAGCAATACAAAAAATCATGCTTTTTATAAAGGGTAAACAGATCAATACTATGGAGTTTGTATTATTGTGAAAATCAGCAGCTCATTAGAAAATCAAATCTCGATTTGTGTTTTTAACCTACCATACTACTCTGAATCTCATGCCTCTTTTGCCAACATGCTCTAAACAACTGTAGAAGGTACATTAGGACATAGATAGAGATCTTTTTGCCAGCCAAGTGGCAGCGTACCCCTCTCACTTTATTTGTTTTAGGATATGGTACGCCAGTAGCAATTAGGCCAGCTGATAAGTTGAGAGGTAGGGTTATGCTACAGTTAATGGGAATAATAAAAGCTATGAATAGCATGTTCATAATCATCATTTGAGCCAATTCCTAGCAGTTCAGCAATAGTGAAGTTGACTCTAATGCTCAAACTCACGTTCGTTCAAATTTAGAGGTCTTATAAAGTGCCCTAATTTTGAACATTTTACCATCATAGCTGTCACTTGGGCGTCCGGTCTACCCTGCTACTCATTTCATTAGCAAGATAAATTTATCTTACTGCTTGCTAGGCAACAACAGAGTGGCCCTCACGTCAGACAACATCTTGCATTTAGCTTTATGATGTCAGCTTGCTAGGCAACAGATTGGCCCTCATGTCAGACAACATCCTGCTTTCGCTTTATGATGTCAGATCATCACTGGTACAATTGTCCTTGTGGAAGCAGACCACACAGGAGGATGAGATATCAGAAGTTATGCAGTAGGTTGCTATCTCTATTCATGACTGCAAGGCAAGTCGGAGGGGGAATGGCAAATACTCTGAACCCCTCAAAGCACTGTGGCCTTTTTGAAAGTGGGATGCAGATACAAAAACAGAGACTATCCTTACCAACAATCCTTCTTGAGTATCAGAGTCCAACATACAGAGTGCAGCGGAAGACGTTAAATGTGCTTCATTCCGTGAGAACGCAACTCTATAGTTCTACAGTGAGATAGTGCATTTCAGCCTCAAAGTAAGCAATGTCCTCAAACGGAACATTGGTGGCACCAGGATCTAAAACAGGCTTAAGAAGCCTTGGATGCAGTCAGTCTTTTATTAACTATCATGACCGACACAATGTGATCCATAATACTTCCATCTTGGCAGAAATTACATTCAAGCACAGGCCCCCACTAGAAGGTAGTGATGACATTCAGGTGCTGAAAAGGCCTTTTTAATGCCTAAAGGAATGATTGTGAGCTTTACTTACCATACATATTGGTCAAATGATGCCCTATGCCGGAAGACTGTCTTTTTTTTTTTCTTCAGTATCGGCAATGCAGAGACAATTTGTTGCGAAACACTGCTACTGCTGGTCATTCAGTATAATCTGCAGATGAAAAAGTCCACTGTTAGCACATTTACTACAAGCAATACAAAAAATCATGCTTTTTATAAAGGGTAAACAGATCAATACTATGGAGTTTGTATTATTGTGAAAATCAGCAGCTCATTAGAAAATCAAATCTCGATTTGTGTTTTTAACCTACCATACTACTCTGAATCTCATGCCTCTTTTGCCAACACGCTCTAAGCAACTGTAGAAGGTACATTAGGACATAGAAAGAGATCTTTTTGCCAGCCAAGTGGCAGCGTACCCCTCTCACTTTATTTGTTTTAGGATATGGTACACCAGTAGCAATTAAGCCAGCTGATAAGCTGAGAGGTAGGGTTATGCTACAGTTAATGGGAATAATAAAAGCTATGAATAGCATGTTCATAATCATCATTTGAGCCAATTCCTAGCAGTTCAGCAATAGTGAAGTTGACTCTAATGCTCAAACTCACGTTCGTTCAAATTTAGAGGTCTTATAAAGTGCCCTAATTTTGAACATTTTACCATCATAGCTGTCACTTGGGCGTCCGGTCTACCCTGCTACTCATTTCATTAGCAAGATAAATGTATCTTACTGCTTGCTAGGCAACAACAGAGTGGCCCTCACATCAGACAACATCTTGCATTTAGATTTATGATGTCAGCTTGCTAGGCAACAGATTGGCCCTCATGTCAGACAACATCCTGCTTTCGCTTTATGATGTCAGATCATCACTGGTACAATTGTCCTTGTGGAAGCAGACCACACAGGAGGATGAGATATCAGAAGTTATGCAGTAGGTTGCTATCTCTATTCATGACTGCAAGGCAAGTCGGAGGCGGAATGGCAAATACTCTGAACCACTCAAAGCACTGTGGCCTTTTTGAAAGTGGGATGCAGATACAAAAACAGAGACTATCCTTACCAACAATCCTTCTTGAGTATCAGAGCCCAACATACAGAGTGCAGCGGAAGACGTTAAATGTGCTTCATTCCGTGAGAACGCAACTCTATAGTTCTACAGTGAGATAGTGCATTTCAGCCTCAAAGGAAGCAATGTCCTCAAACGGAACATTGGGGGCACTAGGATCTAAAGCAGGCTTAAGAAGCCTTGAATACAGTCAGTCTTTTATTAACTATCATGACCGACACAATGTGATCCATAATACTTCCATCTTGGCAGAAATTACATTCAAGCACAGGCCCCCACTAGAAGGTAGTGATGACATTCAGGTGCTGAAAAGGCCTTTTTAATGCCTAAAGGAATTATTGTGAGCTTTACTTACCATATATATTGGTCAAATGATGCCCTATGTCGGAAGACTGTCTTTTTTTTTTTCTTCAGTATCGGCAATGCAGAGACAATTTGTTGCGAAACACTGCCACTACTGGTCATTCAGTATAATCTGCAGATGGAAAAGTCCACTGTTTGCACATTTACTACAAGCAATACAAAAAAAATCATGCTTTTTATAAAGGGTAAACAGATCAATACTATGGAGTTTGTATTATTGTGAAAATCAGCAGCTCATTAGAAAATCAAATCTCGATTTGTGTTTTTAACCTACCATACTACTGTGAATCTCATGCCTCCTTTGCCAACACGCTCTAAACAACTGTAGAAGGTACATTAGGACTAAGCATGGGCAGAAAATCTGTTCCGCTCGCGGATTTTGCGGATTTTCGGTAAATTCGCAATCAGCGAACGCTCGTGAATTTACCGAAAATCCGCAAATTCGCATGCAGCGGATTTTTTTTCTTGGTGATACAATTTTGCGGCGCGCGGCGTTCACTTACCGTCATTTAGCATTTGCAGAGTTGTTTTTCTCGATATTTTGCGAGGGCTGCGCCATTTTGGATCTTGCTGCGAGATCCCGCGGGAGTTTGGCGACCGCAATTAATCATCGCGCTCGCCACCTTGCACAGCGAGAGTTTGTCAACGCGAGTACGCCGTGATCACGTATCGCGAGAGTTCGCAATCGCGAACCCGTACATGCGGCGGGCAGCAACAATCTCGCACTCGCGAAAATACAAAATTTGCAATTCTGCACAAGAAATACACCAGCAAGCAGCATAAACCTTCTAAAAATGATGATTATTATCAGAATAACTCCTCAGGTTGACATTTGCCTGCACTTTTTTTGCAAGGAGTCCATTTTGGGGTGGGGGGTGGGAGGAAGGAAGTGCCCCACAGTCCCAAACTTCCTGTTCCTGTCCAGCAGGCTCCTCCCAGTGCTTTGTCCATCTCCTGGTCACTTTTCATTTGGATCTGGAGCTGGAAGGATTACTTTTTGTGGATGCTGCTGGATATTTGGATTTGAGGCCTTTTTGACTTTCTTTGGATCACTTTTGGATTAAAAATTTCACAAGTAAGTTTGTTTGGGGCATTACAGTTGCTGCAACTACAATTTTGTAATTTTCGATTTTTGGGCTGTTGTTGGGGCCTTTTGCCCAGGGGTACTCAGTGGTGGGTGGACTGAGTCTTTCTGTGGGGTGTCTTTAATAAAAAACATCCTGGAGGGCCTGGATGGCTTGGGATTGTGTTGATTTTTCTTTGTTTTTTGATGTGTTCATGGGGACAGGCCATGTGGGTGGGGGCCATTTTTAGTGCTGCTACAGGCCCTGGCCATGTGCTGGGAGGGAGGGGGCCATTTTGAATGCAGGCAGTGTTGTTAGGTCTGCAACCATTTTGCCTAGCTTTCAACCTTTATGCCCTAGGGTACTGAGTGGTGCATAGGCCTAGTCTTTCTGTGGGGTGTCTTGAATTTAAACATCATGGAGGGCTTGGGATTGTGCTGATTTTTCTGTGATTTTCTTTTTTTTGGGCTGTTGTTGTGGCCTTTTCACCAGGGGTAGTGAGTGGTGCATGTGCCTAGTCTTTCTGTGGGGTGTCTTGAATGAATTTAAACATCATGGTGGGCCTGGATGGCATGGGATTGTGCTGATTTTTCTGTGTTTTTCGATGTTTTGGGGTGTTCATGGGGACAGGCCATGTGGCTGGGGGCCATTTTGAGTGCTGTTACAGGCCCTGGCCATGTGCTGGGAGGGAGGGGGCCATTTTGAATGCAGGCAGTATTAGGTCTGCAACCATTTTGCCTAGCTTTCAACCTTTATGCCCAGGGGTACTGAGTGGTGCATAGGCCTAGTCTTTCTGTGGGGTTTCTTGAATTTAAACATCATGGAGGGCTTGGAATTGTGCTGATTTTTCTGTGATTTTCGTTTTTTTGAGCTGTTGTGGCCTTTTCACCAGGGGTAGTGAGTGGTGCATGTGCCTAGTCTTTCTGTGGGGTGTCTTGAATGAATTTAAACATCATGGTGGGCCTGGATGGCATGGGATTGTGCTGATTTTTCTGTGTTTTTCGATGTTTTGGGGTGTTCATGGGGACAGGCCATGTGGCTGGGGGCCTGGATGGCTTGGGATTGTGTTGATTTTTCTTTGTTTTTTGATGTGTTCATGGGGACAGGCCATGTGGGTGGGGGCCATTTTTAGTGCTGCTACAGGCCCTGGCCATGTGCTGGGAGGGAGGGGGCCATTTTGAATGCAGGCAGTGTTGTTAGGTCTGCAACCATTTTGCCTAGCTTTCAACCTTTATGCCCTAGGGTACTGAGTGGTGCATAGGCCTAGTCTTTCTGTGGGGTGTCTTGAATTTAAACATCATGGAGGGCTTGGGATTGTGCTGATTTTTCTGTGATTTTCTTTTTTTTGGGCTGTTGTTGTGGCCTTTTCACCAGGGGTAGTGAGTGGTGCATGTGCCTAGTCTTTCTGTGGGGTGTCTTGAATGAATTTAAACATCATGGTGGGCCTGGATGGCATGGGATTGTGCTGATTTTTCTGTGTTTTTCGATGTTTTGGGGTGTTCATGGGGACAGGCCATGTGGCTGGGGGCCATTTTGAGTGCTGTTACAGGCCCTGGCCATGTGCTGGGAGGGAGGGGGCCATTTTGAATGCAGGCAGTATTAGGTCTGCAACCATTTTGCCTAGCTTTCAACCTTTATGCCCAGGGGTACTGAGTGGTGCATAGGCCTAGTCTTTCTGTGGGGTTTCTTGAATTTAAACATCATGGAGGGCTTGGAATTGTGCTGATTTTTCTGTGATTTTCGTTTTTTTGAGCTGTTGTGGCCTTTTCACCAGGGGTAGTGAGTGGTGCATGTGCCTAGTCTTTCTGTGGGGTGTCTTGAATTTAAACATCATGGAGGGCATGGGATTGTGCAGATTTTTCTGTGTTTTTCGATTTTTTCGGGGGTGTATAACTGAACTGATGTTCCTCTGTCTTCCATTGCTTTTAGGTGCACAAGACTCAAGAGAACCACCAGTGCCAGGAATAAGTCCTGCAGCGGTGTGTGTGTGCAGAATAACGTCACGCGACGTCACGTCTGGCCACAGACAACTCTGCAACTCGTGCAACTGCGGCCTGCTGTTCTGACCTGCTCTTAAGATGGCCCCAAAAAAAGTTCCCCGTAGCTCCTCTAGCAAGAAAGTTGCCAGTAAGGAGCAGAAGAAGCAAGTTACCAAGGAGACTGGTCTGCCGCCCCACACGTTTTTTGGGAGTAAAAACGCCTGCAGCAGCAGCGGGATCTGCTGGGAACCAAGCTGGGATCAGCACCCCCGCTCCATTGGGCTCAGTGCCACCACCACCACCACCACGCCAACTTAAGTCCAAGCCCTTGAGTGTTGCAGAGGCACTTAGTCTAGTTGTTCAATCACCATCGACCAGTGATGTTGGCTCATCGCAAGAAAGTAGCAGCAATGTCCCTGAATCAACGCAGGTTGTTGTAACTCATCTGACGAGTGTTGAACAACCACAGCCGCAACAACAACCACATGTGCAAGTACAAGCCCAAGTACATGTGGAAGGAGAGGCGGCGCAAGGAGATGCGCAAGCAGAGGTGCATGGAGGGTCACAAGTGCCCACAATAGTTGTTCCTCCCGAAGTAGGAGCACATCAGGAAATCGACAATCAAGGCGAGGTATCATTTGAGGAAGCCACTCCTCCTGATGATCATTCATTGTCTTCCACACCCCTAGCAAGGAAGAGATCAAGGGTGAGGTCTACATCTTCTTCAAGCCCACCTCCTTCTGATGATACGGATCTAAATTGGGAACCATCACTGCAGTCTGAGAGTGAGGCACACCATGATCTGACAAAGGTAGTTAAGCGTAAAAGGAAGGTCGTCGAAAGACTCATAGTTATGGAGTGTGATGAGGCTCAACAAGAAGTGGCGGATACTCCTGCTGATGAAGACTCTCACGACGACGACGCAGTCATCATAAAGGTCACTGCAGCCCCAGCGGGCATGCAGCAAAAAGACATTTTGACCCTAGCCCGAGAAGCTGCTGAGCGTGATGATGTTGTCGACGAGGAGGCAATGGAAGAAACACCACAATCATTGGAATTAACTAGTAAACCAACACCTACCGCTTCCATATTTCTTACCCGCCAGAAGGGACCTCCATCCACCTCGACCTCAATTAGTGGTGGTGAAAGTGCAAAACGTACTGAAGTTAAGCAATCCACACCCTCCACTTCATCTGGCATTAGCAGCAGGACCACCACCACCAGTATCGCCGCCTCCTCTGGCCCCCAAAGACATTTCAAGTCCGCAGTTTGGGACTTCTTTAGTGTTTGCCCAAAAAAGGAAAACCTCGCCATTTGTAGCATTTGTAAGTTGGCAGTTATTCGTGGTAAGTTTGGTTCCAACTATGGTACCGAAGGCCAGAGAGGTCATCTTGAAAAAAAGCACGCTGTCAAATGGTTTGCGCACCTACAGGCGATCAAGGAAGCCTGAATTGCACGTAATGATGTTTCATCTGATGATGACGAGGAGGAAGAAGACATGTCAAACACTTCCCTTACACCCAGTACCCCTGTCAGCAGCACACCCCATGTGAACCACACTAAGAGTGTGGGAGAGAGTGAGACACCAATGCGAAAAAGTTCATCAGCGAGCGTAACTGGGTCGAAGAAATCATCATCCCGTAAATGCTTGGTCCAGGGCAACATTAAAAAGATGTTGTTTACAGAAGCGCCATATGAACGCAACCACCCACTGACGCGTCTGTATAACACCAAGCTGGCTAAAATGCTAGCTCTGGACCTTCTCCCTTTTTCTTTTGTAGAAGGGGTTGGTTTTCTAGAATTAGTGGCAGCGCTCTTCCCTAAATGGAAGGTTCCTAGCCGGTTCTATTTTGCCTGAGTTGTGTTTCCAGCACTACATGAAGATGTGCTGGAGGTGATGGGGACAGCTTTGCAGAAGAGTGCTGTTCACACTATACATCTGACAACAGACATGTGGACCAGTGGCGCAGGCGCTGATTACATGTGCATCACTGCACACTGGGTCTCTTTTTCAGGGGTTAAAGCAAAGCTAAACGCAGGTGTTGACCCGGACCAAGTTTTTAAAGCTGCTTGGAAACATGCAACACTAGCCATGTTTGGTTTGGAGAAACGTCACACAGCACAAAACATTTTGGATGACTTTAACACAAAGGTCCTTCACAGGCTGTCCCCCAAAAAAATGCCAGATTGGTTATGTTTCCACGGATAATGTCTCCAATGTAGTTAAGGCCATGGAGCTGGGTCACTATTTCAGAGTGCCGTGTTTGGCGCACTGTATAAACCTGGTTGTTAAAAAATTCTCGAGTGATAAAGACAGTCCAGCGTGCGAGGTAGTGGACACCGGCCGAAAAATGTGCAACCATTTCAGCCATTCTTTTAAGGCCCGGAAGCATCTGAGGAGCCTGCTACATGAACGTCGAATGCCAGTGAAAGCACTCATCCAGGAGGTGGCAACACGTTGGAACTCAACCTTCTACATGCTTGAGCGTCTGTATGAGCAGTATACGGTACTCGATCACCATTTCTTAAAACAGGGTACAGCTCAGAAGGACCTGAGGATGGGTGCGGCGCAATGGGACATAGTTAAAAGCCTGACAGGCATGCTTCGTCCTTTTGAGGTCTTCACGTGTGCAGTCAGCAAGGAGGACTGTAATTTGGGAAAAGCTATCCCATTGTTGTACATGCTGGAGCACCAACTGAAGGAGGTGTCTTTTGTGTTTCAAAAAGATGAAAAAAACCAAGACCATTTTGTTTTGGCGGAGAAATTATTAGAGCGCCTACAAGGTGATGAACGTTTTAAAATGATCCACTCAGCACAGCATTACATTTGTGGTACTATTCTGGATCCACGCTACAAAAAGGCGCTGGCAGGCCGAGCATTCTTTCCTTTTGCTGATGAAGATGTTACAAAGTACAAACGTTGGCTAGCCTTGTCAGCCAAGAGGTTTGAAAGAGAACAGCAGAAAATTGAAGGAAAAGGCAGTATATCAGCATCAGCAGGCTATCCCCAGTCAAAACAATCCACTTCTGCACCTGTGGCTGTGGCACAAGTGACCTCACAGCCGTTAAAGACACCGGCAACCGGATCATCTGCACCAGACACAACAGTAACAGTGGATGCTGAAGAGGATTGGCTAACTCAGCTTTGGTTTGGTTCTCAAAAGGTCACAGCACAAGCTAAGCAAAGTGGAGGAACCTTGGAGGACCTGGAGTCGATGGTGCAGGACTATCTGAATGACTCAACAGAGGTCTATGTTAATGCTGACCCATTGGCGTATTGGCATGGGAAAAAAGAATTGTGGCCACAGCTCTCCAACCTGGCTTTAAACTACTTGGCTTGCCCACTCGCAAGCGTGTCTTCTGAACGTGTTTTCAGTGCTGCTGGTGGCATTGTAACTCCCAAACGGAGCCGCCTCTCGCCCAAAAATGTGGAGAGGTTTACAATGATCAAGATGAATCAGCACCTCATACCACCAGATTACAAAGTACGAGAAAGCACGCCGGATGAAGACGAGGTGGACAGCAACGTAGATGAGGGAATTTCTTCTCTGTTAGGTGACACTGAGCTCACCCTGCCTGAATTCGCAGAGTATGATGACGAAGCCTTATTCTTATTCCTGGACCCTAACACCGAGCCCTGAAAATGAGACAATGAATCAATAACTTTCTTTTTCGTCCTTATTCACTTTTATTCCTGTGTGTCTGTCTTTCTTTTTTGTGCACAGTTATTATAATTCAAAGTTTAATCACCTAATCACAAAAACAAGCCCATCAGCAGAACTGTCTTCACTTGTTTGCTTATTGATTTGAAGGTGCCGCAGTCTGCATTCCTCAGGTTCACAAGTTCAGAAGAACATGCTCCTCTATCCTCCTCCTCCAGACTCCTATTTCCCTCAAAGCAGAGGGCTGGATTACGCCCAATGAAGAAAGACTCAGCACTTATTAAATATCTCCAAATTCAGAGTTGGTCACAGGCCTATAGCCAAGGAAGGGGTAGGTTTAAAATAGGTATCGAGAGTAATTTAGTAACTCACCTGATGGATAAACCACCCTTCAAAAAAGAGATTACATTTTGGTACAATCTTATTCTGGATGAGACTGATGGTGAGTTTCTGTTACCCCTTTTGCTTTGGAAAACCTTTATCTCCAATACCGACGTGGAAGGCCTGTGGATAAAATCATTTAGGATTTTGGGTGAGATTGTTAAACCATCTTGGCTCCGTCGCAACCACTTGTTTACTCTGCATAGGGTGTATTACTCTCCATTGCGTCTATCAAAGTTCCCCAATAATGATCAGGTGGCATGCCCTAGATGTGGCTTGGTAGCAGCATCAGATATCCATATGTTTTTTGAGTGTCCGTTTATATCAATATTTTGGAATGAAATCTGTGCTTCTCTCTCGTTAGCAATAGGCTCGCAAGTTAACCCTAGCCCCATGTTAATTTTCTTTGGTATTATACCAGAGCTCGACGGCATGTGTAAAAAATTGGTCTTCTATAGTTGTTTGCTAGCCAGAAGAGAAATATGCAGACGGTGGAAAGATAAGACACCCCCTCTTTTTACCGATTGGCGTGCAGCAATGCTACAGATGTCTAAATTAGACATGGCTAGAGAAGGTAACCAACACAAGAGAAGATTTTGGCTGCTTTTGAATTGGTAATGGTTTTTTTTTTTTCCCCATGTCCTATGATTTCGCTGCCTGTTGGGTCGTTTTTTCGATCCTCGCCTTTTATACATACCCAACTAGGGCGACATCAGTTACAATCTGGGTTGTATTGAGCAGTACGCTAGTCCAGTTGGTACCATTCTTCGATCATTGAGGTGTTGATGCTTGGCACTGCCGGATACCCCAGTAGGATCCAAGAAAGTCCCCCTCAGTTAATCTGGGTCAGTGTCTTAGTTATCCCCTCTAACTGATCGTTATTGTTTGGTTTCCAAGGGCAAATATGAGGACAACAAAAAAAAAAAAAGACTCAGCACTTGTGGGGGTGTTCTACTTCTTTGCGGGTGAATTGACGGCTCTGGGGCCATTGCTGGGAAGCTCCAATACCGGATAAAAGTGGTTTGGACCAAATCGGAGGCGGAAGTTTTTTTGTGTTTTTGCTGACTTGCTTGCCTTTGAGGTGCTCTTTGGGGGGGTTCCGGGTGTTTGTCGGTGAGTTTTGGGGTCTGGGAGCACTGCTGGGACAGTCTAATCTTGATTGCATTTGCTTTTCAGGAACTCCGTGGTGGAAAACGGGAGTTATGGCCTAGCTGCACAGCGCGTTTGGACCGAAGGCCGAGAAATATTGTAAGTATGAGATTTTTCTTTTTGGCTGTTTGGGGGTGTTGTGCTTTTTGGCGGGTGGGTTGGCGGGTCTTGGGGCATTCCTGGGAAGGTCTAATACCGGATAGAAGTGGTTGGGACAAAATCCACAAGGAAAAGCCTTTTGGCACTTTTTGTAACTTAGGGTTCGTTAGGGTTAGCTCTAGTAGCAGGATTGCATGTGTTTCGGGGTGTTCTAGATTTTTGCAACTGAGTTCTGGGGTCTTAGAGCACTCGTGAGACTGTGTAATTTTGGTTGCAAGTCATTTGAAGAAAATCCATGGTGGGAAAGGGGGGATTTTGCATAGTTAAAGAAAGCCTTTGCCACTATTCTTAACTTAGGGCTCGTTAGGGTTAGCAGTATTTCTATTGCATGTGTTTGGGTGGGGGGGGTTTCGAGTCTTGGAACGATGCTGGCTATGGATACTTCTGCTTGCTTGCAAGTGGTTTGAATACAATCCACGGTGGGTAAGGGGGTATTTGGGCCTTCTTTTACTTTCGAAGTACGTTTTGTCACCAGTTTTCTGCTAGGCCTCGTTTTTTGAGATCTGATTGGGGGTCTTCTACATTTTTGCGACTGGCTTTAGTAAGGGTCTGGGTGGGAGCACTGCTGGGAAGGTCTAATTTTGTTCTAAAACACAGTTTACAGTACACCTAGTTTGAGGGGAAAGATCCGCTAAATTAATTTGCCCATACTTATTTATCCTTCAAAAGCTGACTCAGACAGAGTACGCACTTTCAAAAATATTGTACTGTCTATTAGGAAAATCAAAGTGTGACTTTTTGCACTACACAGCGTACATACATATATTTATTTATCAGTGGTGTTGTAATATTATATCACTTCCTGTTTTTCGTTCAATAATTACAGGACGGGTTTCAGTCTGTGCAAAGGGGAAAAAAGGATGGAGTCAGGCTTCACATTAGCGAGCCGCAATTCAGCATCCGCCAGGCAGGCAGTGGACAGGGCGTCTTCTGGTCACCAACATTGATGGACGAAGCGTTAGCTGGAATGGAGGAGTGCCGCTAATAAGAGGAATTGTGTTTCTGCATGCAACTTACTTACCAAATTCAACAGGACAACTACAACAACATACAGATACAGTATCCATTGTTTTCTTCTAGGAGTGTGTGTGACTGCATTTCTTGGATCTCTCTCTGCTTCTAAATTGATCCCTACAGCCGTTCTGTAGGTTTTACTTCGGCTATTTTTTAAACCGAATTTAATGTAGCCCTGTACTGTCGCATTCTGTCATTCACGGTTGTCGAAAGTACTACTTACTTTTCAGTAACAATGCATTCAGTAGTGCATGCACTTCCTTTATGTCACGTAAAAGATTTATGGTTAGCTTTGAACCCAAAAATTTCTTTATGTTCAATTATGGTTTGTCCATGCTGTGCTTTTTTTTTCTCTCAACAAAACCTACCCAAAAAGAAACCCCCATTCCCATCCATTTTACAAACCCTAACCCTCTTCCCCGGGCTGTGTGGTTTTGCTTGATGTGTGACTAAATGGCATCAATAATTCCACACACTTGCTGGGGAGGATAAGGTCATAGCAACAGGCTGGTGAAGGATTCTGAGGATATATTCTAGACTTACTCAGCTTCAGTACTATTTCTTGTAGTAGTAGCCAATGTCAAAAATCCAACACAAGTACAAGTTATACTATCAATACTTTACCATTTGTTAGGCTACATTGTGGCACTGTTCTAGTGTACTGTCACCTGCTATATTCTCTTTCGTACCGTTGTAATGCTACAGTAAGGACAAACCAGGTTTCATTTTCTTTTTTTCCATAGGCATGCAACTGCCACTATGTCACACCACTAGTACCACCTTCGGCGCGCCGTCAGCGCGCCGAAGGCGCGCCTAAGGCAAGCCCGTCTGCGCCCGTCCGCGACAGACCGGGACCCGGGGCCATAATCCCTGTCCCACCCGCCAGCCACCCACGGCCTCTGAGCAAACGCTCCATCATCTACTCAGGGAGCGAGCTTAGAAAATTCAACACCGCTCACTCACAGACCCAAGCAGCATGTGCACAACTGGAACCCTTAAACATCGTGGGACCAGTCAGCTGTCGAAACTGCCACTGGCTGAGCAACCCCTGGCATTGCCCCACCAATCCCGCTTCCCTCGAAGTAATTCTAAAATGCATTCACCTTAATGTAAGGTCCCTTCCTAAACATGCAATCGAAATATGGGATATCCTGGAAAATGACCAACCAGACCTAGCCTTTCTCACTGAGACCTGGTTAGATACCCATAATACTCCGGACATTGCCACGGCCCTCCCAGACAACTACAAAATTCTTAACCTTAATAGGAAGAAAAGGAAGGGAGGGGGGGTTGCAATACTGTTTAAAGACTCATTTACTTGTAGACAGGAAATGATCACTCAGGTCGGCATCCACGAAGTCTTGGCATTTTCCCTATCCACTAACACCACCATCCTATTTAGCGGAGCCATCATCTATAACCCCCCGGGCTGCACCTCGGAATTCAACTCTCATCTTCTAGCACAAGTTATGCCTATTTGTCTTCAGAACAAAAACATATTACTCCTAGGGGATTTTAATATCCACTATGATGATAGTAATAACACCCTTACTAAACAATTAACTGAAAATATGGAGATACTGCAGCTGTCTCAGAGAATTAAGCAACCAACCCACCGAGCCGGACATACCCTCGACCTGATTTTCTCCAATATTGACCCTATCTCCATCTCAGGGATAAGACCACTAACGTGGACAGACCACTTCATGGTTGAATTTGACATTCACCTACCGGTCAAAAATACCAGGCCTTCTCATCAGATAGCAGCCCACAAACGAAGTTTTGCGAACTTCAAGGTTGAAACTTTTAAGAAACATTTTGTACATCCCCCTTCCGGAGAAACAAGTGTTGATGAAGCAGCAGATAGACTTCAGGACCACATCGCAACGGCTCTAGAGCACTGCACTCGACAGTGCCGGAATCCTAAACCCAGGCGCACTATGTCTGAAAAGTGGTACGGCCAGGAACTGAAATCACTAAAAAGGAAATGCACTATGCTTGAACATAAGTGGAGGCTAACGAGATCCCAAGAGACCAGGTCAATTTATAAAAAAGAACTGTCGCAATATACTAAAGCCATTAGGAAGGCTAAAAAGGACTACTTCTCCAATAGAATTCTAGAGAAGAAAGACTCCTCCAAAGAGCTCTTTAAAATTGTCAAAGAGTTATGCTGCCCGCCCAACTTATCATCTAATCTGGTTCCCTCGCAAATCAGCTGTGACAAAATGAACAACTTCTTCTGTGAAAAGATTGACAAGATCTATTCTTCCTTCCCCAATCCTGAGACGGGCCTCCCGGAGGAACACGAGCCACCTACCTCCCACGCCCACTGCACTAGCCTCGGCCCATTCTCCGAAGAGGAAGTAGGCAAAACAATGCTCGAAACAAAATCCGGCTCCCCTTTGGACCCTTGCCCCCACCATATTTTCCGGCAACTCGTTCCTCTGATTTGCCCTGCAGTAACCCAGCTGCTGAATCATTCACTAGAAACAGCAGAATTTCCATCCAGCTGGAAGAACGCCACAGTCACCCCCCTTCTAAAAAAAGCAGGTCTTGATATCAACAACCCGGCCAACTACAGACCCATCTCCCAACTTCCCTATCTGTCGAAAGTCCTGGAGAAACTGGTCAACAGGCAGCTGGTCAGTTTTCTCGAAACAAACAACCTCCTAGACATTACACAAACAGGATTCAGGGCCAACAACAGCACTGAAACTACCCTCCTTGCTGTGCTTGACAACATCAGAATGCATGTGGACCAGGGGAAAACAGTTGCCCTAATCCTGTTAGACCTCTCGGCAGCATTCGACACTGTCCCCCACAATCTGCTCCTGGAAACCCTGGCATCCAGGGGCATCAGGGACAGAGCACTAGGATGGCTGTGGTCTTTCCTATCGGAAAGATCACAATCAGTGCACCTGGGCAATTTCTCTTCCCCCCGCCGGACTATCAAATACGGGGTCCCGCAGGGGGCCTCGCTAAGCCCTACCATGTTTAATGTTTTTGTGTCCTCCCTCGCTGAAGTTGGTAGAAGATGGGGTGTCGAAATCTGCTCCTACGCTGATGACACCCAACTTACTGTAGTTTTGGATGAGGAAGATAATCCCAAGGATAGGCTTATAAACTGTCTCTCTGATTTGGCTGACTGGATGCACAAGCACTATCTTAAGCTAAATGCAGACAAATCAGAGATACTGCTGTTCGGAGGCCATACTGAACTGTGGAACGACACTTGGTGGCCGGAAGCCCTGGGTATCCCGCCTGCCCCGACATCAACAGCGAAGAACCTCGGAATAACCATTGACACCACCCTCTCCATGAAAACTCATGTAGCCACTATATGTGGCAAAGGCTTTGCAATCCTGAAAATGCTCAAAAGAGTCTTTCCATGGGTCCCAATGGAGTGCAGAAGGATCCTAGTTCAGTCTCTCTTGATGAGTAGGCTGGACTATGGAAACTCCCTGTTTGTAGGCATGGCGGAGTACCTATTCACCAAACTTCAATTGGTGCAGAACGCAGCAGCCAAAGCCATTTGCATGAAAAGGAAATACGATTCGGCCTCAAACTGTCTGCGTGATCTGCACTGGCTGCCGATGAAGCAAAGAGCAACTTTTAAAATGCTATGCATCACTCATAGAGCACTGCATCAGACAGGACCTCTCATACTGAGAAACAGGATTCACTTCTACACTCCCACCAGAAACCTCCGCTCTCAATTTGCGGCGCTAGCCAGCATCCCCCGGGTTAAAAAAGCCAGGATGGGCGAACGAGCCTTTTCCCACGTTGCAGCAAGGAAGTGGAACAAACTGCCTGTGGCCCTCCGACTCACAGAATGCCACCTGGCATTTAGGAAAAAATTAAAAACTTTTCTTTTCCCCCACTTCGACTAAATCAAGTAACGATGCCCACTGCACCCGTACTGTAGCAAATTCAGCGCCGTGATATCCCTTTGGGATGATTGTTAGCGCTCTACAAGAAAACTAAATAAATAAATAAATAAAAATAAATTTCATCCGCCCTGGATTGCCAACCTTAATCGCCATTTCCCGTGGAGCCAGCCCTGGGCCTAGCCCTACTTTCAAACACAAATTATAGGTACGATAAGCGTTTGGTTGGAGGTAGTATAATGGAGTATTAGGAGAGACGAGAGATTGACTGTAGTAGTACTAAAGTCCTAGGACTATTCAGGAAAACAAACTTACTGTTAAACCCCACCCACCAGACTCAAAAGCAGTAAAAAACAGGTATGGTTAGATAAAGTTTCAAAAAGTATATTTTTATAGCCCTAACAAAATAATCTCCCGCAAGACCCTCCCTAACCCCAACGATTGTCCTTCAAAACTCCCCAAAAAAACCAACTTCCAATTCCCACCCGCCAAAAGTCTCTAAAAAAGGGGCAAGGGACACTACGGCAGGGTGCTGTTGACTTTAGCGGCCAGGGCATCATGCTCCTTGCGGAGGGTGGCTTGGTCGAAGCGGAGGCCCTCCACCAAGTTCTTATAGATTAGGACCTCCTGCTCCAGGTAGGACACTGAGCATAAGCGGCGCTGGCGTGCCTTGCAAATCCTGTGGGGGGCAGCTACTGTCTTTGCTGCTCGGCGGTGGCGTTTGGCTTTGGTAGCCCGGCTCCGTACCGCTGGAGCACTACGCTGGCTGGCAGCCCGTGGGGGCACGGAGGAGGATGCAGCTGTCCCAGTGGATGTTGTTGTAGTACCGGTAGACTGCGTCTCCTCCTCCTCCTCCAGGGCCACCAGCCGCCGATAATCAGCGACAGTGGCATCCAGCCTCCGTTGCCGGGCCATTCGAGCCAGCTCCCTCCTCCTTGATGGTCTGTTGGATTTGGAAGGAGCAACTATATGAAGAAAGAAAGACAGTCTGTAACCAATGCTCCTTAAGATTAAAACAAAATGATTGAGCAGAAAGTTGTGTCACAGTACAAGTAGCAAATTGAAAGCACAGTACATAACTATTGAGGACAGTATCTATGTAACCTCCGACTTCTTCATCCTTGCTCTAACATTAGTGGGAGTTTAAGGAACAAATTCTACGAGCACTATGGACTTCCATTACAGTCTACTATGACAGTACACCAGTCTTATTCTTCTTCTTCTCTCTTGTTTAGGAAAATTGGTACGTTATCTCATGCAAGCCGGCATAATGTCAGCGCAGTGAACTTGCACCCGAGAAAAACAGACGCACACCATGATGAGTGAGACAGACTTGCGTTACTGTACCGGTCCAGTACATGCAGGTGGTGAAGCTCTTAATTTTCTATTATGGGTGGCACTGAGAATACTCTGTTAAAAGGGCTACTGCTTAATTAATTTAGCTTTCACCCTATAGTGCAAATGAGTATTAGAAAATGAAAATGAAGAAGCTAAATATTCTGATTATCTATCACTTCACATGGGATGTATTTGATGACATATGGGATGACTTTAGGTGCTTTGCTGATTATTGAGTGAACAGTGATACACCCACACATGAATGACGTACTACTACTAAACTAAAGTTATTAAGAGAGGTATGAGTGTCCACCGTAATAACCGGATATATGCTGTGCTTGCAGTTGCAATACAAACTACTGCTACTATTCATGGTAGTATTTGGACAAAATTACAACTTCTTTTCCTTGCCTTTCCTACACTGGAACGGACTTGCGGGCGCGGTATTACATGCTCTTCAAAGTAACACTTAGTTCATCCAGTGACCGTCTACTCTCTAGATACACATATGCTATCTAAGAGTCAGATAGTACCATGATCCAGGCATCCATCCATTCAAAGTATATGCACACATACAGTTTGTTTCACCCATCCAGGCTGTTCTCCTTCCACCCATCCTTGCTTCATCATTCACCCAGCCATGCACCATACCATGTTCTTTTCTTCCCAGCCACCTCGGGGACCAAGCAAACACATATCATTCTTCTTTGCCAGTCATCATTACATTTCTCGTCTTTCCACACTTACTTACACCCTTCTTTCACTTTTCGTTCATCCCATCCATCAAGTTCATCTCAGATCTGATTGGGATTCTTCTCGCCAAAAACTTCACAGCTAAGTCGAAGTACATTTAGAGGAGGCTACTACCTGGTTGATTTAGAATACACCCGTGCAGAAAGCACACTCTGCAGTCTTCAATCTCAATAAGTAAGGAATATATAGCTTTCCTCTGCCCACCACCACCGTGTTATCCTTCACAGGATTGTCCGGCACTTCCACCGCCTCCTCCGCAGAGTTGTTCCCCTCGTACAATGCCACCACCTCCGCGCTGGCCCCGCCTCCAGATGTTCCACCTACAAAGTACATTTAATAATGTTAGAATACACCACTCACTACTATATAATATTTGGTCTAGGAGGAAGAAAGAAATGTGAAAAAAACAGAATACAATGTAATAATTTGTGACTGTCTACTCTAAAGTAAAAATGTCCCTTTTTCCAGGGAAGGCTGTTGTCTTGCTGCACTTTTTGGCACAACTGATGAATGCTTGCTTTTTATTTTTAACACGCACCACTTTTTCTCCTAACAGACAGAAGCTTGACTTCTAAGAACACGAGCAGGATCAAGTTCAAACCAGGTGAGAGCTCGGCTCGACCACAAGAAATGTGTCCAATTAATCGTCCGCACTAAGCACTTTTCCATTTTCAGTTAAACGTTTACTTTTATGACAAACTTGATTTTAATAAATGTGTTTACTTTTAATAAAGCTTTTAAACTTAAATAGACTCTGTGGTTTTTGGTCCTCCAGACTAGAGTGGATGAGTTAAAGGTTTTGGAATTTTTGCAAGCATGAGTCCGTGCCTCTGACATCATTGGGGATCAATCATCGGTGACTTTGGGAGCTAAATGACTCTGCCACACTATCTAGTCAGTAAGGAGATTGGGGGTTCAACTACAAAGTCTGCTATCACTGAGGTATGTGGAAAGTCTAACAGCACCTATTATAATTGATAAGCTAAGCAATGCATTATTTAGTGTCCATAGTTCTGTTTGTGCAGATTTGTCCCTGCAACAGTAGTAGAATGGATTGTCCTACTATCCAAACCAAAAGTAAAGTAGTATCTTATTCTTTCTTGGTGGTCATTCACCTTTTTATTGTTGGAAATTGTCAAAGCACCAACATTTAGGAGACTTGAAAAGACATTATGGACAATCCCAGAGGACTGCACTCAGTGCATAGAGCTATTGCTGACTAGAATGGGAGTCCAATGGAATTGCCAAATGTGCAATCTTAGTTAGCTACACAGACAGACTAATAAGAATAATCTAGTAATACCACAGGGAGTCATAGTCGAGGCAGGATACGAATTTAGATCCAGTCTACAAGAAGATCAAAGACGATTTAGAAAAATGCTAGGAAAAAATAAGTACTCTATATTAAAATTAAAACTTACTGGGGCCAGCAAAGGAGCCCTCGCCTGCCCGATCCTGGCCTGCATCCTGAACAGCACCCTCCTCCTCCTTCTCCTGTGTCCTCTTGCCCCTGGGGGGAGCTGATGTACAACATGAAAGAAAGAAAGACCAGAAAACATGGATGATATTTGTCAACCAAATCAAACATTTCAAAAGAACAATAACAAAAGATTTTGGCGAAATAGCAAATAGACAACTATTCCACGGGATATATTATTGACCGATCTCATGTGGTCTACTACGTTATTAGTATTGCGTGATTTGCGGACCGTCGAATTGGAAACTTCTTATGTAACTCACTAAATAAAGTACTTAAAAGGTTTGCCTAGGATTGGCAGGCAGCAGTCCGCAGCACGCGAAGTGACAGACAAAGTCCATCGTGATTGCAGATCAGCGACAACACTAAAGTTTCCTACTACATTAACCAGTCATTAAAATACTCAAACTATCAATCCACCACCACTATTTCTTCTTATCGCCATGTGTACAAAGGAAGGACTGGACTTGAGTCTGTAGGGGCAGATTTAGAAGCCCCTTGCGGCTCTTTTGCTCCATTGTTGCGTGACTTTTGTGACGCAGCAGCAGAACAAAAGAGGCGCAATGGTGCGGCGTATATTAACAACGTGATGCATATGGGAGATGCATCACGTTGTAAAGCCCTGCGCCATCAGGGGGCGTTCCGGCGCAAGGGAGGGCGTTCCTGCGCAGGAACGCATCCTAAAAATGGCTGAGGGAAATCTACAAGATTTCAATCACTCACTTTAACGACAATGATGCGTGACTCAAACCCTGCGCCTGCTTGAAGCAGACGTACGCTTGACACAGCATTGGGGAGATAGGGCACCCCAGAGCATTGATGGAGCTGCGCCATCGTTGCGACGCAACTCCAGCAATTCGCCGCCTTTATGGCACAGATGCATAATGCTTTGGTGACGTTTTGGGCCCATGGTGCGCCGCATTGTAAGTACGGTGCACCATGGGTGGTGGTGGTGGCGTGGCGCACAATTACTGGCGCATCCCTGCTACTTTGCAGGGATGCGCCGGTAATTAAAAATCTGAACCTTAGTGTCTAGCATTACGCAGTTCTTTAAACTACACTCATACATAATTTCACAGGCTAATGAAATGAACACAAAATCGAAAACAAATAAGCATAGTAGCAACACTACTGAGAAGGAGAGCAGTGCACCTGAAATGCACAGAAGATTTTGAAATATAATTTACCTACAATGTAATGAGCAGCATTATTGCTCTTGGTAAAAAACAAAAATTTGCAATATAATAACACACAGAGCAGGAGAAAACAGAGTAGTAAAGAAATAGCTACTACTACTCACCAAGCCCGGGGATCTCAAGGCCAAGCAGGTCGAGCAGATCTCGTTCACGGTCCAGGACATCCGTCCAGTGGTGGGTGGCCTGGTTGTAGGTGCGCCGGACCAGAGAGTGGTGGTACATGGCCCGGCACATCTTCTGCGAAACACTGCCACTGCTGGTCATTCAGTATAATCTGCAGATGGAAAAGTCCACTGTTAGCACATTTACTACAAGCAATACAAAAAAATCATGATTTTTATAAAGGGTAAACAGATCAATACTATGGAGTTTGTATTATTGTGAAAATCAGCAGCTCATTAATAAATCTAATCTCGATTTGTGTTTTTAACCTACCATACTACTCTGAATCTCATGCCTCATTTGGCAATACCCTCTAAACAACTGTAGAAGGTACATTAGGACATAGATAGAGATCTTTTTGCCAGCCAAGTGGCAGCGTACCCCTCTCACTTTATTTGTTTTAGGATATGGTACACCAGTAGCAATTAAGCCAGCTGATAAGTTGAGAGGTAGGGTTATGCTACAGTTAATGGGAATAATAAAAGCTATGAATAGCATAATCATCATTTGAGCCAATTCCTAGCAGTTAAGCAATAGTGAAGTTGACTAATGCTCAAACTCACGTTCGTTCAAATTTAGAGGTCTTAAAAAGTGCCCTAATTTCGTACATTTTACCATCATAGCTGTCACTTGGGCGTCCGGTCTACCCTGCTACTCATTTTATTAGCAAGATAAATGTATCTTACTGCTTGCTAGGCAACAACAGAGTGGCCCTCACGTCAGACAACATCTTGCATTTAGCTTTATGATGTCAGCTTGCTAGGCAACAAATTGGACCTCATGTCAGACAACATCTTGCTTTTGCTTTATGATGTCAGATCATCACTGGTCCAATTGTCCTTGTGGAAGGGGACCACACAAGAGGATGAGATATCAGAAGTTATGCAGTAGGTTGCTATCTCTATTCATGACTGCAAGGCAAGTCGGAGGCGGAATGGCAAATGCTCTGAACCACTCAAAGCACTGTGGCCTTTATGAAAGTGGGATGCAGATACAAAAACAGAGACTATCTTTACCAACAATCCTTCTTGAGTATCAGAGTCCAACATACAGAGTGCAGCGGAAGACGTTAAATGTGCTTCATTCCATGAGAACGCAACTCTATAGTTCTACAGTGAGATAGTGCATTTCAGCCTCAAAGGAAGCAATGTCCTAAAACGGAACATTGGTGGCACCAGAATCTAAAGCAGGCTTAAGAAGCCGTGGATGCAGTCAGTCTTTTATTAACTATCATGACCGACACAATGTGATCCATTATACTTCCATCTTGGCAGAAATTACATTCAAGCACAGGCCCCCACTAGAAGGTAGTGATGACATTCAGGTGCTGAAAACGTATTTTTAATGCCTAAAGGAATGCCTATGCCGGAAGACTGTCTTTTTTTTTTTTCTTCAGTATCGGCAATGCAGAGACAATTTGTTGCGAAACACTGCCACTGCTGGTCATTCAGTATAATCTGCAAATGGAAAAGTCCACTGTTGGCACATTTACTGCAAGCAATACAAAAAATCATGCTTTTTATAAAGGGTAAACAGATCAATACTATGGAGTTTGTATTATTGTGAAAATCAGCAGCTCATTAGAAAATCAAATCTCGATGAACAAGTTACTTACCTTCGGTAACAATATATCTGTAATAAACATTAGTTAGTATTAGATTCCTTACCTTAGAATATCCCCAGGCGTCAGTCTGGATCCGGAAACTTTTGCGTAGCAGTACCCCTGCCCGTCGGTAGGCGTCGTCTGCAGGCGTCCCCTGCGGCTCCGCGTCCGTCGTCGGCGTCGTGCGCCATGATGACGTCGCTGGAGTATATAGACGCCGCCTCCGCGCGCTGACGTCACTTCTTTGCACACAGCTTTTCCGCGCCAGAACACGCAGAGCCATGTGAGAACCAACACTGGTGCCATTTGAAACTAGGGCCCTGAAAGGGATGTCCTTAACCCTAGGTATCAGTTCGCAGAACGGGGAGGATGGGTGGGTCGGTAAGGAATCTAATACTAACTAATGTTTCTTACAGATATATCGTTACCGAAGGTAAGTAACTTGTTCATCTGAAAGAAACACGTTAGTATTAGATTCCTTACCTTAGAATAGATACCCCAGCAATACCAACCCCGGTGGTGGGTCTGCGAACCAATACACTCCTACACCAGAAAGTCCTGGAGGACAGAACGGCCAAAGAAGCCATCCCTCCGGACTTGACTGTCCAGGCAGTAGTGCCTCGCAAAGGTGTGCAGCGAGGCCCACGTAGCCGCCTGGCAAATGTCCTGCAAGGGGACTCCCCGGCCCAGGGCAGTAGTAGCCGCCGTGGCCCGAGTGGAATGGGCCCTCAGCCCAACAGGAGGCTCCTTCCGAGCCACAGAGTAGCACGCTTTGATGCACAGAACGACCCACCGAGAGATGGTCCGTTTATGTACCGCCCGTCCCTTCTTCGCACCCACGTAGCCAACAAACAGTTGGTCATCCACCCGGAACTGGCATGTGCGATCCATGTAAAATGAAAGCGCACGTTTTGGGTCCAGACTATGGAGCCACTCTTCATCCTTTGAAGGATGCGGAGGCGGGAAGAAGGAGGGGAGGGTGATGGACTGCCCGATGTGAAAAGCAGAAACTACTTTGGGCAGGAAAGAAGGTCTAGTCCTTAGAACCACCTTGTCTGGATGAATGGACAAGACAGGAGGTTTGACAGAAAGAGCCTGGAGCTCACTCACTCTCCTGGCAGAGGTGATGGCAACCAGGAAGGCCGTCTTTAAAGTCAGGAGACGGAGAGGACAGGAATGAAGTGGCTCAAAGGGAGCACACATCAAGAACGTTAGAACCAGGTTCAAGTCCCACTGAGGCATCACAAACGGAACAGGAGGATACATGTGTGTGATGCCCTTCAAGAATCTCGTTACAACAGGGGACTTGAACAAAGAAGGTTGATCAGGCAGCCTCAGAAAGGCCGAAAGGGCTGAAAGGTAGCCCTTGATAGTGCCCAGAGCAGAGCCCTGCTGGGCAAGAGAGAGAAGAAAAAGAAGAACCTAGGAAAGAGGGGCAGAAAGAGGGTCCACAGCCTTTGCTGTGCACCATGCCACAAATCTGTTCCACCGACAGGCGTATACCGACTTTGTGGAGGGACGCCTGGCTGTCAGAATCACATCACAGACTTCAGGAGGCAAGTCAAATGGCCTCAACTGCCACCGCTCAATCTCCAAGCATGGAGGTGGAGACTGGACAGGTTCGGGTGGAGGACCGTCCCCTGCTGCTGCGACAGAAGGTCCTCCTGAAGAGGCAGACGGATCGGGGGACCGACTGACATGCTGAGTAGCTCGGGATACCAGTACCTTCGAGCCCAGTCCGGAGCCACAAGGATAACTTGGGCCCGGTCGCGCCTGATCTTCAGCACTCTGGGCAGAAGTGGTATAGGCGGAAAGGCGTATAACAGACCGCAACTCCACTCGCGCCAAAAGGCGTCGCCGTGCGAGTGCCGTCTTGGAAACTCCAACGCGCAGAACTGATGACATTGCGCGTTCTCTTCTGTGGCGAATAGATCTAATCAAGGCTCTCCCCATTGCAGAAAGAGGCCTTGCGCCACGTCCGAGTTCAGACGCCATTCGTGATCCATCGAGCACCGACGGCTGAGTTCGTCCGCCCTGGCGTTCAGAGAACCTGCCAGGTGTTGAACAGTCAGAGTCTCGCCCTGACGTTCCAGCCATTGCCAGAGACGCAGAGCCTCCTGGCAAAGGGTCCACGACCCCACCCCGCCCTGCTTGTTGCAGTACCACATGGCGGTGGTGTTGTCCGTGAACACCTGCACTACACTCCCGTTGACAAAGGGGAGGAATGCCTTCAGTGCTAGACGAATCGCCCTTAACTCCAACAGGTTTATATGGAGCCGAACTCCGCCGGAGACCAGATGCCTCTGATCTCCGCCTCTCCCAAGTGGCCCCCCCAGCCCTGGAGGGACGCGTCCGTCACAACCACGTGCTCCGGTTGGGGAAAGGAGAGGGATTTGCCTCTGACCCAATCGCGGTCCGTAAGCCACCACTGCAGTTGTCTCGCAGTGCCCTCTGAGATCAAGACGTGGTCGGACAAGTTGCCCTGATGCTGGGCCCACTGAAACTTCAGGTCCCACTGCAGAGCCCGCATCCGCCACTGGGCGTGATGCACCAGAAGGATGCAGGAAGCCATCAGCCCCAGCAGCTGCAGCGTCAACCTGACCGAAACCCGGGATAGCGGCTGAAAGATGGGAATCAAAGCCTGTATATCCCGGACCCGCCGTTCCGGAGGATAAACCCGAAACTGCGCCGAGTCCAGAACCGCTCCGATGAAAAGGAGCTTTTGAGAGGGACACAGGTGTGATTTCGGCACATTGATGGAGAACCCCAGGTCGTGCAAGAGGTCTGCCGTCATCTGAAGGTGGTGGACGACTGTCTGGGGCGAGCCCGCCTTCAACAACCAGTCGTCTAGGTAGGGGAAGACTGAAACCCCCAACCTGCGCAGATGGGCTGCGACCACCGCCATCACCTTTGTGAACACCCGTGGGGCGCTGGTAAGGCCGAAGGGGAGCACGATAAACTGAAAGTGCTCCTGGCCTACCGTGAACCGCAGGTAACACCGGTGGGCCGGCAGGACGGGGATGTGAAAGTACGCATCCTGCAAGTCCAACGCTACCATCCAGTCTTGTGGGTCTAGAGCAGCCAAGACCCGAGCCAAAGTCAACATCTTGAACTTCTCCTTCCGGAGGAAGCCGTTGACGTTCCTTAGATCCAAGATAGGACGTAGGCCCCCTTTGTCCTTCTTGGGTACCAGAAAGTAGTGGGAATAGCAACCACGACCTACTTCTGGCCCAGGAACGCGCTCGATGGCCCCCTTGGCCAAGAGGGCCGTAACTTCCCCCTGCAGAAGTGTCAAGTGGTCCCCCGACACACGGTGGTTCTGCGGTGGCATGGCTGGAGGAGTGGTCTCGAAGGGGAGGGAGTAGCCCCTTCGGACGAGTTGCAGCACCCACCTGTCCGATGTGACTGCGCGCCAGCGGGCGAGGTGATGGCGAACCCTGCCACCCACTGGCATCACATGGGCCTGAAAGCACGGACTAGGAGGATTTGGAGGCTGATGCTGCGGGGGGAGGTGTGGTCTGACCCCGCCGTTGACCCCGACCGCCTCCACGGCGGTTTCCACGGCCGCCACCGCGTTGAAAAGATTGTTGCGGCGCGTGGCTGGCAGCACATGTGGGGACGCCCCTTCCTTGGGGGTCGTCCGGACACGGACGGTGGTGTCTGGCCACGTTCCTATCAACAGGCGAACTTGAAGAGGGCCTGGACCACGTGCCCAAAAGAACGTCCGACAAGGCTTCGTTAAACGGCAGCAGTGGCTCCTGTGGGCATGACTGCGGTTTGAAGACCTCAGTGAGGATGTTAGGCCTCACGGCCGCGACGGGGAGCTCAAGGTGTAAGGCCTTGGCAGCCCTCATCAACACCACTGAATAGGCAGCCCCCTCCTCCGATGCCACGGTAGGAGGGGAGACAAAACCAGGGTTAGGAGAGTCGTCCAGACCACTGGCATCACCCAAATCACCTGTCCAGTCCACGTCGTACTGACACTCACGTGACAGAGGGTCCTCAGACCCCTCCCAACCCTCACCGTACTCTACATCATCTCCATATTCGGAGTCAACAATGTAGACCGGCTCCTCTGGGTTCACAGGCCCCATCGGCGTCGAGCCCGGCGTCGTGCGATGCCGGTCAGACTCCGCGTCCGGATTCGGGGAGGGTACGGGGACGACGCCGCCCGGAGCTGGCGCAGGAGAACCGGCACCGCGCGGGGACGGCGTCGGGGGTAACCCCGATGGAATCGGCGCCGGAGAGGCCGGAAGACCAGCTGGCGTCGACCCCGAAGGCCCCTGCGGCGCCGGGGTCGGAGCCGTCAGCGGCACCGGGGCCGGAGCACCCGATGGCGTCGAGGCAGGGACACCCGGACCGCTAGGGCCCCCGGACGGTAGCACTGGGCCCGAAGGCGCCGTAGGACCCGTCGGAGGAGTGAGCGCCCTCATGGCCATGAGGAACGCCTCAATCTCCTCAGGCGTCGCGCCTAGCCCAGGGACCGGAGGGTATGGAGCAGGCCGCGCCGGCGACTCTTGCGGAGCCGCGGGGGTGGGGTCACCCGAACCCCCGGCCGCGTCGCGCGAGCGTCGGGGGGAGCCGGAGGTACGATGACAACGCCCAGACTTCTTGTGTTTCCTACCTGAGGAACCAGACGAATGGTGACGACTTCTGGAGCGCTCGGCACGGCTCCGCAACCGCTCCCTCGAACGCTCCCTGGACATCCGGCCGGACCGGGACCGCTCCCGGGACCGCTCTCGACGCGGGGCCAACACCCGGAGCTCGAGTAGCTTGCGGGACCGCTCCCGTCTAGCCTTATTTGTCAAGGCCCGGCAATCGACGCAGGCGTCCACGTCGTGGTCGGGGCCCAGGCACCGGAGGCACAGTCAGTGATGGTCCGTGACCGACTTCGTGCGGTCACAACCGTCACAATTCTTGAAACCGGGCATCCTACCGGCACCAAAAAGTTATAAGAAGTTAACAAAACTTGGTCAAAAGACCGGAGTACTGCTCTTCGGATCTGCGCTTAGTGGCGCGGAAAAAAGAACTGACGTCAGCGCGCGGAGGCGCCGTCTATATACTCCAGCGACGTCATCACGGTGCACGACGCCGACGACGGACGCAGAGCCGCAGGGGACGCCTGCAGACGACGCCTACCGACGCGCAGGGGTACTGCTACGCAAAAGTTTCCGGATCCAGACTGACGCCTGGGGATATTCTAAGGTAAGGAATATAATACTAACGTGTTTCTTTCAGATTTGTGTTTTTAACCTACCATACTACTCTGAATCTCATGCCTCATTTGCCAACACCCTCTAAACAACTGTAGAAGGTACATTAGGACATAGAGATCTTTTTGCCAGCCAAGTGGCAGCGTACCCCTCTCACTTTGTTTTAGGATATGGTACACCAGTAGCAATTAAGCCAGCTGATAAGTTGAGAGGTAGGGTTATGCTACAGTTAATGGGAATAATAAAAGATATGAATAGCATAATCATCATTTGAGCCACTTCCTATCAGTTCAACAATAGTGAAGTTGACTAATGCTCAAACTCACGTTCGTTCAAATTTAGAGTTCTTAAAAAGTGCCCTAATTTCGTACATTTTACCATCATAGCTTTCACTTGGGCGTCCGGTCTACCCTGCTACTCATTTCATTAGCAAGATAAATGCATCTTACTGCTTGCTAGGCAAAAACAGAGTGGCCCTCACGTCAGACATCTTGCATTTAGCTTTATGATGTCAGATCATCACTGGTCCAATTGTCCTTGTGGAAGCGGACCACACAGGAGGATTAGATATCAGAAGTTATGCAGTAGGTTGCTATCTCTATTCATGACTGCAAGGCAAGTCGGAGGCGGAATGGCAATACTCTGAACCACTGAAGCACTGTGGCCTTTTTGAAAGTGGGATGCAGATACAAAAACAGAGTTTATCCTTACCAAATATCCTTCTTGAGTATCAGAGTCCAGCATACAGATTGCAGCGGAAGACATTAAATGTGCTTCATTCCGTGAGAACGCAACTCTATAGTTCTACAGTGAGATAGTGCATTTCAGCCTCAAAGGAAGCAATGTCCTAAAACGGAACATTGGTGGCACCAGAATCTAAAGCAGGCTAAAGAAGCCTTGGATGCAGTCAGTCTTTTATTAACTATCATGACCGACACAATGTGATCCATAATACTTCCATCTTGGCAGAAATTACATTCAAGCACAGGCCCCCACTAGAAGGTAGTGATGACATTCAGATGCTGCGAACGTCTTTTTAATCCTTAAAGGAAGGATTGTGAGCTTTACTTACCATATATATTGGTCAAATGATGCCCTATGCCGGAACACTGCCTTTTTTTTTTTCTTCAGTCTTGGCAATGCAGAGACAATTTGTTGCGAAACACTGCCATTGCTGGTCATTCAGTATAATCTGAAGATGGAAAAGTCCACTGTTAGCACATTTACTACAAGCAATACAAAAAATCATGATTTTTATAAAGGGTAAACAGATCAATACTATGGAGTTTGTATTATTGTGAAAATCAGCAGCTCATTAGAAAATCTAATCTCGATTTGTGTTTTTAACCTACCATACTACTCTGAATCTCATGCCTCATTTGGCAACACCCTCTAAACAACTGTAGAAGGTACATTAGGACATAGATAGAGATCTTTTTGCCAGCCAAGTGGCAGCGTACCCCTCTCACTTTATTTGTTTTAGGATATGGTACACCAGTAGCAATTAAGCCAGCTGATAAGTTGAGAGGTAGGGTTATGCTACAGTTAATAGGAATAATAAAAGCTATGAATAGCATATTCATAATCATCATTTGAGCCAAATCCTAGCAGTTCAGCAATAGTGAAGTTGAGACTCTTATGCTAAATTTCTCGTTCGTTCAAATTTAGAGGCCTTAAAAAGTGCCCTAATTTCGTACATTTTACCATCATAGCTTTCACTTGGGCATTCGGTCTACCCTGCTACTCATTTCATTAGCAAGATAAATGTCTCTTACTGCTTGCTAGGCATCAACAGAGTGGCCCTCATGTCTGACAACATCTTTAGAGGTGAAAAAACGTGGAACAAACAGTAAAAAACCGAAGGAGATAAGACCAAATGTGAAAAGTGAACGGATTTTGAGAAAAAACAAAGTAGTAAGAAAAATATGAGGTGTACGAATGTCACAGTGTTGGGTTGACCTCCCATGTAACTGGCATTAATCTGAACATACAATTTTTAGAAAAAAACAGGATGTTTTAAAAAAACAAAATTATGAAAGCAATGTAGTTGGGGACATCACTGAAATGTGAGACATGTCGAAAAGTACAATGCCACCTTAGTGAATACAAATTACAAGAAGCCCTTATGAGCATGTCTAAGAAAATCTCGGATTATACGGAGTGTGATATTGTACTATATACATATTTTCTATGAATGAGTGCAGCCATATGTCACATGTTAATTTGAAGGTGAAAAACATCCATGTGTGTGTTACAAAAAACAACGTAAGTCCACGCATTCATTATGACCTTTTGGTTGAACGGTATTCAGGTGGTTGATCCAATATATTTCCCTACGTAACAAATGTTGTGTGTTGTCTCTTCCTGGAAGCATTCTGACTTGTTCCAAAACTAGGAAACGTAACTGACTGGGGTTATGGTGGTGCCTGTTGCAATGAGTTGCCAACAGTGATTTAGAATTCATGGTTCCCGCGTTACTTTTGTGTTCTATGAGACTGGTTTCAATTTTCCGCTCAGTTTTGCCTACGTAGGTCAATCCACAAGGACATTTAATCATGTATATAAGATTACTGATGTCGCAAGTGGCTGTAACTTTCAATTTTATGGATGTACCTTTGTTGGGTTGTGTGATTTGACTACCTTTTATGATTACATTGCAATTGCCACAATTGTGACACGGTAAGGTCCTTTTGTACGTCTGCGTTTTGGTATCGTCAGCTCGGTTGAGAATTTCTTGGATATTACTCGTGCGTAAGTACGCAAATCTGGGTGATTTTTCGAAAATTCCATTACAATCCTCTTCCAGCGTGAGTAGTGACCAATGTTTCAAAATGGTTTTCTTAATGTTAAAACTTCTGGTAGAATATTTAGTGATAAAAGTCATTCTAGGGTCCTCTGGTGGTTTGAGTTTTGGTAAAAGTAATTGATCTCGTTCGAGGTTAGTTACTTTGGTTACAGCTTCCTCCAGAATGTTCTCTGGGAAAATCGGTCTTTAAATTTGCTGATGGTATTGGTCATACTTTCTTTGAAAAATTCTTTAGTGGAGTAAATTTGTTTGAGTCTTAGCAATTGTGAGTAAGGAAGAGGTTTTCATAGTGCTGGCTGATGAAAACCTCTAAAATGTAAAAGGTTGTTTCTGTCTGTGGGTTTTGTGTGTACCATGGTTTTCAAAACTCCATTGGCGTGATGTACTGTTACATCTAGGAAGGTTATTGCATGTTTGTCGATATTGTACGTGAAACCTATTCGATCATTCACCTGACTGAGTGTTTCAATGGCTTTAATCAGGGCCGGTTCAGTTCCTTCTTTTTAGTTTCGCTTGATTTTTACATCCGTTTCTCGGACCCAACGTCTTTTTGATTGTTGGGATCTTTTTTTTGTTACCTGTTTTCCCGCTCAAGGAACCTTCTATGTCAATTCACGTCGCAGTGACGTGAACACATATACAAGTGCCGGTTCGCGTAATGTCAATAACTACGGCGGATTCAGAGGAGGAACGCTCTTACATTACTTTCAAGTAAGCGGGGGAACGGACTCGAGAAACTCTTTATTTTACACTGCGAAAGGGTGGAAGATGGGTTTTCAATGATAATATTTCTCTTCTTGTTACAGTGTGCAAAGTGACACCATATTACATGGATCGCTCGTTTCGGCGTATAGTTGTTTAAGTGTTAGCATGTGCATGGTTTGTAGGACACTCCCCACGTATTTGAATCCACGTGATAATTTGTATCACCGTACTGGTTCACAGGCACATGTATATACGCCTTGACTTCTACCATTGCAAACGCACCGGGATTGTATGAGTGGATATCATTTTAATTGTGAGCGACTTTCAGGTACATTTGCTGACCGTTACACATTTGCTTTTTCGCACGTTCCACCACTCGGGTCACTTACTTTGTCGTCTTATTCACTGGCTTTTCTGACGAGATTCTGTGAACATTTCAAGTCACTTTTGTTTACCTGTTGTACTTTCTGTTACTCGAGTTATTCACTCACATTTCAAATGCACCATCTTGCCACGCTATTCGCTCGATTTTTATAATTGGTTTGTCATGTTGGCACCCATCACTCTTCACAAACTTCATTGAACTAAGTTTTCCATTAAGTAAATGTTCTCATAGAGATAATATCCTGGTCATGTAGATACATTGTTGTTATGTTAATTTGTTGTTTTGATAACTTAATTCGCTGTGTATTCCACTTGTTTGTAGATATATAAAGTCTCCTGACGAAGGGCCAGTCCCGAAATGCATTGGGCATATAAGGAAATGATTATGATATAAATAATCTTTATGATGAAGAACCAAACATTACAATAAAACAAGAACAAAAGAAAAAAGCGCAATTTGAATTTTTTTGAATTGGAAGAACTTTATTGAAAAAACACTTCTTGCGTGCAGCCAGGTTATGTTGCCCACGGTTGGGATAACGCTTCCACAGAGTGAATTCTTACCCTCAAACTCAGGAGTGGCCACCCGGCTGCACCTACCCACAATCACTTGGATTTACCATAGCATTAACAGAAGGAGTGCGACCGTTCATTATCATTTGAAATGTAGATTTAAAAACACATTATAAAACTATATTTAATCTTTATCATACTCACGCAAAGATGAAGAAATAGTGTGGTATTTATGATGGGAAATGTTTTCCATGTTGTGCAGATGATGCGGATATCCTTCATGTTTTCCACTCCTGTTCTAAATTGACGGTGTTTATTCAAAATATTGAGGGATTTCTAACAGATTACAGGAGTAGCTATAAAAATATCACATTCAATTATGTTGCTCAGGATTGGGGAAGATTTATTTGTGGGGAGACCAATGTATAAGTTTAGATATCTTGTGTTTATTGCTGTAGTAGTAATACAGCGGCGTATAGCTTCCACATGGTTACATCCAGAGGCTCCATCTTTTAAAATGTGGCGGGCAAAGTTTTATCATGCATATACAATTGAATTTTGTTTATATTCATTCAAAGGATTAAGAAAGCGTAAATTGGGTATGTACATCTGGGGGGGGGGGGGGGTCTTGCATAAGCATCTGAATGGATGAAATGGATATATTAGGGTGACTTTCATATTCTTTTCTCCCTTGCTGTTCTGTTCCCTTTAATGTATTTTGGTTTGTGATGTGTGTATTTTGATACTGTGGGTTTTCTATAAATAAATAAACTAAAATAAATTAAAAAAAAATTCATTGTCACAACAGGTCTTCACAATGCTCCTTGGATGTACATATTAAAGATTCCTACTGGATCACATCCAGACACTGCGCCTGACCTTCTCCCCTTGAATAATGTGTCATGCCCCACACTCCTTTCAAGAAGGTCAAATATCAATAGGAATAATAAATTTAAAACTTCCCAAATGTTGATCATTTAATCCAGGGAATAGAAGGGGCAGAGTCTTTGAGTCTCGCCTCTGTAGACTATTTGTTCGTGACAATACAGCCGCATAATGGTGCTAACGTGTTATTGCAGGGGAGGAGTACAAGCCATTTCTGAAATAATTACCAATTAGTCTAGTTTTTTAGACAGTTATTTTTTTGTCCTAACGGCTCAACTAATTTATTTCGTGGGAGGAGGCATCAATATTTTTGATACACTTCTGGTGCCCAATTTCTTAAGAAATAATTAGTGCTGCCTAAAACCTTTTAGTAGGTAACCCATGCCCCAACTACTGCTGCCGCTTCCCACTGCTGTAGCCTTGTCAACCTTATTGTTTTGTCCCTTGGAGTCGGTCCTATTAACCCTTTCGATGCTCATGACGAGCTCAGCTTGTCATGATGTACAGTTGAGCTGTGCTGATGACGAGCTGAGCTCGTCATGACACCAGCAAAATGGCAATTTTCAGCACAGGGGGGGGGAAACGCCTAGCAGCCAAGGTGTTAAAATGGTTAATCTCTATGTCTGAAAAGACCTAGCGACTCACCTCTTCATGCTCCACCTTGTAGAATACTTTTGTTGTTTCTTTTACCACTGAGCGCATTTGCTCCCTCCATTTGAATCATTGCTGTAGTCACTTGTAGAGGACTCAGTTGCCCATGTGGCCTGGTCCATTCTGCAGAAATGCCAGTATTAAATACATAAAAGATTAATACCAATGAGGCATATGCAGCACAATGGAAACACCAATACAAAGTGTTTTAACAATTGTTTCAAACTAGCATTATTCCAAGTGTACGCACAGAAGAATTGATCCAGAGTCTTGAGGTAATATGAATTTTTATGGTCAATTGTGTCCCCTATCGTAGACCCCAACGGCTCCATGTACATGCTTCTAGTACATGTAAGTTCCCTCCACAACCAGTTATGAAGACGCAAATACATTTGCGTCCAACGTTAACATGTCCTCTTTCAGATCCACCATGAATGGGTCCGATATTCAGTCCCTAAGTGTGCCTTGCCAACGTCTTTACATGGTGCACTTTCATGTTTTTCTGGCCCTGGCGAGTTGGGCCTTGTTTTCTGCCATTCAAGCTTTCTCCTGCCTTCTGCCTCTGGAAGCTGCAGCCTGAACCTGCATCTGTATCTATGACCTTTCACTCACTCCCTGCGCGGCTAGCGGTGCCTGGCTCAGCCTGCCGGCCTGCCAAGACTGTATTCAGCCTTCAAGTTATCTGCTCCGCTCCTCGAAAAATACATTCCTGTCTAGTAGTTTAGGTAAACATCCTTCCCAGCTGCAGAGCAAAGGGCCCGGCCTTTCTGTCTCCATGCAAGTAATTCATAGCTTCCGTTACCATGGTAGGCCCATGGCCCCTCACATCTCCTGTAGACACGTAGTCGCATATGCACGCACTAGCAGTCAGTATAGAATAGACTCTGCCCGAGAGACCTTTCCTTCTAGATAATACAGTTCCTCAAACACAAGATATCAGATATGATTTGGGATTAGGTTGTTCTGACACCCCAGACCTCTGTCTCCACATGTAGGGTTAAATGTCAAGTCCCCTTCACCCTCCAATTCCACGTCAATCATACGTCCTGCTGCTGCGCGCGCATCTCTGCCACATGTTTTTGCTGACTCTGCAGGATCCTTCTAGGGATCCACCCACTTATGACACCTTTCTGTGACGTTTCTTGCACACCTTCGTGTACACCCTAGTGCACGCCTCCTGTTACGTATTTCTGTTCTTATCTCGTTTCTCTCAGCTGTTACGCCTTCTGCATTCAATGTTACTGTATGAAATGACTATATATATGATTACTTGTTAATAAATCTTTGTACATGTCCATTGCAATTCCCACTCAGAACCCTCGTGGCGATGAGTCATGTTACCTGGTTCGAACCAATTCCTTTTTAAGGAATAAACCCCCCTTTAAACCTCAGATACCACGGATTCTGCCTCTTCATTTTGACCGAGTTATTCTTATTGAACTTTACCGCATAAATTCCGTATAGGTAATTAAAATTTACCACATAATTTGGCGCCCGAATAGGAACCCCTCCCCCACCCCACGCGCCGGCGGTGCGTTGCAGGCCCGGTCCCCTGCCACAGCGCTGACGGACAACTACGCGTACCCGCAGGATTTCCTGTATCTCCCTCAGGCCAACGGAGGTGACTGAGGCTGCGATCGACACCCAGACGAGGCGGTGAGGAGTGCGGAGGATCCCGACCAGAGCCTAGCTGAGAGAGCAAAGTCCGAGGTATCCGGAGGCCCACCAGTTCCGAAGTTCTGAAGTGCTTACGTCACGAGTCGAGTCCAGTCGAGTCCAGTCCAGTGTCGAGTTTCCGAGGCCTTCTGTTCCGTGCTTCCCGGTGAGTACCGTTGCTGGGGACGCATCTAGACGAGCGCATTAATTTGTGCCGGTCAAGACGGGTTTGGGTACGCAGACCCGGTCTGCACTGTTTAAGCGGTGTATCTGTACTGTTTAGCAGTATATCCAGTATGAAATTAGCTAGTTTTATTCTAATCATTATTGTTCGCTCTGAAATGTTTTAGTATGTTTTAATGTCGTGGTATGAGTGATTGTTCGATCTGCATTATTGTGGTTTACTGTATTAGTTGTGTCCAAATTCGAGTAAGTATCAAGCCCAGAGTAGCACGACTGAAATATGCCGCTGTTCTCTAAACTAAGACAGATAGGAACTAGAAAAGGGATTCTAGAAGAAGCAGTGCCTGTTCCACCTAGGGACACTCCAGGGCACTTTATGTACCACAAACACGGCCTAGATGCTGTATTATATCTCGATTTGTGGGTAGACTATACTAAAGATTTAGCAGAGAATCAGAGATGGCCCGCTACTGGGACATGGGATGCCGAGTGCATCATGAGAGTAGAGGAAGCGTTATGGAAAAAGAAAGCCAGACAGTCACAGAAAGACGCCATTGAACTATGGCGTAAAGAATCGCACAGACGCACAGAGAAAGCACTCAGAAAAGCAGAGAAACATAAAGAGGATTCAGACAAAGCCCAAGAAAACGTATTAGTTGAGGAGGGGATACGAGTAAAAGCAGAACAAGTAGACAGACAACGAAACACTCTTATGAATGGTATGTATCCTTTGCTGACGGAGGGTTTACCTAAGGCCACTCCGGAAATACCGAAGGATCTGCCCCCTCCCTTGCTCCCGACTAAAGTACATCACAAGACCACAAAGGACATATTCCTTTCTTCCTATCTAGACGACGTAGCTCCCGCATATACAAATCCACATGCTCAACCACTACCCGCTGATGGTACTCCACCCCGAAATCATCTACTCCCACCTCCGCAACGAACTCCTTCTCCCGTTCCACCCCCTGCACCTGTTCCCCCAACCTTTCCTGCACCTATTCTTCCGATCATTAACCCATTAAATCCTTTTGGTCCTGGCGCTTCGGGAGGTGCGACAGTTTTTCAAACACCGCCACCAGCACACCGATTGACTTATAGGGACTTAGCGCAACAACGTACACTTCAAGCAGCCGATTATGACATATTCAAAGAACGTCTCTCAGACTGTAGATATGATCCAGTACCCGGTAAAGATGACAGAATGATGCTCGCATCAGTACGATTACGACGAGTTACAAACTTTTTATTGTTATTACCAGGAATGGTTGATCATCTAGACAGAATATATCATTTTGTTCAAACGGGGGAAGGCCCTGAAAGTATTGGCGAGGCCATGGCTTACCAGAAAGTTGACACTCAAGCCAAGATATTACGGTTTTTCATAAACTGCCTAATAAGAGAACAAGATCGGCCGGGTGTAGACCCGGAAGAAATTAAAGCACTCAATAAATGGGGTCAGAATATAGCCGATGGAAAACATGATAAACAAAGTTGTATAGAAAACATGTACCGAAGGATCAGAAATGCAGTTATAAAAATACATGAAAGAAGACAGCCAGAACCAGAAATAGATTCAGACAAGGTCGAATCCTCAGGGGAGGAGGAAACACCAGAAACGGCAACAGGACAATCACAATTACCAGCTAGAGAAATGATAGCATATGTAGGTAAGGGAAGACCCTATAATAATTCAATGCGTCCGGTACGTCCGGAAAGTAAAATAATCTTTCAAGCTGCCATGACAAATCCAAGGACCCCCGAACATCTATTCCAGGCTACCGATAGAATACTTCAAGAACGCATGAGGTACCATGTACTCAATTCCATGGATGAACAAGAATTGGCCAGGTCAGCCGTACAATGGACTGACGATCCCGATAAATATAGTGATGATGGTTTAGCGCAGACCTTTTTAAACCTTTTCCCTGATGAACAGAAATTAGCTGGCATATATATGGTTCAGCATCTCATTACATTATTCAAAGGCCAACATTCTGATCCAGGTCCCTTACCTGATATATTAATAGAACTACTCTCGCCACAATGGAGAGGTCTAGGTACTGACTTGATTAAAGTAATTCTAGAACATCGACACAGGTATATTACTTTCCTGAATACACGGTTTGTTCCAGCTCCACCCGTAGACAGAAAAATGTATTACATAGACAGACAGAACCCTTTGCGAGAAGTGCATCCAGTCCAGAATGCTGATAATACCTTTAGACGCGTGTTTGTGTACACGCCCATAACGAAAATGGAACTATTAGAAATGAAGAAATTAGTGCCCTGTCACGATAAAGATCCAGCAGGTTTTCACCGCGAAATCAAAGATATGTTACTCATGGGGGATTATACTTACCCCGACATTATGAAAATATTAAAAGTGTTAATGCCTGCCGGTATTTACGAGAAACTCAAAGAAAAAGATTGGGAGGTAGGAGACCAAAAGATTGATTGGGCTGCATTAGAAGACGAAGAAAAGATTCGTACCCCAGGAACAGGGCTTGGGGACAAATCTAAAGCATTACCAGGATTGTTAGTGCAAGTATTGCCACGTTTATTAGCAACTAAAAAGGAGGACTGGGATGCAATCTCAGCCTGTAAACAGAAACCTGATGAAGACACTAGCGATTTTTATTCCCGATTTGAGAAATGTTTTGGTATTAATAGTGGCCTGAAAGCAAGTAGCGAGTCATATCCACATCTTTTCGTAACATAGCTAGTCGAGAATTCCCTGCCCCAAGTTAAGAATCGTGTACAGAAAGTCGAGAGCACATGGCAAGCAAATACACCTTCACAAATGTTACAAATGTTACAGTACCACCAGAATAGAATTAGAGAAGAACATGAACACGAACAGAGACGCATGAAAGACACGAAAATGAAAATGTTAGTTGCTCAGTCAGTTCCAGCTGACGGTCAGAAAAAGGGCACGACACAGACAAATAATTCAACAGCTCCTGTTAAAGGGACATGCAACTATTGTAAACAGCCAGGTCACTATATAAACGATTGTGCAGTTTTAAAACATAATATACTTACTGGAAAAACTAAAGAGAGACCGCGTCCTCTTAGACAGGACCAGGTCCAACAACAAGTACCACAGAATATCCAGCCTATGCAAGCCTCACAACAGACAGTACAGACAGTAGCGGTGCCACAACCCCAACCGATTGCTGCAACTCAACATGCATCACAGCAGATGTACCAGTATGCCCAGACTGATTATCCCGATTATCAGCGATGCACATGAAACAGCCTAGAGAGGGAAGTTGGCTTGCCTCTTATTGAGGTTCCTGTAGATCAAGAGGGTCCTTATGTACACAGTCAAGTATTAGGGAAAGACAGAAAGTTTTTAATTGATACAGGGGCAAGCCGAACAACGATAAGTCATGACGAGGTCCCAGGGGCACCCCTCTCAGGCTCACAGAATGTTTCCCTTGGTTTTTCAGGCAAGCCTATTATTAATGAAGTATCGCAACCACTTCCCCTTGCAGTTGGTCCATTAACACGTACTACAGATTTACTGCTCACAAAGTCATGTCCAGAAAACTTGTTAGGTATCAAGACTCTGAAAGCTCTAGGAGCTGTTATTTGCTGTTCTCCGGAAGGAGTACGGTTATTTCTACGTGACTTCAAAGGTCACTATGTGTTGAGAGACATTGATCCCCGATTACAGAATGTACCTGCACATTTATGGGCGCAAGGCCCCACTGATGTAGGTTGTATGCACATTACACCGTATCGAGTTACACTCAAGCCAGGTGTTGTTTTACCACGAATTCGACAATACAAGTTACCCCCCGATGCTGTAGTGGCTTTACTGAAAATCATTGAAGAGCTCATTGCACAAGGAGTGGTTGTAGAAACCAACTCGAATTTATGTAATTCTCCTATCATTCCAATTCTTAAACGTACAGATCCCAATGCACCACCAGTTTACCGATTGGTTATTGATTTGCGCGAATTGAATAAATGCATTGTACCGCAGTACCCTGTGGTCCCAGATATCTCATCTCTATTGACAGCTATTGATTCTGAAGCCACGTTCTTTACTGTTATTGATCTTAAGAACGCCTTCTTTAGTGTCCCTATTGATCCAGAAAGCCAATACCTTTTCGGATTCTGTTTAAATGGACGAAGCTTCAAATTTGCACGCGCACCTCAAGGATTCACAGAAAGCCCCAGCATCTATAGCCAAGCACTGAAAAGACAACTCGACAGTATACACATGCCTGAAAACACTGCCCTACTACAGTATGTCGATGATCTACTGATCACCGCCCGAAGCAAACCTGAATGTGAACTAGCGTCACTGACGGTTTTACATTTCCTGGCTGACAAGGGGCACAAGGTATCCCCTTCGAAACTGCAATTCTGTGTTCAGCAAGTTGTTTACTTGGGCCACTTGCTGTCCAAATGGGGGAGACAGCTAACGCCCGATCGCATCCAGTTAATTGCAGGTATGTTACCACCCAGGACACAAAAGGAGGTGCGGGCTTTTATAGGCCTCACTTCTTACTGCAGACAATGGATCCCTCAGTATGCATTTCTAGCAAAGCCACTCATTCAGTTAACAACTCAGGAGGCAGCGTCTTCGACTGTCCTCCCTTGGACTCAGAAACATACACAAGCTTTTGACGACTTAAAGAAAGCCTTATGTCAAGCACCAGTTTTAGCGACACCATGTTACAGTAAGCCTTTTACACTTTTCGTCACAGAACGTGAAGGTACTGCATTGTCGGTACTCACGCAGGATCAAGCAGGTTCACACAAACCGTGTGCTTACTTCTCTAGTACATTGGATCCAGTAGCCCAGGCTCTGCCTGCGTGCTTGAAAACAGTTGCAGCAACAGCTCTAGAAATCAGAGAAAGCGATTCAATAGTGTTAGGACATCCATTGACAGTACAAGTTCCACACTCCGTGGAAGTTCTTTAAAATCGAACACAGACTCAACACTTGACTATAGCAAGATTGACAGGTTATGAATTGACATTATTTCAGCCACACATAGAAATTAGACGTTGTAATACATTGAATCCTGCTACACTTTTGCCATTAACTGAAACAGACCCATTGGCACATGATTGCATTGAAGTCATTACTATCACGACGAAACCCAGACAAGACTTGACAGACACTCCATTACCAGATCCAGACCTGACACTTTACGTGGATGGTTCATGCATGAGAACAAGTACAGGAGAATTGGTGGCCGCCTACGCAGTCACAACAGAAACTGAAGTCATAGAAACAAATTGTATTGACACCCTTTCAGCACAAGCAGCAGAGCTCATCGCTCTGACCCAAGCCTGTATACAAGCCGAGAACAAGAGAGTTAACATATACACAGATTCCCGTTATGCATTCGGAGTTGTCCACGACTTCGGTGTCCTCTGGCGAGAGAGAGGTTTTTTGACTTCTCACGGTGCCAAAATTCAACACGGTCCCCTCATTCAAACTCTATTAGATGCAATACATCTGCCTACAGCAATATCCATCATGAAGTGTAAGGCACATACAAAAGTTACAGATACTATTTCCCAGGGTAATGACCTGGCAGACCGAACTGCAAAACATACAGCTCAGAATCAGATTCACGCCACTGACCCGACAAAGACAATAGTCGCGACACCGACACATTGCATGACAGTTAAGGATCCCGCCCTAGATGTAATTGACATACAGACACATGCTACACCAGATGAAATCAAGAAATGGATTGAACTAGGAGGGACCCAGACAGATCAAGGATGGATGACGAAGGGAAAATCTACATGGTTTCTCCCCGACTCTATGGTTCAAGTTATCATTAATACCGTACACAGTCCAGCACATTTAGGAGAAAAAGCCATGTTAGACAGTATTCAACATCTCTGGTTCAATAAACACTTACGAGCAGCAGCCAAACAGAAAGTGCGTACTTGCATGATTTGCTGTCAGTTCAACCCAGGTAAAGGCGTTCCCGTAGAGCAAGGTGGTTTTCATCCTCCCGATCACCCTTTTGAAGTCCTCCAGATGGATTATATTCAGATGGAACGTTGTCGAGGTTTCAAATATGTCCTCGTAGTTGTATGTGCACTTTCCCGTTGGACAGAAGCATATCCAGTCCCAGATTACACTGCTCCGACCACTGCCAAGCAGCTGGTTCGTGAATTCTTCCCTCGATATGGTTTGCCCCGTGTTGTATACTCAGACAACGGTCAGCCATTCTCGTCCGAGCTTATGAAGCAGGTATCACTCCTGCTAGGCTACCAATGGAAGTTCCACTGTGTCCGACATCCTGAAGCAGCAGGTCTCGTAGAGAGACACAATCAGACCCTGAAAACTCGTCTCGCAAAAATCTGTAAGGAGAAGGGTGTCGACTGGATCGTAGCTTTGCCGGTCGCCCTTTTTTACATGAGGATGGTCGCCCATTCCAGAACAGGGCTATCCCCGTATGAGGTGGTCTTTGGTAGACCGCCGAATATGTGGGGGACGCCTTTGCCTAGAAAGATTACTGATGTAGATTGTAATATGTTGACAGATTACCTTGCCTCCTTGATGTCTGCACTACAATCATGTCGTTCACAGGTCGCTGCAGCCTTTCCCGACAACACCGAGGTGAAACCGCATGACGTTGTTCCAGGAGACATCGTACTTGTAAGAAATTTCGACAGGAAAAGTCCGCTGGAGCCCAGGTGGCAGGCGCCGAAGTTGGTACTTCTCACGACGAGGACTGCAATCAAGGTCGAGGGCCGCAAAGGGTGGCTGCACTCGAGTCACGTGAAAAAATTTCGTGCATTGCCAGAGACTGACTCACCCTCCCCCTCTAAGGACTGTCCAGATCCTAGTGACTCTAAACTTCCCCTGATAGAGAAAACTCCACAGCAGGAGTATAAAGAAAAATTGAGGTCTAGCAAGTCAGACAGTTTAATTGTTTAAGTCCTCCCCTAGGTGAATCGGTTAGACGTGTTTTCTGACATGTATCCCCTAGACCCCAACAGAGAGAGAGATAGACAGAAACAGCTCAAGAAACGTGAATATTGCAAATCTCTTCGCGGCCACTGTGTTGTGACTTTATTGATTATGTTTTTTCTGAGTCTTATGATTATTGCTGCAAGTGTGCTTCTCCACATATACTATCCTATATTCAAGCGTGAAAATTCTCCCTTCAACGTCACTGCCGAGCATTCTTTTAGTGAACTGCCCCCACATGAACTCTCTTACAGACTTGCGCTGCGCAACAATACATTCATTAGTATGTTACATCATTCCCATCAGACCAGCAATGCTACTAATTGTTGGATATGTGGCCGACTCCCTCCCTATCAGAAATACAAAGGAGTTCTGCCTCTTTTTCCGTACCCGTTCACACATAATGGGTCCTGTGGTGCATGGTTTAGTTTAATAAACTCTCTAGACTCCGATTCCGTAGTCTACCAGGGTAACTGGGTATGGGGAAACCTGAACGTCGTTTTACATAAAGTCTGTTTCCCTGACAAGGAGGGTCTCCCCAAAAGGACAGGAACTGATCTAGAAAATGAAGTATATGGATTAGGTAACTTTACACTTAACCTCATGATTCTCAGTGTTGAATCCGAAACAGAACCAGTCTTGCCCGCCATGTCCGTACTTCCAGTCAAGGGTGAATTATGTGTCAGGAAGAATGGTTCAGTACACCTGGGTCATAGTAGATGTACTACTGTGATCGAATTCAGTGATAAGGGCAAGTCTACCTTCAAAGCTTCACGTCATTCCTACTTCATTTGTGGTCATACCGCCTATATACGCTTACCTCTAGATTGGGATGGCACCTGTTACATTGCATTCCTTCTGCCACCTGTTTTCCTAGCCCCTCCTGATTATCATAGAAACACCCATCTAGTACATAATAGGCCCCAGAGAGATCTCCCGATTGTCGATTATACTGAAACGGCATGGGAACAATACACAGATTTCAATAAAGGTTTTTTTCCCTACTTAGGTGCTGTCTTTAATAGTAAACTGATACGAAAATTAACTAGAACCCTTGAAGCTGTAGGGAATGAAACTACTTCCGCTCTAGGTAACTTAACAGAGGAGCAGTCTGCTATGCGGATTGTTGTTCTTCAAAATCGTCTCGTCCTTGACGTCATCCTGGCCGATAGGGGCGGAGCCTGTAAGGTCATCGGGTCGAGCTGCTGTGTTTTCATTCCAGAAAACGCGCCATCAGTATATAGAGCCATAACTCGCCTTCATAAAATCGCAAGTCTGATACATCAGAATCCTGGCACCTGGACTTGGTCCGGTTGGTTCTGGACAACGTTGTCAGCCTGGGGATGGAAAGTTCTATCCTTCCTAGGTATTGGCCTTCTCATAGTATTCAGTTGTTGCCTATGTCTGCAATGTGGGCCAGCGATCTGCGGCTTGTGCGCCACATCATGTATTCCTCATTCAAGTCCTCATTCAAAACGCCATAAGAAGAAAGAAGAGCAAATGATGTTACATGAACAGATTGATAGATTAATGAGGATTGATATATCATGAAGGGTCCGTAGGGGACAAGGAGGGAATGAGGTAATATGAATTTTTATGGTCAATTGTGTCCCCTATCGTAGACCCCAACGGCTCCATGTACATGCTTCTAGTACATGTAAGTTCCCTCCACAACCAGCTATGAAGACGCAAATACATTTGCGTCCAACGTTAACATGTCCTCTTTCAGATCCACCATGAATGGGTCCGATATTCAGTCCCTAAGTGTGCCTTGCCAACGTCTTTACATGGTGCACTTTCATGTTTTTCTGGCCCTGGCGAGTTGGGCCTTGTTTTCTGCCATTCAAGCTTTCTCCTGCCTTCTGCCTCTGGAAGCTGCAGCCTGAACCTGCATCTGTATCTATGACCTTTCACTCACTCCCTGCGCGGCTAGCGGTGCCTGGCTCAGCCTGCCGGCCTGCCAAGACTGTATTCAGCCTTTAAGTTATCTGCTCCGCTCCTCGAAAAATACATTCCTGTCTAGTAGTTTAGGTAAACATCCTTCCCAGCTGCAGAGCAAAGGGCCCGGCCTTTCTGTGTCCATGCAAGTAATTCATAGCTTCCGTTACCATGGTAGGACCATGGCCCCTCACATCTCCTGTAGACACGTAGTCGCATATGCACGCACTAGCAGTCAGTATAGAATAGACTCTGCCCGAGAGACCTTTCCTTCTAGATAATACAGTTCCTCAAACACAAGATATCAGATATGATTTGGGATTAGGTTGTTCTGACACCCCAGACCTCTGTCTCCACATGTAGGGTTAAATGTCAAGTCCCCTTCACCCTCCAATTCCACGTCAATCATACGTCATGCTGCTGCGCGCGCATCTCTGCCACATGTTTTTGCTGACTCTGCAGGATCCTTCTAGGGATCCACCCACTTATGACACCTTTCTGTGACGTTTCTTGCACACACCTTCGTGTACACCCTAGTGCACGCCTCCTGTTACGTATTTCTGTTCTTATCTCGCTTCTCTCAGCTGTTACGCCTTCTGCATTCAATGTTACTGTATGAAATGACTATATATATGATTACTTGTTAATAAATCATTGTACATGTCCATTGCAATTCCCACTCAGAACCCTCGTGGCGATGAGTCATGTTACCTGGTTCGAACCAATTCCTTTTTAAGGAATAAACCCCCCTTTAAACCTCAGATACCACGGATTCTGCCTCTTCATTTTGACTGAGTTATTCTTATTGAACTTTACCGCATAAATTCCGTATAGGTAATTAAAATTTACCACAGTCTGGTCATGCATGTGTCTGGTGTGAATAGCTTGTCAGTGTGGTTCTCTATGTGCATTCTGGTGTTTGCAGTTCAAGATTTGTCATAGGTTACCCTACTCAGGGGGTCAGCAATTGTTTAGAAAATGAAATTATGTTAACAGATTAATAACGTGGATATAAAAAAAGGAAAAGGTTACGTAAATGAAGGAATTCGAAACCGGAGGCTAAACAAAGTTAGTGTCCTCAGATTGCTTTCGGGGAGCAGTGCAAGTGGATCAAAAAAATACAGTATGGACATGGAGTGAGTCACCTCAATTGACTTTAGAAAAGTTCCACCCTTCCCAATAAAATGTAAGTTTTGGTCCTTGTTTGAGACTCTTAGCATGAGGTTTTAGGGTGCTCACATGCCAGATACACCTGAGGGTACTTAGCATCACATCATATCTTTTGCAACTTTATATAGTGCAAACTCAACCCAAAGGTATCAGATCACTTTACATGAGCACCAGTTGCGTTACAAACGGACATATTTATTTTGTTGGGCACAGGGAGATTGAATGATTAGCCCAGAATCACAGGAAGTGGAGTGTGCCTGGTTCCCCAGCTTTGAGGTCACCCTCTCTAGCTGTTATGCCACACCCTCTCCCAATCTCGATCAGGAAACTGCACTGGCTCCCAGTCAAACAGCATTTTGGGTTCAAGGCTCTTTGCATGGACTATAAAGAACTGCAGGGATCGGGCCAGCCATGTTCAAGGATAAGCTCAAATGGTATACTCCATGGAGGACGCTTTGTTCGAGTTCAGCTATTAACCTTGTAGTTCCAATTTTTAGGAGGACAACCGGAGGTGGGAAGGGCTTTTTCAGGAGCACATACTTGCTTTCTAATACCTTCAGAACTAAAAGCTGCTCCCTCACTCCTCAGCTTTAGAAAGCCCTTGAAAACCTGGCTCTTCTCTCAGGACTAGGAGATATCCGAGTATCTGCAAGAACTACCAGTTCTCTATCTATACCCTTTATACAGTGGCAAGACGCCCTTGGGTAACAGTTTGCGCTTTATATATTACTTTCATAGTCATATTAGTGATATACTGATGATGGGGCTCGTGTCTGCAAATTGAATTGTCAAGTCTCTGTAGAAGTATCTATTACCCTTCCCTCCTTTTTCTCTCTCCTCCATTGTTGAAGATATTGTGAGAAGGTGGCCTGGTATATGCTGTCCACTAATTACAGTGTGCAGCCTGTACCAGTCCACACGACCGTTAGGAGGTCAAAGATAACCTTTAGAAAGCTATCCTAGTGGTAGGTGTGGAGAGCAGCCTTCAGGCTTAATCTTTAAGGAATGTAAAGCAGCTTGTTTTACCAGAATATCACCTCTGAAATGAAAGGAGAACCACACTGTAGTTATATAAAAAATATGTATTTAGTAATGTAACTCCTAGTCTATGTGAGACTAGGGCACAAAGTAGACAATGCTGAATCAATAGCACATTCATAAATATCAAAAAACATAGCGGGCTCCAGGGGAGACAGAACCTTATACTAAAAAAATGGTATACCAACAATGACTTAGTTGCAGTGCCTAGAGCACGTAGAATCACTGGGACCCAAAGGAACCACCCAGAGGAGTGGTTGAGTGAGGAATCATGACCGCGTGCTCCGTACAACTCTATGGGAAAGTTGCAGTTTCAAAGTTACAGTTTAAGGACACTTCTAAGAGGACTTCAAGCAAACCCTTTAGAACATAGAGGGCCTAAGGCCAACCCACCAGGCAGTACTGAGGTACCCGTGTTACCTATCCCCAAGCAGCTGGGTGATTAGGGGTCAAGTGGTGTCGGAAACCTTCTCCGTTTTCAATGGAGAGCTGCAAAGAAGTACTGCTGCCAGGAGGGCGAAGAGTGTCCAATGGAATCCAAGCCTGTATTCGAGGTGAGAGGAACCTGAAAGCAGAGGGGACAGACTCTGGGTCACTTCAGGTGACCAGGGGCTCGGTAGTCGAATGCCCACTGATGTCAGGTGCTTCAGGTGTGAAGGGTTGCTTGACTCTGCATCCACGGGCCCAGGAAATCCGGAGGTGAGCTGTCCCATGAAGGATGTGGAGTGCTGAGGGAAAGGTGTCCGGCTGGAGCACCAACAAGCCTTGGCAAATGCACCCCATGTGGTCAGAGGAAACAGGTTACAGTGTGGACCAGCAAGGTCCAGGGGACTCTCCAAGCAGTGGAGAGTCAGAGCATGTCTGGAGCAACCATGTAAGCCCTAGAACAAACAAGGTGACCCTCGCCAGGACCCACAGGCCAACGGGTCCAGGTATCGCGAGGAGACCTCAAGCATGTTTGCAAAGTACCAGCACACAGGACACAGTAGAAGCCAGAAATCTTCAGTGCAAATAATGGTCTGGGTCAGGACTACACGGAGTCCAATGCACAAGCTCTGGAATCGTCACTAGGCATATGCAACTTCAAATGTACCCGGTGCACAGGGGTTCGGGTTGCACGGTCCCCAAGAGAGATACTGGTCCCAGAATCGCTGAGAGGGCAGACCGACCTCATGGACCTTTGGAAAACCACCTCCTGTGTTGCTGAAATCTTCCTTAGTCCTCAGGAGCTCGGGAGAAGCAAACTGGTCAGATGAGTTTAGGTGCCTGCTTTTGCAGGGGAGTAACTCCTGTACTACAAGGGAGATTTTCCAGTCCCTCAGCGTCATGCAGGTAGTCAAAGTACTTGGTTTCTTCTCAGCAGAATCTTGTCCAGGTAAAATCTAAAGTCCTGTAGTCAGGGAAGCCACTTTATACCCATGGGAAGGGGTTGGACAAATTCTGTGGATCCTCCTAGGAAAGAGGCAGGATAGAGGGGTGGCTACGCCTATTTCCTTGTCCAGTTTTGCACCAGAGCAGGAGCCAATGAATATGTGGCGTTGCAACGAGATCAAAATGATTGCATTATGTTACAATGCAGTTTTTACAACGCAAGTCGTTACGACTTGCACTGGAGGGCACTGGACTCGGGAATAGTATGAGGTACTATTCCAACACCAGTCTACGACCAGAAGAGAAGGTGTTGGAATAGTAAATCATATATTCCTTCGGTTAGAACGCCATGCAGCGCAGGTTGTTGTAACAACTTGCGTTGTAATACCCACGATGTAAAGGCATTGCGATTCAATGCACGTGTGGTAATGGAGGTTTCCCAGAGCCAATGGCTCCAAGAAACTGGTTTGAGCTAGACTATGCACAGGGACACCAAATGTGCCCCAGTGCATACTTTCTGGCACTCTTAGAGTGCACCCACCTAGCCCCAATACACTAAACCCTGTCTGGGAGGTGGTCACACCTCCCTGCGACAGGATGCCTATTGTTATGCCTTCTTCTGCGCGAGCTTGGCTCAGCAGCAGGAGAGCAGAATCGTGTCTGTGGCTGGCAAACGAAAACAAATTTAATTAATTCTAAAATTAAAGTTTAGATGATTTTTATGTTAGTTTGTTAATTAAATAAAATATTGAATGTGTATGTATACTTGTAAAGTGCACTGTTACCTCGTTACGTGGTGTCCTGGCGCTCTATACCGCTGGGGAACCCGTCCTGGCTTTCCCTGTGAGAGGATTTACAAAAAGGGGGGTGGTGATGAACAGAGTGTCTGAGTTAAACAGACCACTCTTACCCAGTCCAAAGATCAGGGCTTGATCCATCACCGTTATTTATCTCACTGCCCCATCCCAGCTCAGAACCTGGCTATATGCAAATCAGTCTGTCCCTGGCCCAGTGCATCATGGGAACAGGGCAGACTAAACTACCAAGCCAATTCTTCACCAGAAAGGAGACAAGCTATCGGGGACCGGTTTCTGGCATTTCAGCCTTCTTCGGCCCGGCTTGCTTGAATCCTGATGGAGCAGTGAGAAAGGGACTCATGTCTGAGTATACCCTGCCACACCTATAGTGGCCAAAAACGATTTACAAAAAGGGGGGTGGTGATGAACAGAGTGTCTGAGTTAAACAGACCACTCTTACCCAGTCCAAAGATCAGGGCTTGATCCATCACGGTTATTTATCTCACTGCCCCATCCCAGCTCAGAACCTGGCTATATGCAAATCAGTCTGTCCCTGGCCCAGTGCATCATGGGAACAGGGCAGACTAAACTACCAAGCCAATTCTTCACCAGAAAGGAGACAAGCTACCGGGGACCGGTTTCTGGCATTTCAGCCTTCTTCGGCCCGGCTTGCTTGAATCCTGATGGAGCAGTGAGAAAGGGACTCATGTCTGAGTATACCCTGCCACACCTATAGTGGCCAAAAATGATTTACAAAAAGGGGGGTGGTGATGAACAGAGTGTCTGAGTTAAACAGACCACTCTTACCCAGTCCAAAGATCAGGGCTTGATCCATCACCGTTATTTATCTCACTGCCCCATCCCAGCTCAGAACCTGGCTATATGCAAATCAGTCTGTCCCTGGCCCAGTGCATCATGGGAACAGGGCAGACTAAACTACCAAGCCAATTCTTCACCAGAAAGGAGACAAGCTACCGGGGACCGGTTTCTGGCATTTCAGCCTTCTTCGGCCCGGCTTGCTTAAATCCTGATGGAGCAGTGAGAAAGGGACTCATGTCTGAGTATACCCTGCCACACCTATAGTGGCCAAAAACGATTTACAAAAAGGGGGGTGGTGATGAACAGAGTGTCTGAGTTAAACAGACCACTCTTACCCAGTCCAAAGATCAGGGCTTGATCCATCACCGTTATTTATCTCACTGCCCCATCCCAGCTCAGAACCTGGCTATATGCAAATCAGTCTGTCCCTGGCCCAGTGCATCATGGGAACAGGGCAGACTAAACTACCAAGCCAATTCTTCACCAGAAAGGAGACAAGCTACCGGGGACCGGTTTCTGGCATTTCAGCCTTCTTCGGCCCGGCTTGCTTGAATCCTGATGGAGCAGTGAGAAAGGGACTCATGTCTGAGTATACCCTGCAACACCTATAGTGGCCAAAAACGATTTACAAAAAGGGGGGTGGGGATGAACAGAGTGTCTGAGTTAAACAGACCACTCTTACCCAGTCCAAAGATCAGGGCTTGATCCATCACCGTTATTTATCTCACTGCCCCATCCCAGCTCAGAACCTGGCTATATGCAAATCAGTCTGTCCCTGGCCCAGTGCATCATGGGAACAGGGCAGACTAAACTACCAAGCCAATTCTTCACCAGAAAGGAGACAAGCTACCGGGGACCGGTTTCTGGCATTTCAGCCTTCTTCGGCCCGGCTTGCTTGAATCCTGATGGAGCAGTGAGAAAGGGACTCATGTCTGAGTATACCCTGCCACACCTATAGTGGCCAAAAACGATTTACAAAAAGGGGGGTGGTGATGAACAGAGTGTCTGAGTTAAACAGACCACTCTTACCCAGTCCAAAGATCAGGGCTTGATCCATCACCGTTATTTATCTCACTGCCCCATCCCAGCTCAGAACCTGGCTATATGCAAATCAGTCTGTCCCTGGCCCAGTGCATCATGGGAACAGGGCAGACTAAACTACCAAGCCAATTCTTCACCAGAAAGGAGACAAGCTACCGGGGACCGGTTTCTGGCATTTCAGCCTTCTTCGGCCCGGCTTGCTTGAATCCTGATGGAGCAGTGAGAAAGGGACTCATGTCTGAGTATACCCTGCCACACCTATAGTGGCCAAAAACGATTTACAAAAAGGGGGGTGGTGATGAACAGAGTGTCTGAGTTAAACAGACCACTCTTACCCAGTCCAAAGATCAGGGCTTGATCCATCACCGTTATTTATCTCACTGCCCCATCCCAGCTCAGAACCTGGCTATATGCAAATCAGTCTGTCCCTGGCCCAGTGCATCATGGGAACAGGGCAGACTAAACTACCAAGCCAATTCTTCACCAGAAAGGAGACAAGCTACCGGGGACCGGTTTCTGGCATTTCAGCCTTCTTCGGCCCGGCTTGCTTGAATCCTGATGGAGCAGTGAGAAAGGGACTCATGTCTGAGTATACCCTGCCACACCTATAGTGGCCAAAAACGATTTACAAAAAGGGGGGTGGTGATGAACAGAGTGTCTGAGTTAAACAGACCACTCTTACCCAGTCCAAAGATCAGGGCTTGATCCATCACCGTTATTTATCTCACTGCCCCATCCCAGCTCAGAACCTGGCTATATGCAAATCAGTCTGTCCCTGGCCCAGTGCATCATGGGAACAGGGCAGACTAAACTACCAAGCCAATTCTTCACCAGAAAGGAGACAAGCTACCGGGGACCGGTTTCTGGCATTTCAGCCTTCTTCGGCCCGGCTTGCTTGAATCCTGATGGAGCAGTGAGAAAGGGACTCATGTCTGAGTATACCCTGCCACACCTATAGTGGCCAAAAACGATTTACAAAAAGGGGGGTGGTGATGAACAGAGTGTCTGAGTTAAACAGACCACTCTTACCCAGTCCAAAGATCAGGGCTTGATCCATCACCGTTATTTATCTCACTGCCCCATCCCAGCTCAGAACCTGGCTATATGCAAATCAGTCTGTCCCTGGCCCAGTGCATCATGGGAACAGGGCAGACTAAACTACCAAGCCAATTCTTCACCAGAAAGGAGACAAGCTACCGGGGACCGGTTTCTGGCATTTCAGCCTTCTTCGGCCCGGCTTGCTTGAATCCTGATGGAGCAGTGAGAAAGGGACTCATGTCTGAGTATACCCTGCCACACCTATAGTGGCCAAAAACGATTTACAAAAAGGGGGGTGGTGATGAACAGAGTGTCTGAGTTAAACAGACCACTCTTACCCAGTCCAAAGATCAGGGCTTGATCCATCACCGTTATTTATCTCACTGCCCCATCCCAGCTCAGAACCTGGCTATATGCAAATCAGTCTGTCCCTGGCCCAGTGCATCATGGGAACAGGGCAGACTAAACTACCAAGCCAATTCTTCACCAGAAAGGAGACAAGCTACCGGGGACCGGTTTCTGGCATTTCAGCCTTCTTCGGCCCGGCTTGCTTGAATCCTGATGGAGCAGTGAGAAAGGGACTCATGTCTGAGTATACCCTGCCACACCTATAGTGGCCAAAAACGATTTACAAAAAGGGGGGTGGTGATGAACAGAGTGTCTGAGTTAAACAGACCACTCTTACCCAGTCCAAAGATCAGGGCTTGATCCATCACCGTTATTTATCTCACTGCCCCATCCCAGCTCAGAACCTGGCTATATGCAAATCAGTCTGTCCCTGGCCCAGTGCATCATGGGAACAGGGCAGACTAAACTACCAAGCCAATTCTTCACCAGAAAGGAGACAAGCTACCGGGGACCGGTTTCTGGCATTTCAGCCTTCTTCGGCCCGGCTTGCTTGAATCCTGATGGAGCAGTGAGAAAGGGACTCATGTCTGAGTATACCCTGCCACACCTATAGTGGCCAAAAACGATTTACAAAAAGGGGGGTGGTGATGAACAGAGTGTCTGAGTTAAACAGACCACTCTTACCCAGTCCAAAGATCAGGGCTTGATCCATCACCGTTATTTATCTCACTGCCCCATCCCAGCTCAGAACCTGGCTATATGCAAATCAGTCTGTCCCTGGCCCAGTGCATCATGGGTGAGAGCTTTCTGCTTAATTCAGAGACTCTGTCCCTCACCACCCCTTGTTGTAAATATTTTTGTCCACCCTAAGCGTGGAAGGGTATTCTCAGATGTGAGACCCTTGCTCATTGCACCATCAGGATTCAAGCAAACCGGGCCGAAGACGGCTGTAATGCCAGAAACCGGTCCCCGGGAGCTTGTTTCCTTCCCAGTGTAAGAATTGGCTTTTGTAGTTTGGTTTGCCCTGTTCCCATCATGCACTGGGACAGGAACAGACTAATTTGCATACAGCCAGGTTCTGAAACTGGGATGGTGCAGTGAGCTAAAAAACGGTGTTGGATCTAGCCCTGATCTCTTGACTGGGTGAGAGCTTTCTGCTTAATTCAGAGACTCTGTCCCTCACCACCCCTTGTTGTAAATATTTTTGTCCACCCTAAGCGTGGAAGGGTATTCTCAGATGTGAGACCCTTGCTCATTGCACCATCAGGATTCAAGCAAACCGGGCCGAAGACGGCTGTAATGCCAGAAACCGGTCCCCGGGAGCTTGTTTCCTTCCCAGTGTAAGAATTGGCTTTTGTAGTTTGGTTTGCCCTGTTCCCATCATGCACTGGGACAGGAACAGACTAATTTGCATACAGCCAGGTTCTGAAACTGGGATGGTGCAGTGAGCTAAAAAACGGTGTTGGATCTAGCCCTGATCTCTTGACTGGGTGAGAGCTTTCTGCTTAATTCAGAGACTCTGTCCCTCACCACCCCTTGTTGTAAATATTTTTGTCCACCCTAAGCGTGGAAGGGTATTCTCAGATGTGAGACCCTTGCTCATTGCACCATCAGGATTCAAGCAAACCGGGCCGAAGACGGCTGTAATGCCAGAAACCGGTCCCCGGGAGCTTGTTTCCTTCCCAGTGTAAGAATTGGCTTTTGTAGTTTGGTTTGCCCTGTTCCCATCATGCACTGGGACAGGAACAGACTAATTTGCATACAGCCAGGTTCTGAAACTGGGATGGTGCAGTGAGCTAAAAAACGGTGTTGGATCTAGCCCTGATCTCTTGACTGGGTGAGAGCTTTCTGCTTAATTCAGAGACTCTGTCCCTCACCACCCCTTGTTGTAAATATTTTTGTCCACCCTAAGCGTGGAAGGGTATTCTCAGATGTGAGACCCTTGCTCATTGCACCATCAGGATTCAAGCAAACCGGGCCGAAGACGGCTGTAATGCCAGAAACCGGTCCCCGGGAGCTTGTTTCCTTCCCAGTGTAAGAATTGGCTTTTGTAGTTTGGTTTGCCCTGTTCCCATCATGCACTGGGACAGGAACAGACTAATTTGCATACAGCCAGGTTCTGAAACTGGGATGGTGCAGTGAGCTAAAAAACGGTGTTGGATCTAGCCCTGATCTCTTGACTGGGTGAGAGCTTTCTGCTTAATTCAGAGACTCTGTCCCTCACCACCCCTTGTTGTAAATATTTTTGTCCACCCTAAGCGTGGAAGGGTATTCTCAGATGTGAGACCCTTGCTCATTGCACCATCAGGATTCAAGCAAACCGGGCCGAAGACGGCTGTAATGCCAGAAACCGGTCCCCGGGAGCTTGTTTCCTTCCCAGTGTAAGAATTGGCTTTTGTAGTTTGGTTTGCCCTGTTCCCATCATGCACTGGGACAGGAACAGACTAATTTGCATACAGCCAGGTTCTGAAACTGGGATGGTGCAGTGAGCTAAAAAACGGTGTTGGATCTAGCCCTGATCACTTGACTGGGTGAGAGCTTTCTGCTTAATTCAGAGACTCTGTCCCTCACCACCCCTTGTTGTAAATATTTTTGTCCACCCTAAGCGTGGAAGGGTATTCTCAGATGTGAGACCCTTGCTCATTGCACCATCAGGATTCAAGCAAACCGGGCCGAAGACGGCTGTAATGCCAGAAACCGGTCCCCGGGAGCTTGTTTCCTTCCCAGTGTAAGAATTGGCTTTTGTAGTTTGGTTTGCCCTGTTCCCATCATGCACTGGGACAGGAACAGACTAATTTGCATACAGCCAGGTTCTGAAACTGGGATGGTGCAGTGAGCTAAAAAACGGTGTTGGATCTAGCCCTGATCTCTTGACTGGGTGAGAGCTTTCTGCTTAATTCAGAGACTCTGTCCCTCACCACCCCTTGTTGTAAATATTTTTGTCCACCCTAAGCGTGGAAGGGTATTCTCAGATGTGAGACCCTTGCTCATTGCACCATCAGGATTCAAGCAAACCGGGCCGAAGACGGCTGTAATGCCAGAAACCGGTCCCCGGGAGCTTGTTTCCTTCCCAGTGTAAGAATTGGCTTTTGTAGTTTGGTTTGCCCTGTTCCCATCATGCACTGGGACAGGAACAGACTAATTTGCATACAGCCAGGTTCTGAAACTGGGATGGTGCAGTGAGCTAAAAAACGGTGTTGGATCTAGCCCTGATCTCTTGACTGGGTGAGAGCTTTCTGCTTAATTCAGAGACTCTGTCCCTCACCACCCCTTGTTGTAAATATTTCCCTGTGAGAGGGCACCCCCAAGGTGAAGTCAGGCATCCCCGGCGCTGCTGGGGCCGTTGTGGAGATTAAGCAAGCTATTGCCCAGAGTTGCAGAGTGGGACCCATGGTTAGCGTAGGCACCTAGTCGAGAGAATTATCGAGTCAGCGGACATTGACCCAAGACCCTGCCGCGTCGGTAATTGAACCCTGGTCCCGGGCCGACTTCTGCTTCAGGGTCTGCCGCTTCTAACCAGTGAGCCACACTTCTCCACATAATAATTTCTGTATTTGATATATGCTTGTTTCTGTATCTTTTGTGCATTGTTTTGGGGTTCAAATCATCGAAAATGCTTAAGCTGTGGTCCCTGGCTTCCAGTAACAAGTCAGCAGTGGCCCCTGCATTTCAACATTGATTCAGTGGGGGTCCCAGGGTTCAAGTAACGATTCAGTCAGGGTCCTCAGAAGGCAAAATGTTAAGACTCACTAGTCTAGAGTTTGTACTTTCTATAAGCAGCCATCATACCTGCAGTACAGTTTACTGAGTTATAGGGGGCATAGGATAAGCCTCCAGTGGGCTGGAACATGGTTGACTGCTTTCAGGTATGGTTGGGACTAAGGATGCACTTCATATTTTAAGTGGAATCCTACACAGTAGCGCAACCACTGCCTGCAGGTACAAAATACAAACATTACAGTTTGGGCGTGGAGGCCTCATTATCCCTAGCATTTTAGGTCTTACTCTTTGAAAAAATTCCCGTTTTTATTTTACCATGGTATTCTGCCCACTATTTTCTGTAATCATATGAAAGTTTACTGAAGAGTTCACAAACCCTCCTGCATTTTTCCTTATATTCACTCAGGCGTGCCATTGGCTGACAGACCTTGGGCTGTAGAACTTGTTTTCTGCATGGTTTTCTAAAAGCAGCATTTGAGATGATATGCAGATTCCAATTTTTTGAGTTGCAGGTCACATACTCACAACATGCTTTTTCTTTGGAAGTCTTTCCTGACAAGTTAAATCCATATCTTGCATGGTTTTGAGAATACTTGAACTTGAATGGACTGCATTACTTTGCTTAAAGTAGTCAGATTTCACTTATTTTTTTATAAAGATCAGTAAATATTTTTATAAGGTTTTGTCCATAGATTAATCCCACAATTGATTTCTGGATAATATTTTGTCAATAGTTTGTTCTCTAGGGTATCTTGTGAGAAGTTTAAAGTGCAGAGTACTACCAATACCTTCTCTTTGAGGCTGCGATATGGACTCATCTTCCATGCAGCTACGGTAGGGTTGGGGAGTGTTAGAAACTGGCCTGGTATATGGTGCCCGCTAATGTAGGTGGGCACCTTGCACCAGTCTGGACAACTCTCATGGTTATTTAAGAGGTTAAAGATAACCGTATAAAATTATCCAAGTAGTAGCTGTGGAGAGCAGCCTTCCGGCTTAGTCTTGTAGGAGTGGAAAGCAGCTGGAATACCAGAATGCTATCTTATTGTATAGATTAAATGAACAGGAACCACACAAGGTATTTATGAAAATATGTATTTATTATATAATACTATCTAGTATGTTTCAGTATCTCCTACATGGAGATATACACAAAGTACACAATACAATAGCAAAGAAATCACAGTAAAAAGCACTAATACACATTGGGCCAGGACCATACATTAAGAAAGTGGTATAAGAACCACAACTTAAGTAAGGACGATGTTGAGAGGACGTAGAATCACTTGGACCCCAAGGAACCACCCAAGGTGAGTAGATAGGGACCCCACAGAGGACACGTGCAGTGTGGGAACATGACCGCGGGCTCCGTACAACTCTGAGTTGCTGGAATTGTAAAGCTTAAAGGACCATACCCAGTGGACCCTGAAGAAACCCAGTGGAAGACAGAATATTTGAGAGCCACCCCACCCATGCATACCGTGGTACCCCAGTTACCTAACCCAGGGAAGCCGGGTGCATAAGTTTGAAGTGGCATCAGAAACCGCCGTCAAAACCAATAGAGGACTTCAGGAAAGTGCCCCTGCTGGAAGAAAAGAAAGTGTCCATAGGAAACCAATTGTGGATTCTTGGTGAAGAGTACCTAACCTGAAAGCAGAGGGGGCAGAGTCTGGGTCACTTGAGTGACCAGGGGCTGGGTAGATGAGTGCAACAGTGTAATAAATTATTCTGCTGTTTGGAGCGTCCCAAATATTTATCCAAGTGATTCAAAGTAATTGATTTAGGTCATCGGTCTCAGGCTAACAGACCTTGTTTTTTGGGAGAGTTCAATATAGGCACTAGTCGAGCGTCTCTGTTGCAATCCCCACATAATGCAATAAAAATAGCCGCCGTCATCCAAAACACTTCAAACAGCATGAAGGAGATAATTATCCAAGCAACAAAACTGGCATTAATTTTAAACAGGCATCCAATAATTGCAACTAACCAAATGGGCCAGGCCCAGCTGGTATTTTTGTTGCCTCACCTGGCAACATTGAGGGAAGCTTCAAGCCAGCCAGGAAAGTCAGCAATGCTGACTCTTTCACATAGACATGCACATGTGTGCAGCATAATACCTTGCCTTTCGCTCCACTGTCTCCCGAGTTTGCTTGCTCGCATTAACTCTGAGGAAACACAACAGTGCTCAAATGGTGTCCATCTTTAACTGCAAAAAAGGAAGAAGACATTGAGTCTGTGCAGTGGGTCTTCATAAGTCCTGATGACAAACAGCTCAGAATCGATTTCATGGTTTCCCGTCTGCAGCCTCTACCACAACCCTATACCAACTTGCCACAAAGTGGGGTCCCACCCCATCGAGAACTCGTCCCACCCTGTGATAAGTTGGAAAAGGGTGATGTGACAATGCTGTCTAGTCCCTGGTTGACTTGAGGCCTAGCGCTACAGGGCTGGAGTCTTTAGTGCCCAGGGCTAACTTTAGCCGCACGTAATCAGGAGGTGAAGACTGATCCTTGATGCAGTGTTTTTGCCAAGCTGATGACTCCACAAGACTCAGGGCAGTTAGATTGTCAGCCCAGCAAATGCTCCAGACTTTGGGCCGGCCCAAAAAGGGAAACAGTCACATCACGGTCATCACAGCAACGAGCACGGTGGGTGGGGGTGTTCAGCAGCCCCAGCAAGATAACTCAGTGTTTATACACTGTGTGTGCCTGAGCTTTTTGTTTTATTTTTAAAGAAGCAATGTTAGCATTGCCTCAATGTTTTCTTTTTGACAGTGAATGTAAAGGGGGTGGAGCCCCAATGCACTGATGAGGATATTGAGTTCAAGATGCCTCAACAAGATTCAGCTGTAGGATTGCTCCCAGTGAAGACTATTAAAGAATGGCATCCCAATTTAAAAGAAATAGTGAACACAGAAGTATGGGACTTCACAGGAAAGTATATCTGACTAATCAAAAATGTAGAACAAGTCAGAGTCACACTAAAGCCAAATACAGTCTATCCAAAAATGCCACAATACAATTTTACCCCAAAGACAACTGCAGGAATAACACCTGTAATCGAAGACATGTAGAGTAAAGGGATTTTGAGGTAATCAGGTTGGGAGTCCATGCAACTCCATGATCATTTATTTACAGAAGACCAATGTTAAAAATCGGATTGTGCAGGATCGCCCTTTAGTGTTGTAGCTCCTTGTGTTCCCATAGTACCAAATTCAGCCACTATACTTGTTCAAATTGCGTTCGCTGCAGAACGATATACTGCTATTGATCTCTGCCAAGCCTTTTTCGGAGTACCATTACTTGAGAATAGTTGGTATCGCTTTTCCTTTGTATTTCAGTAGAGAGTTTTGGCATGGTGCCAAGTCCCACAAGGGTACACAGAAAATCCGTCCACTTTTAATCAGATCTTGAAACAGAAGCTATAGTCATTGCAGGTGCCCTACCAAGTCAAGTCAAGTCAAAATTTGTATAGCGCACTTCTCACCCTCAGGGTCTCAAGGCGCTTGAGGGAGGGGGGGAAAGTTATTTATCAAATATCCAGGTTTTGAGTTGTTTTCTGAAGGATAGGTGGTTCTGTGTAAGGAGGAGGTGGGTGGGCAGAGAATTCCACGTTTTGGCCGCTAAGTAGGAGAAAGATCTTCCTCCCATGGTGGATCTTTGGATGCGTGGAATCGCAGCGAGGGCTTGATTGGAAGATCGTAGTTGGCGGGTGGGGGTGTAGAAGGTCAGGCGCGTGTTGAGGTATTTGGGTCCTAGGTCATAGAGGGCTTTGTGTGCATGGGTGAGGAGGCGGAACGTTATTCTCTTGTTGATGGGGAGCCAGTGGAGGTCTCTCAGGTGACCGGATATGTGGTTGTGGCGGGGGATGTCTAGGATGAGTCGGGCGGATGCGCTCTGAATGCGTTGAAGTTTTTTCTGTAATTTGGCTGTGGTTCCGGCGTAGAGGGTGTTTCCATAGTCTAGTCGGCTTGTGACAAGTGCATGGGTGACCGTCTTTCTTGTTTCCGTAGGGATCCAGCGGAAGATCTTTTTGAGCATACGTAGGATATTTAAGCATGATGATGAGACGGCGTTGACTTGTCTGGTCATCGAGAGGGAGGAGTCTAGAATGAATCCTAGGTTGCAAGCATGGTCCGTTGGTTTGGGTGCGGTGCCCAGGGCCAGTGGCCACCATGAGTCGTCCCAGGAAGAGGGGGATGATCCTAGCATGAGGACTTCCGTCTTGTCTGAATTTAGTTTTTAACGGCTGTTCTTCATCCACTCGGCTACGTCTTTCATCCCTTCGTGTAGGTTGGTTTTGGCGGTGTTTGGGTCTTTGGTGAGGGAGAGCATCAGCTGTTTCTTCAGTAGAGCACTGAGTTCTGCATGTTTCCAGCTTTCTGGGAAGATGCCTGTGTTGAGCGAGCAGTTGACGATATCCCGGAGATGGGGTGCGATGATGGAGTCGGCTTTGTTGAAGATGCGGTGAGGGCATGGGTCGGTTGGTGATCCGGAGTGAATGGAGTTCACCACCGGATGGTGTCTTCGGTGCTGATTGGGTCCCAGGCGTCAAGGGTGGTGGTTGTGGGTTTCAGTTCGGTGGTGGTCCTCCTCCGCAGTCTGCATTGGCTCCCTGTTTCCAAACGCTGCACCTTCAAGCTGGCATGCTCAGTTTTCAAGGCCCTCTCTGATGAAGCCCCTGCGTTCATCTCTTCCATCTTGACCCCCAAATTCAAACGTAAGAAGCACGGTTGTTTGAGTTTCTCTGTTTTGGCCGCCTCTACTTGGAACTTCCTGCCACCTTCACTTCGTCTTTGCTCCAACTATGACTGCTTTCGTAGACTACTAAAAACCCTGCTCTTTCAATCTGCCTATGAATAACCCTCCTCACCCTTGATCACTGCACCTGTCAAAGAGCGCCATGAAACCGTTGGTGAAAGTGCGCGGTATAAATAATTTTAACGTAACGTGGTGAGGGGGGTGGACTGTTCGCCAAAGCTGTTATGTATGTCAATGATTTTGCTGTGGAAGAACGAGGCTAGAGAGTCGCAGAGGTCTTGAGAGGGGGTGATGTAATTGGTGCCGGCACTGGGGTTGGTAAACTCTTTGACGATGTTGAAGAATTCCTTGCTGTTGTGGGCGTTGTTGTCGAGTCGATCCTTGAATGCTGATTTCGTGGTGGATCGGTTTAGCTGATGGTGTTTACGGGTGGCATTCTTGAGGGCGGTCATGTTGTTTGTGGTTGGGTTTTTTCGCCAGGCTTTGTCGAGGGTGCGGCAGGTCTTTTTGGATTTCTTAAGTTCGTCATTGAACCAGGGGGCTTTTTTGATACCTGGTTTGTTGTGATTGTTTTTCAAGGGTGCTAATTCGTTAGCGCAATGTGTGATCCATTGTGTGAGGTTGATGGCTGCTTCATTTGGGTCCAGGGATTTGGCGGGAGGGTTTTGAAAAAGTGATGTGTTGATGATGTGTTGATGACATACGTGTGGCATCAGACACGAGAAGCCTGTAAACAGGATGCAATGGCACTTTAGAATCACCTGGCTGAAAATGGACACAAAGTGTCACCAGGGATGTTGCAATACAGTGAGAAAGAAATTCAGTACCTGGGACACAACAATGAGAAAGGAGCAAGAAAGCCGCCAGAGAGTGGAAGAAATTCTGCGAATGAATCTACCTCAAGCACACAAAGAAGTCAGGATGTTTTGGGAATGGTTGGCTACTGTAGAAACCACACTTTTCCCAAGAGACAACGGCTTTTGCTGAGGATGACACACTAAGCTGTACCTGAACTGCTGCCTCAGGACAACGATTGCTAGAAAGCTTTCCTAGAGCTGAGAGAAAGTCTCAGTCATGCCCTGGCACTAGGAATGCCAGATTACAATAAAGAGTGTATTCTATTTTGCAATGAGAAGGTGGGCTGGGCTCGCTCAGTGCTTAATTTGATACATTAAGATGCTCGAATACGTGTGGCTTACTTTTCAATTACCCTTGACCCTGTAGCCGCAGTACTACCTGGCTGCCTTACAGCAGTCACTGCAGTGGGCGTTAGTCTCAAAAGAAGTGAGAGCATAGTGATGGGACCGCCTTGAACTGTAAAGGTCCCATACATTGTAGAAATGTTGCTGCTCCCCCACAACCCCCACCAAACCAAAAAAAAAATACATAACCCTCAATAGACTCACACAGTATGAACAAGAGATTCTGGCCACAGAAAATGTTACTTTAAAACTCAGCCAGATTCTGAACCCATCACATTTGTTGCCAATAAGTGAGGATTGTAGTTAAATTTAACAGGATTGAATGGAGGTCATGGATTTATGTACAAAGCCAAGACCAGACATTTAAGATGAACCCCTGAATGAGCCTAATTATAAAATATATTTATTGACGGCTTATGTTTGAGAAACTATGAAGGTATCCTGAGAGCAGCGTACGCGGTCTGTACAATTAATGAAGTTGTGGAAGCTTGATGGTGAAGTATTACCTCAGCACAAGTTGCAGAATTCATTACCCTTAAAAGAGACTGTATATTCATAGCCCAATTAAAGGTGACTATATTTACAGATGGTCAGTATAGCTTTGGCATGGTCCGCGATTTTGGGCAAATGTGTTCACAGAGGTTTCATGACCAAATCTGGATCCCCGATCAGAAATGGGGAGCATGTAAAATCTTTTGGAAGCACTCCAATTACCTTCTGAAATTGCAGTGGTTAAATGTGCAGCACACAGGGGTGGCAATGGTTATATTGCAGTCAGGAACAGATATGCCAACGAGGTTGCATGGTATTGTGCACTGATGGCCTGCACATTTAATGGAACTTTAGCTTGAGAGTCTGAGACATTGGTCTTTTCTATGTTGATGTCAATATCCGACACATGGAAAGAATTACTAAGTGTACAAGAAAATGTTTTAGAAGAAAAAACAGCAAGGGTTGATCAGAGCAGGCTGTGATGAAAACGCAAATGGGGTTGTATTGCTTAGAAATGTTGAATTATGGCGGGAGGACAGGGGGATACAAGGGAATTATCGCGAACTATTGAACAGAGCGCATGCGTCTGTCCACTATGTGGATGGAGACGTGTGTACCTGGTGTCACCCCCAAGTGGGTGCGCCCCAATTCAGGTTCTACTTCTGGTTTAATTGTTATGAAGGGACGGCTTTGGCAAAGTTTGGGTGCTAAAGTGGGCGGAAAGCGGGAATGGGAACTGGGAGTTGTTCGATTTGAATTACTGTGTCTGAGAAGCATGGCGACCTCCTTATTCGTCAAATGCATTGTAACAGATGATGTACTCCATTTCAAGGTCACAATCTCTCCGCATGAGGTAGAGCGAACTGTAAGTGTAACATACACAAGGGAGACACCTAGCAAGATACGGCGGACGCTACACTTGTTGCCGTGACACGACCCTGCACACTGAACTTTATAACGTGGAATGTAAGAGGCCTAGGCAACCCGAAAAAAATCCGGCAGATTTTTGCTTATTTTGATCGCTTACACATTGACATAGCCTTTTTACAGGAAACGCACATAGCAGCCAACAGCACATCTATACTAGGCACTAGATGGGCGGAATCAGTCACCAGCTCGAATTATTCATCTTCTTCCAGAGGGGTCAGCATTTTAGTACGGAAGGGGGTACACTTTAAGATCTCAAACATACACAGAGACTCTGGAGGCAGAAGCGTCATTGTGGTGATTATGGTGAGACAGCGACAGGTAGTATTGGTGAACACTTATGGCCCTAACATAGACGACCCAGGGTTCTTCGGGAAAGTGTGGCACACCATTGCAGATATCCAGGCTGACCATATAATATGGGGTGGTGATTTTAACATAGCGTTACAGGACGGGCTGGATAGGACACTGCACACGTTGGAACCACATGTTAAAGCGAGGGAAATGCTCCGAGATGCTATGGAAGACTTATGGATGGCTGATGTATGGAGGGTTCATCACCCAGGGGAGATCATAGCAACACACATAAACGCAGCAAACAATAGCTGGTCAAGACTGGGTGTCTCACCACCGAAACAACCCCTCCACCCTTCAGGTGTCCCGTGCAGATCGATGGACAAAGGATGATGGCACTTGCGGATACCGGGTGTCGCCACAGTGTTCTGCGTCCCCAAGAACTACCTCACGCCGTGGGACCCGTGACCGGGTCAGTGGCCATCAAATGCGTCCACGGAGACACCAAATGTTACCCGACCGCACAAGTACGGGTACAACATCCTACCGACCCAGGAAGCTTGTTGACAGTCGGTTTGGTTCCCAACCTACCCGAACAGGCAATTCTAGGGAGCGACTATAGTGGTCTTCCTCATCTCCTCCAAGACACCACAGACTCTTTGAAGAAATGGTGGGCAGAGGCTCCCTTCTCCCGTGATCCCCCTGCTTCTGTCGAGACACCCAAACCCTGGAAGACCAAGGCCCAAAGGAAAAAGGAAAAGAGGGGGTTCGCCCTGGCCTGCCCAGCACATGTGGACCCTCATCCGTGGGAAACCGATCGGGAATTCAGAGCTGCCCAGCAAGAAGATCCAGTGTTGCAAGATGCTTGGGGTCGGGCACTCCCCGATGAAGACCCCTTACACGTAGGTCCCTACTTCTTCATACGGAATGGACTCTTGTATCGTAAAGGAGGAGCCCAGGCCAATACTCAACTGGTTATCCCGGGGTTGTTCCGTGAGAAAGTTTTGTTTCTGGCTCACAGTCATCTGTTAGGAGGGAATTTCAGTGATGAAAAGACTGGAGAAGCGATCCTGGAGAAGTTCTACTGGCCCGGCGTGTACGCTCAGATTAAACGCTATTGTCGGGAATGCCCGGTGTGCCAGAAAACCAGGCGGTACCGACCACCGAGAGCTCCCCTACACCCCCTCCCTCTGATCGATATCCCCTTCACTAGGGTGGGGATGGACAGTATAGGCCCCCTGTTACCTTCCAAGAGCGGCTGTAGGTATGCCTTAGTAGTAGTGGACTACGCCAAACGATTCCCTGAAGCAGTGCCTCTCCGTCAACCAACCACCCAGAACATAGCCAAAGCGCTCATTGCCATGTTTTCCAGGGTGGGGTTTCCCCGGGAGATTTTAACCGATCAAGGCACCCCCTTTGTCTCCTCCCTCATGCGCCAAGTCTGGTCCAAACTGGGGATCAAACAAATAAGAACATCAGCATACCACCCCCAGACGGACGGCTTGGTGGAACGCTACAACGCCACGCTAAAGACCACCTTGAAAAAACTGTTGGGTCTCGAGAGCAAAAGGTGGGAGGAATTGTTACCTTTGGCCCTTTTTGCCATCCGGTGCAAGGTCCAAAGTAGCACGGGTTATTCACCCTACGAACTGCTCTATGGTCGCGCCCCCCGAACACTTTTGGACATGGCTCGTGAGGCCTGGGAAGCCGAACCGGATCGGACCCGTCCTCTCCCCGAATACGTCAACAACCTGAAGACCCATTTAGGAGAGATCCGAGAGATTGTGAGACAGAACCTACTGGCCGCTCAAACGTCTCAAAAACAAAAATACAACAAAGGAACCAAACTCCGGTCCTTTGTTCCCGGGGATTTAGTCCTGTTGCTCCTTCCCTCCTCGGACCATAAGTTGCTAGGACAATGGCAGGGTCCATTCACCGTCACCAGACAAGTGACTCCCGTGACATACGAAGTCCAAATAGATGTCACCAGGGGGTCCACCCAGATATACCATATCAACCTCCTAAAGAAATGGGAGGGTCCTCGACCCGTCTTGACTGGTGTTAGCCCCCTCCCCTTTGAATGCTGCTTTGATACAGACCTATCTGAGAGCAAGAAACGGGACCTCTGCCAGACCTTGTCCTCCGTGCAAACCGTGTTTTCCTCCCTCCCAGGACACACTACAGTAGTGGAGCATGCCATCCATACAGAACCGGGGAAAATAGTCAGGCAGCGTCCGTATCGTGTCCCAGAAGCTCGAAGAGCAGTCATAAAAGAGGAAACCAATCAAATGTTAAAGATGGGCATCATTGAACCCTCCCGTAGCGACTGGAACTCGCCCATAGTCCTAGTACCAAAACCCGATGGTCTACCAGATTTTGTATTGATTTTAGGGAGGTTAACAAAATCTCAGCCTTCGATTCCTACCCCCTCCCTCGTGTAGACAAGATGGTCGAACGCATCGGCAGGGCTCAGTATATAAGCACCCTCGACCTCTGCAAGGGATACTGGCAGATTCCCTTGAGAGCCGAGGATAAACACAAAACAGCATTTTCCACCCCAGAGGGACTGTTCCAGTTTAGAGTTATGCCCTTTGGCCTTCATGGAGCCCCAGCAACATTTCAACGGGCCATGAATCAGGTTCTACAGCCCCACTCCCACTACTCGGGTGCGTACCTAGACGACATCGTCATCTACAGTGACACCTGGGAGCAACATCTGTCTCATGTACGAGCAATCGTAACCTCCCTAGGTGCCTCTGGCTTCACCATTAATCCCTCCAAGACCACGTTAGCTGCCCAAAGCGTGAAGTATCTAGGATACCTGCTGGGGGAGGGACATATCCGGCCACAAGACAGTAAGGTCAGGACCATCCAAGACATTCCCTTTCCCCAAACTCGTAAAGATCTCCGAGCGTTCCTAGGCATGCTGGGATACTACAGGAGATTTATACCTAACTTCTCCCATACTGCAGCCCCCTTGACGGATCTCCTAAAGAAAACAACGAAAACGGAGGAGATCCTCAAACAACCGACCCCCTTGTTGTTACAGGCCTTTCATCTCCTCAAACATTCCCTGACCTCAGAACCAGTACTGATAAGTCCTGACTATTTCAAGCCCTTTATATTGCAGACCGACGCGTCTGACCAGGGTTTGGGGGCGGTATTATCTCAAAAAGACGAATCGGGGGCGGAAAAACCCGTTCTATATCTAAGCAGGAAGTTGTTTCCCCGTGAAACCAATTATTCAGTGGTAGAGAAAGAAGCACTCGCCATTAAGTGGGCAATCGAGAGCCTTCGGTATTACCTGGAGGGGCGGGAATTCATTCTATACACAGATCATGCCCCTCTTGAATGGATGGCACGTAACCGGGGTAACAATGATCGAGTACTCAGGTGGTTCCTCTCTCTCCAACGCTTTCGCTTCCGAACCTTACATCGGAAAGGGCTGGAACAGGGTAACGCAGACTATCTCTCCCGGTACCCACCAAACCGGACCCCTACAAGAAACAATCCTAGGGAAAGGGGATGTGAAGGGGCAGAGCTTACCTCCAGGTCGCAGCGACCCCGTACGAACGCCCATAGGGGCGACAACACTAACCTGCAGCCCAAACCGGCTACACCTCTCTCTGTCTCCCTGCAGGTACCGACAGCATCGCCGGAGCCCAGCGGACCGGAAACGACCTGGATTGACCCCGGAAGTGCAACGGCCACTAAAGGACCGGAAGTGACCCCGCCTGACCCCGGAAGCCTTTCCTCAGCGACCCGAGGGGATCGTATAAAGACCGGCAACACAGAGGTGGAGTGGTTCCCAGCGGTGGACTCGTGGCAGGAGTTGGCGAGACGCGAAGGACCAGCGGCGGAGGTTGTAGGAGAGTGGACGCGAGGAGAGAGCGGAGAAGAGGAAGAACTGTGGTGCGAGGATTGGTGGCATCCTCAGGAGGTGGCTGGAAAGCGGCCGTAACTCGGATGAGAGTTACGGCGGGGCACGTGAGTAATCTGTTATCATTCTCCGTGTTTTCCCCACCCTGTGTAATTAGTGTAAATAGTGTTAATCTTGTACAGATATCACGAGCACCCGCACTGTATAATATAGTCACCCCTACACTGTATGATACCTACCACACACCCCCCCCCCGTCACGATACCCACTCTATTCCGAAGCCCCTGTACTTTCTCTTCTTCCCCTACCCTACCGTCCTCCCTCACGGTCTATTTCCGTCCCTACACTCCCGGTGCCGGTGACAGTCATCTGAGTTCCGTGTGCTTTGGAACTAACTGCCCTGTGTCTTTCTCACTTACCTCCGAGGGACACCCCAACGCCCGCCAGCAGGAAGGAGATCCCCAGCCCGGCGGAGGAAGACCTACCTGTGTTCACCTCATCGGACCCCCTCTCGAGGACCCGGAGCAGGACCAGCAAGCATTGTACCCGGACACCGTGCACAAGGATTTGACTTCCTCTGTATTTAATAAAGTCCTTGCTAACCATAGCACACTACATTCGGCCTCCACGCCTGTTATTCCGGCCCGCACACCCCCACACCCCACAGTGACCCATTGTACGTGGATAACATACATAAGGCAATGGTGGATTACTTTGACCTGAACTGCCCCACGACGGAAGACCCTTGTCTATTATGGGAAGCCTTTAAGGCCACGATACGAGGGGTATGTACAAGTACATCTACGGGCATACTAAAAGACATAAGGCAACAGCTAAAAACACGCTTTAGAACAGAGATATACACAGACAGGAGACACAACAGTATTAGGAGAAATACAGGCATTACTGGCGGAACATCGACAGTTTGCAGCTGACGAGCTTAAATATGTGACCAAACGCAGAACTGCTAGAATGTATAGAGAGGGAGGCAGACCTTGTAGAGCCCTAGCTGAAAAAATGTGCTCAGGACGTACACCCCAACACATAACCGCTATACAAACCCAGACTGGAAGTGTAACGAGGGACATTAAGGGGATAACGGGTAAATTCATGGCTTCATATGGTAAACTATACGAAGCACGTCCGTCAATACCACAGGAGGACCTACTGTCCTACATGGCAGACGTGGAAATTGCATGGCTAGCTGATGGTCACAGGGAATACCTGGCTCGCCCTATAACAGTGGCAGAAGTCACGGATACTATCAAACGGCTACCGAACGGCAAAGCACCAGGGCCAGACAGATTTGTGACAGAATTCTATAAGATGTTTGCGGATTTGCTAGCCCCACACTTAGTAAGACTGTATGGAGCGGAGGAGGAGCCTAGCCTGCAGCCGTGATGGCCCCCTGATCCCTCGGCTCCGCCGATCCTTCCGTCTTCCTCCCGGCCCGCACCTTCTTTTGCTATCTATCCTGTTTGTTACCAGCATCATCGGGATCGGGAGGCGATTCTGCTTCCAGCGGTGTGTTTCTTCGCGCAGCCCCAGCAGTAGAAGTGCCGGAGCGCCCTCGTCCCCATTCAGGCGCTGGCTACAGCAGATCGGGTCTTTGTCCTGACGATGGCCGGCCATGTTTTCACTCCTGTCGGACACTGAAGCGAGCAGAGGAGACCGGCGGGACCAGCTGCTCCGATGTGTTCACAGCCGCGTGGATTTGCTTTGCTCTTCTCAATTCCGCGCTTGGGGGAATTTCGAGTCTGGAGTGCAACATTGTGTCTCCGACTTACTGCAGGCACTGATTGAACGCCTTCCTTTCCAGGGTCCCGGGTGCTGCCATCTTGACGATTGTTCCCCCGGCTGCTGTGTTTACTCCAGGCTGCTGCCGGTGACGAGGCTCGATTACCCACATCGCTCTGGCGCTGTGCATGGGGTCGACATGGGTTGTGCTGCCCCAGTGCCCACAGTCATGTCGTTTTACGCGGAACCCGGATCGGGAGACCAGCTTTGTGGCGGTGATGGTGGAGATGGTGGAGACCAGCCTCAAGGACTACGACACCTCTGCGAGCCTCGCATGCAGAGACCCGTTGCTCCTCTTCCCTCTACTGCACCACTGACGGAGGTAGAAGTGCTGTGTGCCTTGGGTACTTTGAGATCTGCCCTACAAGATATTGTACGGGACTTAGGGGACTGGCCGGACGCAATTTCCACCTATATGCTCCTGGTGGGACGGGTTGTCCCTTGATTGCAGGACACTGTGCCATATCCTGTCCTTGATTGCGATGGAGTGTCTACCCGGGTGTGTTCGGAGACATTGAAGGTGCGTGAGCCGGAGGACACTTCAGTGTTGATTGGAAAAGTGGCGGAATGGTCTGAGGACGGCGGGCCGGCTGTTACATTCTCGGAGAGGCTTGCAGTTTCTGGAGGTGCGATGTGGCTGGAGGGAAATGTCCGGGCGCCACGTTTAGCGACTCCTCGCGGGATTACTGACATGGCTTGCTTTTCTGTCCTGGAGTGGCTCTTATTGAATGGGCTTGCTGATTTTGGTGGTTCACTGAAGGACGTTGCATCTTCCTGTACCATTGTCATCTACATGGCTGTGTTTCGGATGGACTTTGATGGACACCCCCCCGCTCGGATGTGGTCACTTTGCTCGCTCACCTCTTCCAAGATGTCTACCATGAGGCTGGACTATGTCGCTGCTTCGCATCGCAGGGGGCAAGGTTGAGGTTGTCTCCTCTTGTGTTCGGACTGTTTTTGCTTGTACTGCTGGGATACTGATGGACTGCCGGGGTCATTGAATATAGGCATTGTGTTGGTGGCGGGGTCTGGGATCGGGCGGCCGGAGTGATATGTGCTGGTAGTTTTGGTTTTTATCTCTGTGGCCCTCCTCCGGTCTTCTGTGAATTACGTTACTTCTTTTCTTTTCTTCTTTCCCTTTCTAAATTTCGGGTTCTATTTCTGGGCGACAGGCACACTGCTAGGGGGGGGGGGGGGGGTAGGCCGTAGCCTCCGCATGCGTGCAGGGTGGGGGATTGGGGGTGGGGATTTTGTTTAGTTTCAGTTTCTATGGGCCTTAATTTTTTCCTTTTCTTGGTTTCTCTTCCTTTTCCCTTTTTTTCTTTGGGTCAGACGGGTGTTTAGGGGTAGCGCGGAGTATTCTTTCTGCTGCTCATTCTTTTATTATTGTGGATTTGGAAGTACTGTGTCCGTGGGGCGGGCGATCGCCAGCATGTATTGTTTGTTCGTGGTATTATCCTGAAGCGTATTATTTTTTGCTGCTTTTTCAATTATTCTCTTTCGTACTGTCGCTGATTTGCTGGTTCGTTGCCTGCCATCTGCTTTGATAAATCGTCCGCGTCTGATCCTTCTTATCTACAAAATATAAAATTAACCTAATTCCTCCTTTACCCGGCGGTCCCTCTTTCCATATGCCATGTCCTGGACACCTTTCGCATTTTGTTGTTTGGGACTGCTGGACTGCCCTATCCTTACTTTTTTGTGCTATTAATTGCTTCGAGGCCGGCCCGTGTGGTTGTGGGCCCGTAACTGTATTTCTTTGATGCACAATAAAGGTTTCAAATTTTTTTTTTTTTTAAACAAAAAAAAAAGACTGTATGGAGCAGCGCATGAGGCCCAAACTTTACCACCGTCTATGAGAGAGGCTCTACTTACCGCATTATTAAAGCCGGGTAAAGAGGAGGATAAATGCGACTCATATCGCCCCCTCTCGCTTATAAATGTCGATACGAAAATAATAGCAAGCTTACTGGCGGACAGACAAACCACTAATGCCCTTGTTGATACGGCCTGACCAGTCTGGCTTCATACCAGACAGATCTACTATACAGAACACGCACACATTATTCGCATTAGCTCACTACCTAGCGCCAGAAATAAAAGCTGTGGCAGTACTGTTAGATGCGGCTAAAGCGTTTGACACAATAGACTGGCCTTTTCTTCCCGCAGTTCTGTTACGCATGGGGTTTCCGCATATCTTTATGGGGTGGATTACGATGCTGTACACAAAATTAACAGCGCGCATTAGGATAAATAAATATGTATCAGAGCCCATTCCAATCTGTCGAGGCACTAGACAGGGGTGTCCACTCTCGCCAATGCTTTTTGCCTGAATACTAGAACCCCTAGCTTGCAAAATCCAACAACACCACCATTATTCGGCCATACAACTCCCGACACGCCCCCATACACATCTCGCTCTATGCAGATGATATGGTACTGTACGTTAAAAATCCGGAACAGCACCTTAACCCATTATTAAGAGAGTATATAAAATTCGGTCAGTATTCGGGTTTGCAGATAAATTGGGCCAAATCCCTTATTCTGGCGCTGACGGATTGGACACACCCGACGGCCTTGGACTATCCACTAGAGTGGCAAGATGAACCAACAAAGTATTTGGGGGTGTGGTTCCACAGGGACCCAGAACTGGTCATCCGTACTAACTACGGCAGAGCGATAGCGTCCCTAGAAGACAAGGTTAAACGGTGGAATAAACTGCCATTGTCCCTGGCGGACAGAGCGGCGATAGTTAAAATGATGCTTTTGCCGAAGTTCCTCTATTTGTTCAATAATATCCTTATAAAGCCACCTGCGGAGGTATTCCGAAACATTAAAAAACTGGTGCTTAATCTGCTCTGGGCGGGAAAACAAGCCAGGCTGGAATTGCACACTATGACACTACCATATGCTAAGGGAGGATTCAAGGTCCCGGATTTATATCTTTATTACCTATGCGCTCAGGCGCAATTCGCGCATTACTAGTACCACGAAATACCTTTCCTGACCCACGTAGCGGTGGAGGCAGGAGATGCAGACCCGATACCACTGGCCAATACATTACCACACAAACGACTTAGATTACACGAACACAACATTAACCCGGTTAACACTACCACGGCAGCGTGGAGACTGATGGGAAAAGCAGCAGACAGCCTACCCCTTTATGCACCGGCACTCCCGCTGGCACATCACCCGGCGCTATCAGTAACGCAGGAACAGGTTGGAGTGAATTTACTAAAATGTGCCGGGATAGACAACCTAGGCGACCTATACAAGGATGGGGTCTTCCAGACGCTAGACAAATTGGAATATATTAGTAATCCGACACTACTATTCAGTTTTAATTACTATAGACTGCAAAGGGCGGTAAAGGAGCACTATCCTAATTACCCGGAAGAACCCAAGACCCTGTCACCCTTGCAGTTGGTTCTCGCCACACCCACAGCCTCCCATTTGGTATTGAAGTTATACACAAGCATACAACAAGACATAGGAGGGAACACTGAGGGGGTGAGAGACAAATGGAGCGCAGTGTTAGAGGAGCCACTCACAGAAGACGAATGGACGACCACTTGCCTACTCACTAGCTTACTGACGCCAAATGGAAACTTGAGGATCATTCACTATAAATATCTGCACCAAATGTACTATACACCCCAGAGGTTACACAGGTACCGGTTAAGGGATGACTCCAACTGTGTTAGATGTAGACAGGAGAATGCAGACTTCATGCATTTAGCGTGGCACTGCCGCCGAGTGGCGGACTTCCGGGAGAGTGTGATACAGGCTCTAAACGAAATGCTGGGGGCATCACTTGCATGTACGGCCAAGGTTTGTTTGTTGGGTATTGTTCCGCAACTGAGAGCGCACAGGCGCAATTTTTTTGTGGTGGCACTGTTAATGGCCAAACGGAGGGTGTCTTTACATTGGAATAGCAGAAGGGGACCGACGGTTAAAAACTGGCTGGAAGATTTAACATATTGCCGAGACACACTGGCCACTTATGAGGAAGAATTGCCGATCGGGTCACGTCCCAGAGACTATTGGATGTATTTACGTACTTATTTACTAGAACATGAAACGGTGCAGACTGAAGATAATTAATTGCAAGACCTACGACAAAGTACATGACATGGAGTAAGGGATTGTCAAGTTGCAATGGGGGGGGGGAGGATGCTGTGATACAGTGATCTTAATTCTAGGGGTTCTTAGTTTTTTACCTGTTTTGATATCTTTCCAGAAAAAATATACAAAAAGTAAGAACACGGACATAATTAAATGCATTTATAGCACTGCTCTATGTTTCAAATGCCTCTTCCTGCAACGCCGCCGGTCCTACGGATGTCGGCTGATGGGCCGTGTACAACGAGAACATAATTTGCGGACTGTACACCTGTGTAGCCGGCCTGTTAAGGTTGTAGGCGCGAACATGTATATTATTTATATGACAAGTGCAATAAACTTCTTACACCAAAAAAATAAAAAATAAATCTTTGCACTATGGGTCATGCGGTTTTACTGACAGTATACTGGGGGTAACATCTAGGATTATAATACCTTCATCCCAATAATTTTCCGAGAGAATACTGAAAGTACTCCAGAGCCCGGACTTATATCACTGCACCCGCCCAAAAAAGAGTAACATAATGGGGAGCCGCAGGTTGAAAAAGTTTGGGAACCACTGCCTTTAAGGAATAGGACTGCTCCAAAAAAAAAATATATATATTTTGAAAAACTTCACTAGGAACAGGCCATGTGAGTACTTCCCATGAAGTTGCCACTGACTCCCAAAATAAAGAAGCACAAATCTACCAACCTAACGTGGGACTCAGTAAATGGTCAAAAGTTAATGTCCAGACTTACAATGACAAACTCTTGATATACATAGTATCGATTTGCAATGTGAAAGGAACATCCAAAAGACAATCCTCCCAAATTGTGAATCAATAATCATTTCTGCCCCCATTTTGTAATTCGGAGAAACGTTTCTAAATTGCAAAATTAGTTTAGTGTATAGTCAGTCAAATAGTCAAATCGACTTTATTTCGATAAAAAACATATCTTTAAAAGCAATACATACAACAGAATAAAAAGATAAAAAGCCAAACATATAAGTACAATCAGAACCATGTACGAGTCGAGTGACAGTAATAAATTACCCAAGACGGTCTAACATAATGACCAAGATTAAACAATTACCTTGAGCCTTTTTGACCTGATCACCCATGCCCAACCTAAAAACTTTGCCATACCACATACAAGCAAAGGCCGGGTATCGGGCTTCAAGATTCGCAAGGCCACAATATAATTTCTAGTACCCAGAACCTTGCACAGGGGTTTCAGCCACCTGGTTTGGGGAGCTTTATAGGCAGGACATTCTAATAGAAAATGGGGCTCAGACTCAATCCTAAGCGGACAAAAGGAGCAAAAAGGAGAGGTTTGGGCCGGGATTTTCCATCGTGCAGACAGTTCCCCCACTGGGAGTACTCCTATTCTAAATTTAAAATACAAAGCCGTCTCTAGGTTTTAAAATTATGTTGAGATAGGGTTCACGGAGGGCCACGTTTTTCACCAAAATAAAATCACTTGTGGATCTACATAAGTTGGGGTTGGTGTTTCTCCTGTCCACTACCCAATTCCAATATACTCTCTTCAGGACAGATTAGGGGGGGCTGTTCTAGTCTGCCATGCCTCCCCGAGCCCCAACTCCCCAAGCAGGAGTTTGACGTCCCTCAGCCACCTTATTTTTGACCAACCAGGCAACGATAGAACCTCCTTCAGCCCTTCCGCATAACTAGAGAGTTCAGGGACTCTCCATAAGCGGGCCCAGAGTAGAAGTGGGTGCAATTTTGCCTGGTCTTTAATTGGGCGGCAACCCATGTCCAAAAGCAGGGGCAAGGTGGGGGTGCTCTGTGGGAGGACAATCAGGTCCTTCAGAAATGTATTCTCCGAGCAGGATAACTGATCGACATTCAGGGAACCCCATAGCTCAGCCCCGTAGAGAGCCGCACTAACACCTCTCGCCATGTAAATGTCCAGCACGGGGGCGATGGGTTTGGAGGTGGATGACCGCTGTTCTTTAAGGAGAGCCCCCACCACCCTTTTATGACTCAAAAACATCTTTTGGAGATGGAAATTCCACCGCATGGTATCACTAAGACGAATGCCTAAGTAGTCAAACTCCCTAACCCTTTCCAGGGGCACCAAGTTTAATATAGGCGCCCGTCCAAGCTTTTTCGGGGGTTCATAACCAAATATTTGGTCTTGTCTGTATTAATTTTTAACCCCCTGTTCTCACAAAAGGATTGGAAATTGTTAAGGAGGTTCTGTAGACCCACCGGGGATTTTGAGATCAAAAGGGTGTCATCAGCAAATAATAAAGTGGGTACTCTCCTGCCCGCCAGGGATGGTGAATCAGAAGGATGTTTCAAAAGATGCTCCACCACTCCGTTCACATACAATGAGAACACACCCCTGGCGGATGCCCCAGCGAAGTTCTCTAAGTGGAGCTTCATCAATAAGGATAGTAAGTATGCGGGCATTCCCAGATCAGACAATACCTTCCACAGGCAACCACGGGGCACTAGGTCAAAAGCAGTCCGTAAATCAATAAAAGCAAGATACAGACTGCCTTTGCCCAGTACAACCACCTTCCAATATAGGAGCAGGAGTCTAAAAGTCTGCTCAATGGTCCCGGTGCCTGACCTAAAACCTGCCTGAAAATCAGAAATTATTTTATTATCCTCTGCCCATTGGATCACTCTACCAAGAACCACCTTTCCTGCCACCTTCTGCGAGGAATCAATTAGGCTTATAGGACGGTAATTTGCTGGGTCGTCCCGAACCCCCTTTTTGAAGATCGGAACGACCTCAGCTCCCATACAGGAGTCTGGGAAAGCGCGACCAAAATAGGATGCATTAAGCAGTGTAGAAATAAGTTTTCCCCATTCAATCTGGTTGAGGCGCAGCAAGTTGCCCGGTAACCCATCAGGGCCTGCTGCTTTGTTGGGAACAAGAGATTTAATCACATTCTCCACTTCCTTGGTGGTAAAGGATAGGTCCACTCAACCCAGGGGAGCCCAAGGATGGAAAAATCGCCCAACCCTATCCTATCATCCTGGGTAGAAGTGTAAAGGAGGGAGAAGTGATTAAACCATGTCACCTCAGGTGTATTGCATGTTATCTGGGACTCATCTGGCCTATTCCTGATCCTGACTAAGTCCCAAAAGCCCCTGGAGTCCCTCCTGGCACTAGCCTCTTTCAAATCGGACCAGAACTGATTATCCTGCTCTAGCTTGGCTACAATGATAGCGTGCCTATACTCCTTCCTGGCGGTACGAATCTGCTCACAACCCTTGCTTTTAACTGCTTCAATTAGGTCCCTTTTCGCCCTCCGACAGTTCATGGAATACCACCCCAGATTATCCTTGACTCGCCGTCGTTCACTAATGGGAAAGCCCCGGCTATGTATTTGAAATAACTCACCCAGGGCTTTAGTAGTGTCACAGAAGAGAGAGGATACCTCAGGATATTCCAAGCTGTTGGTTTCTAGCCTGCTCAAAGCCTTAGCCATAATTGATCCTATTTCCAGGACCTTCCCCTCATCCAGGGCAACCTTATGCAAATTCAGGCACCTGCCACAGTTCGAAGGACAAACTTCATGAGTAGACCGCAACACAGACGTTTCCTGAGGGCCTTTGTTCACCAGCCACTTAGCGGAGAGGGACAAAGAAAGTGGGTTGTGGTCACTGTCCGTGGAAGGAAGTACTACCATATCCCGCAATTGGGCCCAGAGCTTAAAGTCCAACAAGATGTAGTCTATTCTAGATGTATGGTCTACTCTGTTGAACGTGTGGGCTCCACAAGGGTCCGTAGGAGTTCTTCCATTCACCGCCCTCAGACCAAATTTCAATGTTAGGGCATTAAGCTGCATAGCCCGTTGGGACCACTTCTTTATAGGTGTTATTGATGGGGGGAATACCCCTCCTTGCGTCCTCATCTGAGGTACCCAGAATGTCATCTGTTGCTAGGGGCTCAAAGGTACAATTGAAGTCCCCGGCAAGCAAGACGTACATATCCGGGCTACACTGACTAAGATCATCTTCAAGCCCCGTTAGGGTTGGGAATGGCAAGCACCCTTTGGTGCCTCTAACAGATATTAAAAATCTCCAAAGACCGCCCTCTAAGTGGCCCTCTAACTGATAATCTTAACAGGTCAGGAGACTTGGATTCTCTCTTCCTGATCTGAAATCCCAAGGAAGTACTTATCCAGATAAGCAGGCCACCAGAAGGGAGACCTCTTCCTGTGGAGGGGGCGATAGCTGGGACGAAGTAAGTTATATAGCCGACTTTACAGCAAGGCTCCTGACACCAGGTCTCTTGGAAGATGCATATCCCAAAAGACTCAATAAAACTGTTCCAGTCTGGAAGATCTACATTTCTGGTAATGCCCGCAATATTCCAGTTAAAAATCCTCAAGTCGCTATTCGTTAAAACTCGCCCTCCAAGGGGTCGCAGTATAGGCGTGCTAGGGGCAGAACGGGGAGCCATTGGTAGGCCCTCCGACACCACCAATGCGCGGTAATTAACAGGAAGGGAGCAGCCGGGAGTAACCACATGCGGGGCACCAGACAAAGGAGGAGTAGAGAGAACAGGTGGGAGGATGGTCCCAAGTACATCCTCAAACATGGTCGTATTACAACTCCCGGAACTGGCAGCTACAACAGGGAGCATCTTGACAGGTTGTTGATCGTCAAGTCAACATTCCCACCCCGGCCAGTAGGAACTTGGGCCTATGTTCTGTCTAAACGATCTTGGGAGAAAGAGATCATAATGGGAATACCTGTTGTCCCTTCCCCCCCCCCCCACGCCCCCCGCCCCCCATGCTAGAGGACTGGCAAACCATGCGTTGGTTGGGTGGGGGTTAAAGTAGCTAAGGGTGCAAATACTAATACCTGAGCTGCCCTCGCTGAAGTGTTGGTTACAAGTAAACCTAGCTACCCTGGCATCATTAAAGTTGACCAGAATACAATCTCCCCTTAAATCCTTAGGCCTGGTGCCAACCCAGCTAACCTGTCTCACATGGAGAACATGGCCATCGAATGAACTAGGCAAAGGTCTGTTTTCCCTAAGCCAAAACATAGTTTTGTTTTTAAGTTCATTGTACGATTCGTGCTTACCCAGCTTAAGCATAGGGACCCCAGTGAGTATAGCTAGAAAGGGCTGGCAGTCGGGGGGCAAATTAACATGGGGAATATTGGTTGCTCCCATCTCCACCACTTTCTGCGCTTTCAAGGGGGGAGTTGAATTGCCAGTCCTAGCCCCATTACCTCCCTTGCTGGTGTTAGAACTCTAGTTTTGAGAAGGGCGACTATTGGCAGAGCCTGTAGGCCCTTTGGCCAAATTGGCCTTATTTTTGCAGTTCGTTTGGGCTTCAAGTAAAGCAGAAGCACCCAAGTCAACAGACCCTACCCTCATATGTTACCCATGTGTCCCCACTGTAGATGAGGTAGATGCATTCACCACTGTCACCCCGGGGTCCTCCCCTGATGTATTAGAAGCAGTATTATCGTCTATGGGTGTTACCTGATGAGAAGTATTCCCCGTAAACCCCTCCTCCCTGATTTTAGATTGGAGTTTAATTAAGGACTTGAGAGAGAAGAAGTGGTCAAGAGTGGCCTACTAAGGATATAGATGACAATGTTGTCTAAATATGCTGAAGCATAGGACTGATGGTCTGATAAGACCCCATTCATAAGGCGCTGGAATGTGGCAGGTGCCCCATGGAGCCCGAAAGGTAATACAGTAAACTCAAACAGGCCAGACGGTGTTACAAAGGCTGTTTTCTCTTGATCCTGGGGTCTTAGAGGCACCTGCCAATACCCTTTTGTAAGGTCAATGGTTGTTATAAACTGTGCGTCCCCTAATCTTTCGATTTGTTCATCCACCCATGGAAGGGGTTAGGAGTCACATTTGGAAATGGCGTTTACAGCTCTAAAGTCAATACAAAACCGGACCGATCCGTCCGGTTTTGGCACTAAAAAAAACAATCGGTGAGGACCAATCGCTTTGTGATGGGCGAATGACCCCTAGGGCGAGCATGTTTCTAACCTCTTGTTCTATTGCCTGTCGCCTAGCTGCGGGAATTCGATATGGTTTTTGTTTGACAACTCTGCCTGGTTGGGTGGAGATAGTATGCTCGGCCAGGGAGGTCAGAAAATATCGAGGAATATGGGGACAAGGTTTCGTATAAGGCTTCTTTTTGTTCTCCTGTTAGTTCTTGATTAATCACAAGATGAGGTAGTGTGCTTTCAGGACCAGTCCCAGGTTCTATCACATGAAGGTCTTTGGGGAGAGGGCCTAACCATTTTTTTAGAGGTTTATATGGTACAATTGGGTACGCTTAGGTGTAACTTGAACTTGGTAGGAAGTGAGTCCAACCTTCTGTTTAATCCGGAAAGGACCCTGCCAACCAGACCTGATCTTAGGGAAGCTAGAGGGTGTAAGAACCAGGACCCAGTCCCCTACTTTTAGGTGTCGTCATTTTTTTCCTTGGTTATAGAAAACCTGTTGTCTAGTTGGGCCTTTTCTAGGTTTTCATCAGCAAAGGTTCTCAATTTGGTTAGTCGTGAACGGAGGTTTTGGGTATACTCTAGAAAGGACTTTGTCTCCTCTTCCTTCTCCTGTTCCTACGATTCCGTGGTAATTTCTCGCAGGCTACGAGGCTCTCTACCATAAAGGAGCTGGAAAGGAGAACAACCCAGATTTGACTGGGTCTGGCTTCGTACCACATAGAGGGCTAATGGGAGGAGTTTGTCCCATTCTTTCCCTTCCACATGTAGTAGTTTCTTCAGGGTTAGTTTAAGGGTGGAATTATATCGTTCGCACAGCCCATCCGTCTGGGGATGATATACGGAAGTCTTGATGTGGGTGATATCTAGGGATTTACACACCTCCTGCATGATCTTGGAGACAAATGGGGTCCCTTGATCCGTAAGGATTTTCCGCGGGAACCCGACTCGGGAGAATAGTTCTAGGAGTCGGTCACTGATGTTTTGACTGGTAAGGGTGGGTAATGGAAAAGCTTCCGGATGACTTGTGGCATAATCTACCATGACTAGTGCATAGAGATTTCCTTTCAGAGTGTGGGGAAGCGGAAAGATAAGGTCCATGCCAATCCTTTCAAAGGGAATGCCTATGATGGGGAGAGCTTGTAATGGAACTGGTGGTAGTTTATAGGGGTTTGACCTCTGACAGACCTCACATTCTTGGCAAAATTTTGTGGCATGAGCAAAAATACCTGGCCAATAGAAGAGACAAAGGATTGTCTCAATAGTTCTTTGGGCACCTCTATGGCCAGCCAACAGATGAGATTGCGTGAAGAAGAGGACCTGTTCCCTGAACTCTTCAGGGACCACAAGTTGTAAGGCATCGCCTTCTTTTGCTATCCTATAGAGTAGCTCCTTCTTTACACAAAACATGGGGTAAACTGGATTTTTGGATCTTGAGGACTGTTTTGTGTGATCCCATGCAAACTGAAGGGTGGGATCATTATGCTGGCTATAATGAAAATTCCTGTTAGAAAGCCAGGGGGCCTGAGTGAGTAATGAGGATTTGATTAAGGTCGTGTCAGTTAGGGGAATAAGAGTGTTGCGTAACAGATCCAGAAAGGATGGATTGTCTTGTCCCAATATGAGTTCTTCGGGTAGGGAAGGGAGTATCCCAAGCTTAGCTTTCAGGACCACCCCACTGGGAAGGAAAATAGGTAAGGTGATTAGGGGGTAGGGTTTTATGTCCCCATGAACACAACGAAAGGGGATGTCATATTCAACAGGAGGGAAGGGAAGGGGTACCAGGGACTGACGGATAACCGACTGTTTACAACCAGAGTCTAATAAGGCTTTTATAGTGACCCCACCTACCAGAACACTTACATGAAAGCTTGGTCCCATTTCTTCTGTGTGTAGGATGGAATGTGGGATGTAGTTCACGTCCATTGGTTCTTCCGTGGTCTTTTTTTTAGGGCAGTTTCTGGCAATATGTCCCCAGTCCCGGGACTCAAAACATTGAGGGCCTCTAGTAGGAACTGGATCTGGTCGGTACTGTCTGTTTTTTAAGGTGTCCATCAAGGGTTTTCCAGATTTCTTTTCTGGTTTACCAGTGGTAGAAGAAGGGTGGTTGTTTTTACCGGAGTCCCAAAGCTGGGGGTGAGTCTGGGCCCGGTAAAAAGACGTCGCCATATCGACAGCTTGTTCTGCCGTTAAGTGGGTGTGCTGCCGGAGCCAGCGTTGTACCGGATATGGCAGTGCCTCTACATACTGCTCCAGATAAATGGGAGTCATAATCTCTTCCTTAGAGTTGATCTGAGGTTTAAGCCACTTATCTGAGGCGGCTTTCCGTTTAAAATAAAGAGTTTACAGATTGCCGGTAGGTGTTCCTCTTTCCTTGCGGAAGCGGACCCTATACGCCTCCGCATCCATACCGAGATGATCCAAGACAACCTGTTTTATCTCCTGATATGCCGTGTGTCCAGTGGCATTTGCCACCTGGTAGGCAGCCTAAGCTTCTCCTGTGAGGAGTGGTGCCAAAAAGAATGGCCACTTGCCTTCTGGCCATCCTGACGCACGTGCCGCTCTTTCGAAATAAAAAAAAACGCATTGGGGTCTTCTCCCGCTATGTACTTCTGTAGGGAGACATTGGGGCCTACCCCAGCGCGAGTTTGTAACTGGGTGGTTAACTCTAAACGGTCATCAGCTACTTTTTGTAGCTGTTCAGCGTGGTTAGTAAGGGTGTCTCTCAGTAGCTCCCTGTCTGCATGGGCATTGGTCATTTGTTTCTAGACGGCCCATTCCAGCTTCTCTTGGCCACGTATAAGCTGCTGTATGAGGTTTTCCATATCGTGTGTGTGGAGGCGTACTCAAAGGTCCCACTTCTGACACCACATGTTACGTGGTGGAGAAGGAGACAGACGTTTTGGAAGCTCAAAGGAAAAATGATTTATTGGCTGAATTTTATAAACAACAAAGCAAGAAAAAAACGTATTTGAAGGAGATCTTCACTCTATTCCTTCAGAGAGTAGGGGACAGTTCTTGGAGGTTCCAGTTGTATGTCTTGATTCCTCGTACGAGTTTGCACAGGCCAAGTCCCAAAAAAAAAAAAAGATTCGGTAAGGGAGGCATTCTTGCACTATGTATGTACTGGGGAAAATGAGTGAGGGACTGACACCCGACCGTCACTATGAACTGCTTTTGGTTTTTAAGAGATAGGTGTGAGCTCCCCACTAGTCTGACTGCCCGCCCCCCTTTCCCACCTTTCGCTTATCCCACACAGCCCCCAGGTGACCCCGTACCTTCCAAAGCCACGACCTCCCCTGGTCGTGGCTGGCACTGGCGTGGTTCCAGAAAGGGTCCGGTTCCCTCTTTTCCTCTCTTTGGGACCGTGTCTCTTCATTCCGCTCGGTTTTGAGTTTCGTCTCGCCGTAGGGTCCTGGCTCCTTGAGTCCCGGGGTGATGAAGAAGGTTTCCGCTCTTCTTTCTCTCTTCCAGGACGCCGTTGCTTCAGGAGCAGGGATTTGAGAGCCTTCCCTGCTCGTCTCTGGCTCTTGAAAGGAGTTGCGGTCAGCTGACAAGGTCACGTACTCCGACACGGAAGCCATGGGTGGATAGTCATTAAAGGGCCAGCGCATTCCGCTCAGTTCAGTGGAGGGCTAGAACCAAAAAGAGGAACAAAGCGACAGGTAAGGGGGTAGTCGATCTGCATCTCCAGCGGAGGTCTCCTCCACAGACTCCTCGTCACACCCCCAAAGAATACTCTTTAAATCTTAAGGTTGTTTCCCCAGACCAAACCCTCTTAATATATACTGCCCACCAGTATGGATGACATGCGATTCCTACACCTTGTAATCCTCATTGGCTTATGTGACATTCCCTGTAGACTGATTTACATACTTGTATGATTCTTTGTCTCTGTATAATGTGTGCGTGGTGTAAAGTACTGAAGGACCCTATACTGATATGAGTAGCGCTTTACAACAAATGAAATGCATATGAGATACGGGCTACGTAAAGATGAGGGGCACTGTTGGAGGGTGACAGTGAGAAAATCCGAGGAAGAGGAAAATGGGGTGGAGGGGAAGCTAGGGAGAGATGAGGGGCACTAGTGGAGGGTGGTAGTGGGGGAGTCTGAGAAGGAGGTCATGACGGGGAGGGGCTATGGGGATATGAGGGGCACTTGTGGCGTGTGGCAGTGAGAAAATCAGAGGAGGAGGTCAATAGGGGGTGTCATGGAGGGATGAGGGGCACTGTTGGAAGGTGATAGGAAAGGTATTTACAGGTAATTGGTGTGCGCCAAAAAAGACATTCGCATCAGCGCTAAATAGCTGTCATTCCTTTCTGTTTTTGTTTATTTAATTAGCAGTCTGTCATAAGGGCTACTGTGGAACATACTTTAAAGTGTGTGCTAACTATATTTACTGTTATATTTAATGTTTTAAGTTTGAAGGTGATTTTCCGAATGTTTGTATCAGGAAAAATTAAAGTGGAGCCCAATGGTGCCTGATATGGGGCTGGGGCCCAAGGTCAGCTGTGAGATGAGGTGCAGTAGAGAGGAGTAGTGAATAATCAAGCCTGTAAGGGAGTAAGTGCATTGCAGAGTACAGGGTCAGGTGGAAGTAGTAATGAATAGGGATTCTCCCTGAAGGCTCGCACAGGAGCCCGAGAAGTGTCACTTGCCTGATACTCCCACCTCAGAAACCTCCTCTTCCCATCAAAGGAACATAACATGGAAAAAACACTTTTTGAGAGTGATAATACTTAGAAAGAGATTTGGAAAAGAGTGCTTTTTACTGGGCCTTGCCTTGTAAGACTAAGAAGAGATAAAGGAGGGCCCTGAAGCAGGCCTGCCCAGACATATATACAACAAATCAAGCCCGCAGTGTCCCACCCAAATGCACCCTTGGACCACCCAAATAAAAATTCCTGGAGCCGGGCCTGCTGCCCAATAGGTTACGAATTTGCAATAAATGGACAAAAAGCAAACACCAATTGCAACGCACAATGACCAGAAACAAGTAATGGTGTAGACTGCACAGACAACACTATCAGGAAATAAAGACAGGTCCCGCGAGAAGGGCAGAGATTTGCACAGAGCCAGAGAAACATGCCCTGGAGTTAGACAAGTACAGAAAAAAGGGTGAAAGGGGCGGAATTATGAACAAACAGATCCCGCTGAAGACCATAGGAAATGACTCAACAAGAGGGGGAAAAAGGCATGTCTTTAAATATAGTTGTAGAAGTAAACGACCAGAGAAAGCAAACACTTTGAGATGGAATGTACTCTTGTCTGACTGGAGCAGGAGGAAGACAGGTGCAACAGGCATCACTTCAGTTAATGAAGTTACATCTGATGGCCCGAAGGCATGTAAGTCCATGGTGAACAGCAGAAATACGATCTATGATCTAAAACCGTATACGCACAAACTCATGGTGAACTACCTGAAATAACAATGCACTGCAAAGGACTGTGGGGTGAACGGCCACAGGAAACATAGTAACCGGTGAAGGATCAAAGGCAACACTGAAAACAAGAACAAGGCAATGTCCTGAGAGGGGCAATATTAAAGTCAGGCTGTCTGAGCAGAAAGCTACTAATAACGAGCCAACAAAAAGAAGCTAGCCAACAGAGGACTGCACATAGAAGAGCTGTGCACTCAGATGAAAGTAAAAGCATGCTGTGCATGGAAATCCGTAAAAAATGTTACACAGTAGTGGATGAAAACAGTACTTCGCCAATAGTAAACCGATAAGAGACTAACACGAGGAACAAGCATTGGTAAATGCAGGAAAAGTGTGCTACAGACAATAGAAATGAAGGAAAAGTAAGGGGCAAGCACAGGAACCAATGAAAAGCAAGGAAAGCATAAGTTTTGTATTAAATACAAAAGATTTCACAAACAGTGTAGGCGAAACCTAATAAGTTTATCTCTGTGCACACTGCTAAAAGACAAACTACAAAATGAATTTCTATTGATTGTAATGTGTAGATATTTGAACCGATCTCAGGAGTAGTGGAACTGTACACTGAGAACGTTAATATGAGAAGCCTAAGCTTTATGTGCTGTACAAGCAACAGTATTGCACGCTTAAAATACAGATTACAATAAATGCAATATATATTTTAAAGATTTGTTTTTCTTACATCACACATACTTATGCTGCCCTACATATTTATTATCTGAGAGACAAAGGCAGAGTGATTTCACAAACTACCACATGTTAGGTCAAAAAGTGTATTTAGAAACCAATACTCCAAAACAGAGGCTGAGTAACTAAGGGTATCATTTAGAGAGAGGTGAGCAGCCAGACTTCCAGTGCGGGTCTGCCCATTTCATTTATAGGACTGCACCATATGGGTGGATCATTTTTCCAAAAGTGCTTTCACTGTTTGAATGCCGGGTAGGCCACTATGTTGCTTGAGTCCACTCAGCATTTCATGTTGTTTCAGAGACAACCCCAAAAACTGGGGAGTTGTTTTTGCGTTAGCATGCTTCACTGGAGTATTTCCTCCCATTCAATAATTTGCTCTGTGAGATTATTAGAAGTAAATTTCTCATACTTTGCACTTATCTTTTCATTGGCTTTCATTTTTCCAGAACCTGCGTTGGCCTCATGAGGTGATGCAATGACATTACAAAATACGTGTCATCTGATCAGCTTGTCACCACCTCCTGCACTTCTTCCGATTTCCAGACGAATGAAGGCCGGACTGTAAAGCAAAACCAGCCCCATACTGTAGAATGCCAGGATACTTGTCAAAGTGAGTCTGACCCACTCCAGTGTACATAGAATAGGGGGCTCTTACCCAATCAATGTTTCAGAACTCAATTGATGTAAACACACTTTAGAATTGTACATTCCACCCTGGTGTAAACCTCAACCTATCTTGCAAACATGACCTAAGGTGTCTAGATGTTCACTAGAATTTGTGAGCCCATGCACGAGTTTCTTTTCACTTCCTGAGCACATATTCCAGATTGTGTATGTGCGATATGAGCCATGACACGTTGGACAGAGGGACTTATCCTCGCTTTCGTCCTATTAAAGATCTCATGGGGATTGGTTGTTTGGAGGGATCAAAAGATATACAAAACTATTGTGTAGGCCTGTGATTAACACAGAATATGTAAGTCGCACTCAGAGTGAAGAAAACAAGTTTCTTACCTGTAACTTTGGTTCCCCAGTATTGGTAACTTTCATAGATTCCCATGCTTTGTATCATTCCCCGTCGTCGGAATGGGAGTCTGGGTAATAAAAAATACCATAGTAGTAGGTACAAAAGAGAAAGGAAAGGCCTAGGCCTCATTCCCTTTTGTAACATATCAGCCTCTTTTTGTAAAAGAGGCCAAACTCTAGGCATTAGCCAATCAGAAGAGCCTCACCCCTGGAACTTTCCTGAAGGAATCTCAGAGCCTCAGATTTTCGTAGCCGTTGTGTGCTAGACACCCTACTTGCTGAAGGCTGAGCTTTCCCCGGGGAGGTGGGTGGGCTCATGGGAATCTATGAAAGTTACCAATACTGGGGAACCAAAGTTACAGGTAAGTAACTTGTTTTCTTGCCCCAGTATTGGAACTTTCATAGATTCCCATGCTTTGTATCAGAATAGCAAGCAGTAAACACCATAAACACATTTTGCAACTAAGTACCTTATAACATTAGAAATAAAAGTACAAAATGTGTTACCCATGGAAGGTGGGATAGAAAGGAAAGCTCACCAATCACTTGAAGAGGTTTCTCAGGACAGCCTGGCCCACTGCCGCGTCATCCTGCTGCAATGACTAAGCAGTAATGCTTAGTGAACGTGTGCACGCTGCTCCAGGTAGCAGCCCTGCAAATGTCTTTGATATGTACCCCTGCAAAGAGGGCTGTTGAAGATGCCACTGATCTCGTTGAGTGAGCACGGATCCTGCCCACCAGAGGTTTTCCTGCTATCTTGTGGCAATGCAGAAGAGCACTCGAAATCCATCTTGAGATCCCCTGTTTGGACAGAGGGAGACCTTTGCTTGGACCGCCAAAGGCAATGAACAATTGCGAAGACTTTCTAAATTCTTTGGTACGCTCTATGTAGAATTTTAGACATCGTTGTAAATCCAGAGTGTGCAATGTCTTTTCTGCTGAAGTGACTGGGTTTGGAAAAAATGTCTTTAGAATCACTGGCTCATTTAAGTGAAAGTCTGTAGGAACTTTAGGAATGAATCTTGGGTTCGTCCGCAAGATGACTGTGTTCCTTTTGAACTGCAAAAACGGTTCTTGGATAGTAAGGGCTTGCAACTCCCCCACTCGCCTTGCCGAGGTAAGGGCCAAGAGCAGAGCCAATTTCCATGACAAGTATTTCAGGTCTGAGCGGTGAATCGGCTCAAATGGTTCCTTCATCAGTTGAGCCAGGACCAAGTTTAAATGCCATGTCGGAGGAGGAGACCTCACTGGCGGATAGACCCTGAACAGGCCTTTGAGGAATTGCTTGACAATTCTTGAAGACCATAATGAAGGACCAGAGTCAGATCTTCTGAATCTTGAAATAGCCGCTAAATGGACTTTGATCGTAGAATGGGACAGATTAGACTTAGCTAGCGAGAGTAGATAAGGCAGGAGTTGATGAGGTTTTGAAGTTAAAGGATCAACCTTTTCCTTTTTACACCAAATACAGAATCTTTTCCATTTCAGTCTGTATGTCTTGTTTGTTGAAGGTGCCCTTGCCTGGGAAAGGATGTCTTTGATCTCCTTGGAAAGTGTCAGACTCCACGCTGCAGGATCCGGTTGATGCACATAAAACTCCACCTCCCGACCTCACCAACACACTGCTGTTCAAAACACAGTGTGTTCGAGGGATAGGGCGAGGGAAAATAAACAGAACAAGGAGGGGACGGAAGGGGACTGCAGGGAAGGGATAGCTGAAAGACAAGAAAATGAATACACGGTTATAAATGAACACAGCTTAACCCTACCCTCATTTCATTCTCGCTAAACAGATCAAATGATCCACCTTTGTGAAGAAAGTGTGCTCCACCTCTCCCAGCGTCTATCATGAAGGACTTTGCCACAAGACGCCAAATAAACTTAAACGCTACTCTGTAAACCCCCGAGTCAGCAGGAAGCAATTAGAAAAGCGGCTCCTCCGCTCACGGTAAACAGACCAAGGGACGTCTAGAGTTTCCCTCGCAAGAACAAGGGAAAGACGAGTGCCTGTAAACAAACGACTGGATCCAAAAGCACTGCTTGTCACGAAATCACGAACAGTGTGGAATGGTCCCACCTAGCCTTTTATAGGACCACGCCCACCTCCAGGACTTCTGGGAGATGTAGTTTTTTACTTTTTAGGCAGGCGCCTAGACAGTTCCTGACAGTATGTCCCCGTCCCTAGCGCCTCCTAGGGCCAGGCTTAGCAGGGAATCTCCTGTGGAAAGATCGTACCGCACCAGGAGCATGTACATCAGAACAAAGCTCCCAAGAATCGTCTTCTGCGGTGTAACCCTTCCAAGACACCAAGTACTTAAGAACACCCCTGCACCACTTGGAGTCACGGATGCTCTTAACCTCGTATTCCATTCCCCCATCACACAACACTGGCGGAGGGGCCACCCTACGAGATGTAAGAGCGGGCTTCAGCAATTGCACATGAAACACAGGGTGTATCCGCAGTGAACCTGGCAGCCTCAGTTTATACGTTACGGGGTTCACCTGTTTCACAATGGGGTAAGGGCCGATGTATCTTGGGTGAAACACACTGCGCAACTTAAACTTAATGTTCTTGGTTGACAGCCATACCTTGTCACCCACCACATACTGACGGCTCTCTATCCTGCGGCGATCCTCCCACTTCTTGTACACCTCCTTGGCCTTGTTCAAATGCACCTGCACCCCCTTGTGAACCTTCCTCAGCAATAGGATCTTTTCCTTAACAGAAGGCTGATCGCGGAGATCTGCAGGTAAGTCAACGGGCAATGTGTTTGCATCAAATCCGAAATTAGCTTTGAAGGGAGACATCCCAGTGGAACAATGCCAAGCATTATTATAGGCCAGCTCCGCCATCCATAACAGATCTACCCAGGACTCGTGAGCTTCTTTAGAGAAACATCTCAAGTACTTCTTCAAAGTTTGGTTCAGACGTTCTGTTTGCCCGTCTGTTTGAGGGTGGAAGCTGGTAGACACATTGGATTCGATATTCAGGGCACGACACCACATGCGCCAGAATCGGGCAATGAATTGCAGCCCCCTATCTGACACGATTACTCTTGGTATCCCATGCAAACGGACAATGTTGCTGGCTAACAGCTGTGCCGTTTGGCTCGCCGTGGGAAGCTTTTTACAAGGGATAAAGTGTCCCATTTTTGTGAGACTGTCCACTACTACCAAAACGGCTGAGAAACCCTGATCAAGCGGAAGACCTGACACAAAATCCAGGCTAATGTTCTGCCACGGTTGACTGGGTGTAGGCATGGGAATGAGTTTCCCCGCTTTCTTTGTGGTTACTCCCTTGGCTCTGGCACAGATATCACAACGAGCCACCCACATAGTAACATCCTTGCTCAGGGTAGCCCACCAGAAATGTCTTTGGATGGTATCGATGGTCTTACGAATACCGGGATGTTCCACTAGCTCTCCCTCATGACACCAGCTGAACGCCTTTTTCTGCAAAGGAACAAAGGGCAAGAACAACTTATCCTGAAAGAAAGGCAGCCCGTCTCTCACCTTCCTATCAACTATGCCATGCGCCCATGTCATCCAGCCTCCAGGATAATGATGACTTCTTACGTCATCCAAAAATGTCTCAGCCCTCACTACACATAAAACTTTCCCTGTAGGAATGATGGTCTGTTTCTCTTCCTCACTCTCTGCTGGCAATGTCTGACGGGATAAGGCATCAGCCTTTCTGTTTTCAGACCCAGGGCGGAAAGTGACCACAAAATTGTATTCAGCAAAAAAGAGCATCCATCTCATTTGCCGTTGAGTTAAATGTCTGGCCGAGGACATATATTGCAAGTTTCTATGGTCAGTGTATACTGTGATGGTGTGAAGAGCACCCCAAAGATATTGCCTCCACTCTTGAAAAGCCCTCTTTATAGACAACAATTCCTTTTCCGCTATTGTATAGTTGAGTTCAGCCGAACTCAACTTCTTTGACAGAAAGGCCACTGGGTGCAATTGCCCTGTACCTACATCCCTCTGAGACAACACCGCCCCTATGGCTTCATCCGAAGCATCAGCCTCCATCACAAAGGGATGTTCTAGATTAGGATGGGACAGTACCGGAGCGGTAGTGAACGAAGTCTTGAGTGTTTGGAAAGCCTCTCCGGCCTCCGTGGTCCACTCAAAAGGTATACCCTTCCTCAAGAGCCTTGTAATGGGCACTGCCAATAGCGAAAAATGCAAGATAAAGCGACGATAGTAATTCGCGAAGCCCAAAAAACTCTGGACCTCTCTCACATTCCTCGGAACTGGCCAGTCCCGCACTGCCTTCACCTTGCGCTCGGACATTTGCAAACCCAAAGGACTGATCATCACTCCCAGGAATTCCACACTGTACACTCCAAACTCACATTTACTGAGTTTCACAAACAGGCTATGTTCTCTTAACTTAGCCAGTACCTTGCATACTTGTTCCACATGATTGTCTTCCTCCATAGAGTACACCAAGATGTCATCAATGTAGACAACTACGAACAAATCGATATATTCCTTCAGGACATCATTGATCAGGAACTGAAAAGCCGCAGGGGCATTACATAGCCCAAACGGCATGACCAGATATTCGTATAGTCCATACCTCGTCTTGAATGCCGTCTTCCACTCATCCCCCTCACGAACCCTGACCAAGTGATAGGCACCTCGCAAGTCCAAGCGAGTATAGATCACAGCCTCCCTCACTTGGTCAATCAAAACTGTAATGAGGGGGAGAGGGTATCGGTTGCGAATGGTATTCTTATTCAAGACGCGGTAGTCTACACAGGCCCTCAAATCACCATTAGCTTTTGCAATAAAAAAAAGGGGAGAGGCTGCAGGGGAACGAGAAGGTCTTATAAACCCTATGCTTTCATAATGATCGATGTACTCCTTTAAATGTGTGGTTTCAGGAACAGACAAGGCGTACACTCGACATGTGGGAATCACTGCCCCATCAATCAAATCAATCCGACAGTCATATGCCCTATGAGGTGGTAATATCTCAGCTCTGCTTTCGCTAAACACATCCTGAAATGCTTCATATTGTTTCGGAAGAACCACCTCCTTCTCTGCGGCTGTCGCCACCATAAACTGTAATGCTAGCACTGCTACAGGAGAAGACACATAGGGCACCAGATGTTCCTTACAAAACCCAGATGAGAAATGCACAGTGCATGTTTTCCAGTCAATAGAAGGGTTATGGAATGTAAACCAAGGCATCCCCAAAATGATCTTGTATTGAGGAGCATCGATTATATTTAACTCTACCTTTTCCACATGTCTCCCTTCTGACATTTCTATAGACAATTCTACTTCTGCTGTTTTCTCAGTTATGAGACCTGATTTGATGGGCTGCCCATCGACTGCCAAAACCTCCTCTGGATTGTCTCTAGGTACCCTAGGTATAGACAAACGAGACACCAACCCATTGTCTATAAAATTACCCGTAGCACCTGAGTCCAGCATAACCATTACTTGATGGGTTTTCTGCTCACACTCCAAGGTCATAGCTAGCACCAGGTGTGACTCAGTTTCCCCTATCCCAGGTGAAGATAATGAGGTGAGTTTCCAGTCGGGGGTCCCTACCTCTCTAGGCGAAGGTAACAACAAATTGTCTGACTCTCTAGCTGTAGTGGAAACAGCCACCCTTTTATTTTTGTTCCAACCTGTGGGAGTCTTGGGCTTGGAAGGGCACTCTCGTACATAGTGCCCCTTTTTCCCACAATACATACAAAGGCCTTGGACTCTTCTACGTTCTCTTTCCTCTTTGGATAAAGGGGGTCTAATAGCTCCTATTTCCATTGGTTCTAGACCAGCCTCAGCGGTACCCATAGCCCTAGGAGGGAAACTCACAGTACGGGCATAACCTTTGTCTTATTTCCTCCTGTCCCCACTCCGCTCAGTTAGCCTACCATCCAACCTTAGTACCAAATTCACCATGTCTACACATGTAGTGGGCTGAGGGTCTATCTGCGCCACCACATCCTTCAATTCATCCCTCAAACCTTGATAAAACAAAGACATTCTCTTTCCTTCTGGCCATTCCGTTTCAGCCACCAAACGATTGAACGTGGTTAGATAAGTTATCAAATCACTTCTGCCCTGACGCAAGGTTAACAACTCTTTATCCGCACTAAAATTAGTGGCCCTTCTGTCAAACACTTTCTCAAATTCTTCCCTGAAAGCCGTCCAGTTTGACAATATAGCATCGTCTCTCTTTATCAGGGGTACTGCCCAATTGGCCGCATCCCCCACCAAATAAGAGATAGCAAACGCAACCCTGGAGTGGTTCGTAGGAAAAGAGGCTGGTTTACATGAGAAGTGGAGCATCACCCGTGTCAAAAACACTTGCGTTTTGTGCGGATCACCCGCATATCTTTCTGGGGTAGCCAATGGAATAGGGGGAGGAACAGTGACCTGTATCTGAGAAGGACTAGCGAAAAAAGGATTTTTAGATAACTGCTCAACCTTGTCTTTAAGCGCAGCCGCCTCGGCTTTGGACGATGCCAATTCTTGTTGGACCAAAACCAAAGCATGTAACGCATCCTCCAAGGTGGCCATATGTACCTCAACCGGACCAGGCAGAATGCAATTCGTGGGTCGTGATTCTGTCAGACTCCACGCTGCAGGATCCGGTTGATGCACATAAAACTCCACCTCCCGACCTCACCAACACACTGCTGTTCAAAACACAGTGTGTTCGAGGGATAGGGCGAGGGAAAATAAACAGAACAAGGAGGGGACGGAAGGGGACTGCAGGGAAGGGATAGCTGAAAGACAAGAAAATTAATACACGGTTATAAATGAACACAGCTTAACGCTGCACTCATTTCATTCTCGCTAAACAGATCAAATGATTCACCTTTGTGAAGAAAGTGTGCTCCACCTCTTCCCTGTTGTATTATGTATTGAATAACAGAACCTCTGGTCCCTAGGGAATACAAGAACAGGTTAAACTCATATACCATATAGAACACCTAAAGGATTTTCTTAGTTCTGCTTGTAACATACCCCGCCTTGTGTTAGTTCATATCCATAAGATAAATGTGCTTCACCCCCACAAATCCAAGTGAATCCAATCCAAATAACTGGTTACGTGAGAACTGAAAATAATTCCTTAAAATGTACAAGAAAGGTTCCTTAATAGACACGGCAAGACGTAGCCTCCTACTACAGTCCTCCGCTCTACAAGATAGATCTCCTCGGGATCCTCAATGAAAACTTGCTCCAAGCACAGCAAGGTGTAGAACCCCACTACCTTCCGCTTTGGCACTTAAACCAAGAAACACTAGTGCCTTTCTTCGTAGCGGTAGTGTGTAGATAAGGAATCTCCACTACACTCCGCTCTCTCTGTAGCCAAAATACACAATTGCTGAACACCGCCGTGTCAGTCTCTAAATCCGCAGACTGTCTCTTTATCTTAGCCAAGAGTACGTTTCAGATACACACAGGTAGCGCGTTAAGCCACGCGCTGTCTGCTACTTACAGGACTAGAATCGCTGTCAAGGGTCCGCTCTCCCTCTAGATCTCCGCTCACGGTCTCCCAGCGTCTATCATGAAGGACTTTGCCACAAGACGCCAAATAAACTTAAAATTTCAGATACACACAGGTAGCGCGTTAAGCCACGCGCTGTCTGCTACTTACAGGACTAGAATCGCTGTCAAGGGTCCGCTCTCCCTCTAGATCTCCGCTCACGGTCTCCCAGCGTCTATCATGAAGGACTTTGCCACAAGACGCCAAATAAACTTAAACGCTACTCGGTAAACCCCCGAGTCAGCGGGAAGCAATTTGAAAAGCGGCTCCTCCGCTCACGGTAAACAGACCAAGGGACAGACGAGTGCCTGTAAACAAACGACTGGATCCAAAAGCACTGTTTGTCACAAAATCACGAACAGTGTGGAATGGTCCCACCCAGCCTTTTATAGGACCACGCCCACCTCCAGGACTTCTGGGAGATGTAGTTTTTTACCTTTTAGGCAGGCGCCTAGACAGTTCCGGACAGAAAGAGGGACATTCATGAATTCTCACTGGTCAGGAGCCATGCAGTCAGGTGTAACGACCTTGGGTCTGGATGCCAAACCTGTCCTCCGGAAATTGACAAGAGATCCGGAACTTCCTCCAGGGACATTGGAGGAACTAGCGACAGCAGATGCAGCTCGGTGTACCAAAATTGTCTCGGCCATGTCGGGGCTATAAGGATAAGCTTGCATGGTTCCGTCTTCATTTCTCGGATGAGGCGTGGAATCAGGGGAATCGGTGGAAACGCGTAAAGAAACCTCCCCGTCCAGGCTATTGAGAGGGCATTGCCCAATGAGCCCTGATGGTGGAACCTGCTGGCGTACGTCCGGCATTTCTTGTTGGTTGGCATCGCAAAGAAGTCCACCTCTGGTGTGCCCCATGTCTGAAAGAGTAGATCTAGAACCTGTGTTTTAGCTCCCACTCGTGACTGACTGAGGTGAGCCTGCTCAGTCTGTCGGCGCCTACGTTCAGCACTCCTGGTAAGTGCTCCGCCTTTAGTGAAATTCTGTGAAGAATTGCCCATTCGAGTATCTGTTGAGCTTCTCGCGACAAGAGGAGTGACCTCGTTCCTCCTTCTTTGTTTACATAATGCATAGCCGTGGTGTTGTCCGTCCTGACTAGCACTTGTGAACCCTGGAGTCGCGGAAAAAAGGCTTGAAGAGCTAGCCTGATCGCTCTCAGCTCCAACAGGTTGATGTGCAGCTTTTGCTCGCGAGGAGACCAATGGCCGCTGATCTGCAGATCCTGCATCACTGCTCCCCATCCCTCCAATGACGCATCCGTTGTCAGTATGTGAGGCGATGGAACGCTTGCGAAGGATAGACCTTGGCACAAATTGTTCTGATGTGACCACCAAATCACTGCTTCTTTCATCTCAAGTGACAACCACTTTGTCCTCGAACGATCCGTGTACTTGTTTCCACTGGAGGTCCAGTTGTTCCTGCAGGGGACGCATCCGCAGTCTGCAGTGCGGAATTAGGGGAATACATGATGACATCACCCCTAGCAGCGACTTGTAGCTGCGTACAGAAAGACACGTTTTTCCCCGAATGTCCCGTGCCAATCGTTGTAGTTCCTGTATCCTCTCTCGAGTTGGAAACGCCCTCGAGAGCTTTGAATCTAATACTGCTCCTAGGAACCGTGCTCTTCTTGAGGGCAACAGTGCGGATTTCTCTCTGTTCAAAGTAAGACCCAGATTTTGGAACAGATTGGTGCAAGCCTGCACCGCGTCCTGCGCTAATGTTCTGGTCGGGGCTTTCAGTAACTAATCGTCCAGATAAGGGAAGACCTGGAAGTGGTTCTTTTGCAGAAACGCTGCCACCGGTGCCAGCACCTTCGTAAAAATCCTTGGGGCAGAGCAAAGACCGAACGGCAGAACTGAAAATGGCTCTTGGCTACTGTGAAGCGTAGGAACGTTCTGTGTGCTGGGTGAATCGGGATATGGAAGTACGCGTCCTCCAGATAGAGCGTGGCCATGAAATCCCCCGGGCTGACCATTTTCAATATGTCCTGTAGGGATACCATCCGGAAGGATAGGGAGATGAGATAGACATTTAGCTCTCTGAGGTCCAGGATGGGGCGCCATTTTTCCAGCGTCTTTCTCACCAGAAAGAACCTGGAATAGAAACCCTGGCCCTGTTGGTTGGAGGGGACCGGCTCTATCGCCCCCTTTGCGGAGCATTTGTTGTACCTCGAGTCTTAGGAGACGCAGATGTTTCGATGGAATGGCTGCCGGGGGTCTGGGTGGAGGGACTTCCATAAATTCCAAAGTATGTCCTCGTCTTATGATGTTGAGTACCCAACGGTCCGATGTAATTTGGGACCAGTTCTGAAGGAATTTTGACACCCTGCCTCCAACTGATGATCTCTTGGAGGAGGGAACAGTAGGCAGAGCCAGGAGGCCGCTATTGGCGTTTGGACGAGTCCCGTCCACGAGCAGCCTGCTTGCCCTTGTTGTAAGGCCTTGAGTAACCCGAAGATTGGCCCTGTCTTTGTTGGTATGACTGGCGGTTTGGTTGGTATCCAGAGCTGTTCGAAGAATAGCGTTGCTGCTGCTGTTGGTATGAACCTCTATAACCACCTCCTCTGCCTCTCGCACCTCTGAAAGGAGTTTTGCGATACTGGAGGGTTCCCAGCGATCTAGCTGTTTCTGTGTCTTTTTGGATCTCTTGAAGAGTATCATCGATCAATTTACCGAAGAGGGCCTCGCCATCAAAGGGCAGATCAAGGACCTTGTTCTGGATTTCCGGTCTAAACCAAGTCGCCTTTAGCCATCCTTGGCATCTTAACACTGCCGCTCCTGCCAAAGCACGAAAGGACGTTGTGGCAATGTCCATGGCACAGTCTATTATTTCCATGGAGACCGCCTCACCCTCTTGTAAAGTTTTCTTTGCTTCCAGCACTGACTCCGGTGGAAGTTGTTCTAAATATGGAGCTATATCGCACCATAACTGGCGATCATATCGTCCTAATATTGCCAAAGCATTGGCGGCGCGAACCAGAAGGGTAGCTATTGATGAAAACCGCTTGCCGTGTTATCAAGCCGTCATCCATCCTTGTCAGGAGGGGTCGTTAAGGGAGCAGAAGGGTTCCGTGACTTCCTCTGTGCTGCCTGTGAGATGACAGAGTCAGGTTTCGGATGGCCCGTTAGCGCTGCAGGTCCATCATCTGGTGCTTTATACTTTTTATCCAGGCGCGGTAGCACAGGGACCACCGTCGCTGGGTTTTTCATGGCTTTCAAACCTTCCTCCCACAAATGTTCCACAATTGGAATCAACCTTGTTGTTTTGCGGTGAGTTTCTTTAAATCGTATAAGAAACAGTCCGTGGTCTGAGCAGGCATTACTAATTTAAATCTTCTAGCTGCACGTTCCATCAGCTGGTGGAAACTGCCGATGTCAGCAGGAGGAGAATCACCTAAGTCTTGATGAGGTGAAGCTTGGTCTGGGATGATGTAGTCATTATATTCATCCCCGTCATGATCCGAGTCTTGATTATCATCGGATGAGACATTATCATCATCATGATCCCCAACTGGATCATCGGCTGGCTCCGACGTAGCCTGAGGCACTGGCCGCTGAGGTTGAGGTGGCGTTTGTATCGGGTGCGCCGGAGGAACTACAGATGATTGGTTCCTCACTGGTGTCGAAGGAGTAGACCTACGTGGTGCTGGTCTTTCTGCTTTTGACTTCTAGTCCTGCAGCATCTTGTGAAGGTCATGCAGGTATGTTGTCGGAACTGAAACCATGTCTTGTGGCTCATAGCCCCTAGAGTGGGCCGTTTGATGATATTCGCCTTCTCCTTGGTCATATGCCTCCTCTGAATCTGTGTCTTGACTCTTGATGAGAAGCTGAGATGGGCTATTGGCATATTCAAAAGCTTCCTGTCCGTCTCCCTCAGAGTCTTCCTGGTCTAACAACATAGTCGGCGGTAAAGAGGCTACCCTTCTCGGGGATGTCATCTCAGGCGTGATTCTTGTCAAAGAAACCGTCACTCCGTAGCCAGTATCGTCGGTGGTTCCGTCGACGCCGGAGAAATCCTCATCGACGATATAGGAATTTCAGATGTCGTCGTCGCCACCGTCGATGAGCCCACCGCCGATGTAGATATTGTCATCGATGCACTCGTCTACGACATCACCGTCGTCACTGCCGTCGTCGTCACTGCCGTCGACGATGATGGTTTCGTCGTCGATGTCTTCGTCGACTATGTCGTCGGCACACTCTTCGTCGACACTGCCGTCGACGACCCCTTCGTCGACGACGACGGAGGTTTCGTCGTCGACCCTCCCGCCGACGAGCCCGTCAACGGGACCAATTGGATTTTGGGCTTCATTTTCGTCGTCGACGGAGCCACCGTCGACGAAGTCTTCGTCGTAGAGGACTTGGAACTCCTCTCTGAAGAATGTGAGGAGGGTTTTTTTGAAGGCTGGGTCTGTCTTCTCACCCTTAGGAGGCAAAACCAGTTCTGCCTTATCCGTCCCACTGTGGTGGGGGGAACTTCCAGAACCCCGGCCATCAGACTCTCTGGGGGTCTTCTTTGAAGCCTTTTTGAGGAAGCAAAGGAAGACGATTCCTCCTCATCACTGGAAACTCCATGTTTCCTTTCCTTCTGCCTCTGCAGCCATGTAAGCAGTCTTCCAGCAAGATCTCTCAAGGTCTTGGTGGAGAGAGTGCAGCAAATTTTGCAGTCCTCTGCCTTGTGATCTGGGTAAAGGCAGTAGATGCTGTCCTTGCGTTTGTCCTCCACAAACAGCCTTTTCTTCCCACAGGTGGAACAGGGCTTGAAAAGGGCTTTCTTTTTCTCAACCTCCAACAACTTGAAGAAAAAGAGTTTTCTCAAGTAATCTGAAGAAAATCCTGAAGAAATAACTGTAGAAATCTACTAGAAAGAGTTGAAATAGAGCAGAGCTCAATGGAGGCTCCCTAGCACAACGTGCGGTAGAAAATCTGAGGCTCTGAGATTCCTTCAGGAAGGTTCCAGGGGTGAGGCTCTTCTGATTGGCTAATGCCTAGAGTTTGGTCTCTTACAAAAAGAGGCTATGTTACAAAAGGGAATGAGGCCTAGGCCTTTCCTTTCTCTTTTGTACCTACTACTATGGTATTTTTTATTACCGAGACTCCCATTCCGACGACGGGGAATGATACAAAGCATGGGAATCTATGAAAGTTCCAATACTGGGGCAAGAGGACCTTGCTTCTGTGAATACTGCTTATCTACAGCCACAACACAGACTTTAAACATTTGCCATGCTTGGTTTTAAATGTTTTATTCACTTCACCATTCACTTGCGCGGTTTCTTCACTTGATATGACATAGGTGTGCCTTGCCGTGAAATAATTATACTCCTTTCATTGTTTGCTATATGCATTGATTGTGGATATTCGCAAGTTATGTTTCAATACTTCACTCGTACATAGTTTTGAAGATGTGCACATTCTGCCCCACGTAAGTAGTTATTGCTACTTGCAAAGTGATTCCGAAGAACACCTCTGTGCTAGACATCCAACCCCAGAAGCAGCTCCCTGGCTTCCAGCCCACTGGGGAATGCCAGGGTGACAAAGTCCAATTCGGTCATAGGGGAATACATGCACTCTACTTCTATGCTTAGGTAATGCGATAAAGGCAACAACTTGGCATATTTTTCATAATTCAAAAGTTAACTACGAAAAGGATGAAACGCAAACGGGATCGAATCTCTTCTACTTGATCACCGACAAAGAAAAAGATAGCTTTAAGAAAAGATTAATCTAATGCGTCCTCAACGGAATGACCTAAGAAACAGTCGCAGAACATGCTGCCTCGCTGTCTTTGCATTAGTCAAGACCTTTGGTAACACCTTAAAGTACAGTTTACTTTTAAGTCTAGGCTTATAATAAACTAATTATCAATATTCATACAAAACGGGACACACACTTAATTGTTTTTTTTGTACTAAAGCAATGGATTACAAAGTAATGGCCTGCGAGTTACCCACAGATCTTTCCATTATGTGCCCGAGCCACTGAGCTAACTTGCCCCGATTAGGTCTCGCCTGAGCCAATGCGCTTGCGCATTGCTTCGGTGAGATTATAAAAAGCAGAAAAGAAAAGTCTACCAAAACGGCTGCGGATAGTTAATGTGATCTATGCGCGAGCACACCATTACCAGCCACATAACACAACCATTTGTCTGTGCCTCTGCATCAGACTTCAAAGGCTGCCGCTCCCCCGCCCCCCACGTGCACATCACGCACCACCATTTGTCTGTGTCTCTGCATCAGGCTTCAAAGGTTGCCGCGACCCCCCCCCCACCGAGCAATGCCGAGAGCCTGTTTCTGGACGAAAGTGAAAGCCTACTGTGCTTGTTTACAGTAGCCTTGCTCCTCAAATGCTGTTGCTATGTTACCATCTCTCTAGGGGCACTCAGCTTGAAAACACTCGACTTGCTAGCTGCAATGCAACATCCGCTATGCCTTGCCTCTAGACACTTTGATCCCTCGCAGACTGTGCTGACTCTGCCCCTCCTGATTCTGAAACTGACCGACGCAGTCTCTTCTCTCTGTCTTATGATGTCTGCCCTGCCACCATTTACTTTGGACCCTCACACCTCCTCACCCTCACACACCCCATCACTCAGGGACACCACCCCATCACTCAGGGACACCACCCCTTCACTCCGGGACACCACCCCATCACTCCGGGACGACACCACCACATCACTCCGGGACGACACTACCACATCACTCCTGGACACCACTACCACATCATTCCGGGACACCACCACCACATCACTCCGGGACACCACCACCACCACATCACTCCGGGACACCACCACCACCACATCACTCCGGGACACCACCACCACATCACTCCGGGACACCACCACCACATCACTATCACTCCGGGACACCACCACCACATCACTCCGGGACACCACCACCACATCACTCCGGGACACCACCACCACATCATCACTCAGCACCACAACAGCACTGTCCTTGCTTGCTACCAACAAGCATTGCCATTGCCAATAGGGCTCGCATTAGGAAAGTAAGCTATTGGCTTTGTGAATAACAATGCTATTAATTTATATATTTTCAAAGACAACACATATTAATAAAAATTGTCATTTACAATACCAATAGCTCACACTTTCCTAATGCGAGACCTATTGCATTGCAAATGCTTGTTTTAACTTGTGGCCTGCAGGTTACACTCAAAGATACGTGGTGAGAGCATTAACCCTGTGACTGCTCTGTGAATAAGACTATAGCATGCTAATTAAGTTCACAATTTATATGCTGCGGACGCTGTATCCCAAAAGATTACCTATCCAATCACCATATTGTGCCTGCAATAGGTCGGAGGGTTAATGCCCCTAGAGCCGCGATGCACCTTTTCCTTCTACAGTATATAAAATGAGAACCATCCCGTTTCGCGAGAACACCTATCATTGAGTGCAACGAAACTGCAATGCTGTGTAAGAGGACTAATCTTAAACACAAATGAGTATTCAACATGCAATAATAAGAATCGTGAATGGGACGAGGGAGGCATGTTGCGTGCGGGGGGCCCGAAGACCTTTTCCAGGGCACCATATAAGCAGATGGAATCACGGTGTTTTTTTTTCGTTTACATGCTGGAAGCTCTAATCACCAAGTTTAATGCGCCTGTAGATGAAGACAATCGAAACACACTGTGCCCGTTCAGTTGAAATGAGAGCATACTGAAAAACTGAACCTAATAAACACTCAAACATAAACAAAGACTCCTTTTTCATCACAATATTTAGAATCCAGTCTAAATATACTCGAGTCAAATATGTCAATAAACCAGGCACAGCGCACCCGAGAAAATCTGGAGCGATTTGGGCAGAGTGAGAGCGACAACTTGAACAAATATTGATTACTTTTCTCCAGGATCATGTTACCTGTGCGTCAAAAAGAACATAAAACATTCTAAGAGAATCATTTACAGGAAACCAGGGGTTTCTGTGGATCTTCGCTGCCACAGTACACACGTTTTGACTTTAGGCTTGAATTATAGTGCTTTGCCGCGATCAGGTGGAAGTGAGCAACGCCTACTCTCTCCGACCCCAGACCCCCGCTGAGGTAACCTAAACCAGCCCTTTCGTTATTTGAGAATTGAAGGACCGGGAGTGCACTTACTGTTAGCGAGCGCAGCTGCAGTGCGAGTCTGACGGCGCGGTCCTCCAGGAGTCATGTCCGCGACTGCTCCTCGCATTGTGATGCCGGACTGCTGAGCTCAGAGCTGCCGGACAGCACTGCCGCAGGCTGCCTGTGAGGCACCACCACTCCGACGGCGGTCCGAGTCCCGAGGGTCGACAGACTTGAGTGTCTGTCGCATTACGGTATAATCCACTGAGTCAGTAAACAAACGCTCTCTGCGAGCAGCGGCGTCTGAACGCTTTCTAACACTGACCAACTTACTTCAAGTCTGCCGCTCATGCCGGACGGGGTGTAGCCATTGGCCAGTTTAAGGTCCGCCTCCAGGCAGGGCTTACACTCTCTCTTGCAGCAGGTGTGGACTTTAAGCTCCGCCCATTTCTCCGCCCATCTTTTCAATTGGCTCCTGTCACTGTCCTTTATAAATGGTGGCTTTGATTGTTAATAGGCTTTGTAGTCCCACTTTAATACCACCTTTTCTCCTGTTGTAACCTTCCATGAGGACTGCCCCTGTTACATGTGTTGTTGTGTGGTATGTTTTAATTACAGTCTGTGAGCACTCTTAAATGACTTTCTACTCTCCAGCAACCCTTTTTTTTTCTTTTATCCAGCGTGATGCAAGCCTTGCTTAATCTTATGTTTTTGGGCATTAGCTGCAATAATGGCGACCACACCTTTCTTTTCTTATGCGCGGCTTCCTGAACTTGATGTTAAAACTGCACAAAACATAATATATATTTTAAAACAGCGCAACACGCCACACTTTTTTAAAAGCTTGTGCCGCACATTTTTTTTTGTATTTTTTAGCCATGCATAATCTTATATTTTAATTTCAGCAGCACGGCACGCTGTGCTTCAACTTAAACAATAGAGGCCGTGCCTTTCTTCAACATAATCCTTTTTCAGTGCTTCCAGCTGGGGACGTGTCCTCCAACTGCAGCTGGGGGATTGGCATCCCTGCTATTTGAGACTAGCTTCCGTTTCAACTTCCTGCTGCAGTGCTCACATTACCTACTTCAGTTGCCTACATCTAAAGGAAGCCCAAGCAAGTCACTCTTACTCTATTTGGGGATCACAGAACTTGATGATAAGACTGCACACAACATAATATTTATAATATATATATATTTTTTTTAGCATTGCGGCACATTGCACTTTTTTAAAGCAGCGAAGCACACCACGATTTATTATTATTTTTTTCAGCCGCGTATAATCCTATGTTTTACTTTCAGCAGCACAATAGTTGCAGCACCTTTCTTCTGCGTGGCTTGTCCAACTTAATCTAAGTGTTGTTTTCCCAGTGTTTACAACTAAGGACGTATCTTGTCATTCACAGTGCCAATTGCTCTAACTTTCACATATACAAGACCCGTTGCATTTCAAATGCGTGTTAAGAGTGACTCACTGTGACAATCTGTCACATGAAGTCATGTCACAGACATTGAATCTGAATCCATTGCCACAGCGGTGAATGAACTTTATTATGATATTCTAGCCTCTCAGCTGCCTTGGCCAGCCCAGTCAGGAGCTGAGCCAGCCACCCCCAAGCCTGCAGCAAGCAGCAAGGACCGAGCACCGCAGCCTGGATTTTTGACAGTGCAGTAACAGCACTCCAGCTTGACAGCTGAGGCACTATAAATGTGTGAAGTTGCATATCAATGCAGTGATGCGGACCACCACACTGAAATGCGCTAGTCTAATGCCTGATGCGTAGTACATGGCTGGGCTGCACTTTCCCTTGCAGTGCAGAGCAGCATCCGTATTAGGTCACATATACGTGGGATACTGTAATAACCATATAGATGCCTGGTCTTTATTTTCGTATTACAAAGAAGTTATAACTCACAATTGACCTGTGGCCAAGTCACCTGTAATAATTCACAAGTGCCTGGGTATGTCAGAATAAAGCATCACCATCACACAGCTCCCTTCCTATCATCACTCACAGTCTTAGTGATTACAGACAGATGGATGCCTGCCAAACATCTGCTAGCTTTCATTTATGAACACTACAAAGTTGAAACATGGTTCACGGGAACAAAATTAAATTATTGCAGGTGGCAACACATTACCACTGCTTAAACAGGGGCAGCTCCTTCGTAATGGCAGAGGAGCATCGCTCCACACACTGCTCCACAGCCTACGCCAGCAGATGATAAATAAAATGATAATAACACAATGTTATTATCATTTTATTTATGCTGTCTGAGCCCTACAATAAGTATAGAGCAGGGTGGGCTGGGCATGTAAGGAAGGAAGAGTAGTGTGCACTGTAAAGTTCAGAAGGTCCCTCAAGAGCAGTGGGCAGCCATCTTGTGGCTCTCGTTTGCTGGCAAAGGTAGAGATAAGCTCCTCACTGTCAGAGAAGAGGATGCTGACAATTACTCAGTTTTGAAGAATGCTCTCATTGATGGGTTTGGCTTAGCCACTTAACAATACCGTATTAAGTTCAGAAACACCCAGAAGGCACAGATTCAGGACTGGGTAGACTTTGTGGATAGCACTATTAAGGCTCTGGAAGGTTGGTTGCTTGGAAGCAAAGTGCAAGAATTTGATGGATTTTACAATTGATAATGAGGGAGCAGATCCTTAATGATTGCCAAAATCAACTATTGCATCAGTATCTGGGGGACTCAGATCTGACTTCTCCCCACAAATTGGGAAAGAAGGAAGATAAATGTGTCAGAACCAGGGTAAAGCAGAAAAAAACAAGACAATAGTGGTGACCGTTAGGAGAAACAAGATTATTCTAAGACTCAAGATAAGGGTGGGGACAAGGGTAAAGACAAAAAGAGTCTCCACCAGGGCCCCAAAAACCGGCATCTGGGGGGGAGTCACAATCCAACAAGGATCAATTGATCTGTTGTTTTCCGAAGGCATGAAATCTATCGCTGCCTGGATGCGTAACAACTTTTTACAACTCAATGAGGGCAAATCGGAGATCATATTGTTTGGAGGAGCTACCACTCTCTGGTCATCTACTTGGTGGCCTGAAGAGCTGGGAACCCCCCCCCCCACTCCCAAAGAAGTGGTTAAGAACCTAGGTGTCAGGATTGATCACAAACTCACACATAACACACATGCCAACACCACCACAGGTTCCTGCTACTATGTTCTTGGCCTCCTGCGTAGGATTTTTCCACTCTTACCCTCCTCCACAAAAAAACACTCATGCAGGCCCTAAAATTGAGTCGGCTTGACTATTGTAATGCCCTCCTGTTTTCGGCCAACGAAAGTGCCATTAATAAACTCCAGGTAGTGCAGAATACTGCGGACTGACTCATCAACAATGTCCATCTAGAACACCCTCTGGACCCCTACTCAATCAACTTCACTGGCTCCCCATGAAGAAAAGGGTAAAGTTCAAAATAGGCTGTATTATTCACAAAGTCCGTAATGGCAAGGGCCCCATGTATCTCACCAACAAGCTCTCCTCCTATATCCCGTCAAGAACTCTCAGGTCTAGCACCGAACATTTGCTCACCATTCCCAGAACCAAAAAGGCTCGTAGCGGTGGCAAGGCCTTTTCTTATCTTGCCCCCCGATTCTGAAAAAGCCTGCCTCCTCAGTTACGCTCAGGACACAATTTGACTCAATTTAGAAAGATATTAAAAACACACCTCTTCTAAATTTCTTCCCTCCTATTCTGATGTTCCTCCGTCCCCAGCGCCGAGATACCCTCATGGGTGATTCAGCGCTATGCAAATCAATCAATCAATAAATAAAATAAATAAATAAATAAATAAATATTAAAATAAAAAGGCTAAAAGAAACCTTGGTGTTATCTCTGTAAACAGAAAATCCATTGGACAAGAGATGTTGACTGTCCAAAGGCCAAGGAAACTTCAACTACGGCCCTTAAGGCAACTGCACCCTCCAGCCCAGGTACAAGTGGTAGTACAGGGTTAAGTGATTAGTGGGGTTAACCTTGGGATCTGAGGCAGGTTCTGGCTTAGTCATAACTCCAGCTCAGGCTGTCCTAATCTGGGATGGTGACATAGATATTGCCACCTTACTTGTCAGTCCCTGTAACCTGGGAAAGCACAGAGAACAACATTTGATCAATGGAACAGAGGCACTGATCTACAGGGACACTGGGGCCAGTGTTACCATGGTGACAGAGAAACTTGTGTCTCCTGGACAAATAATACTTTTAGAAATGTGCCAAGTGACCGATGCAAACAATGTCAGGACTGGCCATACATTGGCAGTTGTTAATTTCAGCCAGGGAGAGGTAACTCGCCATAAATAGGCTGTGGTAAGCTCAGACCTACCAGTGGATTGTTTGTTGGGCAATGATAGGGAGACTTCAGCCTGGGATGAAGTTGAATTTAGGACTCGTGCAGCAATGTTGGGCATCTCTCCAAATGTGTTTGCTGTGACCAGGTCACACGCCAAACTGACATCCACTGAGCAGGCCCTGGATCCTGGAACAAGGGACCAGGTGCCTTCCAAGAGAAGGAACAGGAGGGGTAAGGATGTGTCTTCCCCCAGACTCAAAATGAGTATCAGTCTCTTGAGGGAGATGATCTTAGTCCCTGTGAAGGAACATCTTCAGATGAACTTGAGTCTTATCAGGTTGAGTTCTTGGGGGCAGGGAGCCCTTCCGGGGCAGACTTTGGAGCAGCAAACCTCTCCCTCTCTTGAATCCCTCAGACAGCAAGCTGCTGCTGTGGCTGCTGGGAATGTTAGCGGGTCCCACAGGATCTACTGGAGAAGGTACTCCTTTACGCAGACGGTAGAGGCCTAAAGCCCGGTGCCACCAGGAGGTTGGTTATACCTCTGAAGTCTAGGGTATTTTTACTCACCCTAGCACATGATATTCCCCTGGCAGGACACTTAGACCAAAGTAAAACTTGGGACAGGCTTGTCCCGCACTTTCACTGGCCTCACATGTCTGAGGACACAAAGGATTTTGTCGCTCCTGTGTCACTTGCCAAGTCAGAGGTAAGGCAGGTTGCAACACAAAGCTCCCCTGATACCACTTCCAGTGGTGGGGGTTCACTTTGAGCGTGTTGGGATTTAAATCATTGGTCCCATGTACGCTCCTACTGCATCTGGGCACAGTTACATACTAGTGGTGGTGGACCATGCCACTAGGTACCCAGAAGCCACCCCCCTTGCGAGCACTACAGCTCCTGTGGTGGCAAGGACCCTGTAGGATCTCAAGGCAAAAGAGAATGGAGTACGGAAAGGAATAGGGCACTGCGGAGGAAAAAATGAAGGGGAGAGGGAGGAGAAAGGGTAGTGGAGACTCCAAGTACTGGGTATAAATCAGTGTTTAGGACCCCGAGTTTGGAAGCAGTAGATGCGTGGGAGTGATCCTCTCTAGCTCTATGAACTTATCTAGGGACTGCCAGACCCTACTCGAGATTTGGAGATAAATCTGGTGGCTGGATTGAGAGCCATGAGCTCCTCCCAAAAATGAGACCTAAGCCCACCAACTGTGGAAAGAGAGAAGGTTGAAAGATTTCCATTCTGACAGGATGACTTTGACAGCAATCACCAGAAGGAGGTCAAGCAGTGCCATGTCCAGGGCTTTAAGGTTCAAATTGGTCTTAGAGATCCAGGGTCCCAAAGCCACCATGGGAAAGTCTAGGGGAATCGATGTATTAAAAAATAGCTGAGAGGTAGGTCTGAATTTGGGCCCAGTAATGATCAATGAGTGGACAGTGGAAGAGCTTATGTTGACAGAAACCAGTCTCTTTGTTGCAGTTCCAACAAGAGTCAATCTCCTGCAATTTTGGTTTACGTAATTTAGCTGGGGTCCAGTGTTGTAAGTTCATTGTAGAGTATTTTTATTTAAATAAAAAGGAGCTATTTTATTGTGGAACAATAGTTTTCTAATATTTTGACAGTTTTCCTCTGAAATGTGATCAAACACTTGTACATCAAAATGGTAAGGCCATTTTGCATATAATTTCGAAGATTGTGGTTAAGGTGGATTGGAAAGGGTTTTGTAAATTTTTGAGGTAATCTGGCTTAAACGAACCCATGAGCCCAAACCATCTGAAAGGATTGGATGTATGGCATGTCTGGACTTGGAAAACTTCGCTTTGATTTTCAGGAAACTATAGAAGTCTAAGTTAGGGAAGTCATACAATTGTGCTAGATGTGAGAAAGGCAGTAGACTGTTGTTATCATTGTATAGATCTCCGATTTGTTCAATGCCTTTGGAAGCCCATGAATGTGGAATATTCATAGCAACCTCCGCCTTTGCTTTAGGATTGTACCAGAGTGAGGCTAACCTAAAGTTGAGAAAATATTCCAGCAAGTGTTTGCCAAGGAGATTTAGTGTGGCCACAGAATCTGAGAGTATACCTGAGAATGTGGGGCTATAACATTGACATTGTGGTTATGGAAGATAGGCTAAAGGGAGAGCAAAGGGCACGTTTTATCTCTACCCATCGCGGGGTTTGGGGAATTTGAGACAAACCAGGAAGCCTCTTGCGCTGCTAGAAAGGCTGATTGATAAAGGCACCAATTTGGGAGATTGCAACCCCCTTGGGTGAAACCTGGATAAAGCTATTTCTAAGAGCCGTGTATAATATCCTCCCTCTTATCACTTGACAAAAATGTAGAGGTTAATCTGTCAAAATCCTGAAAAAAGGAGGAAGACAGTTTAATCGGCAACATAGTGGATACAAAATTCCCAATTGGAGTTATCATCTTGAGTGTTTGAAGCGTACCCCACAATGTAGTATGTTTAGGCAGCCAGAAGGAAAGCAGGTCTTTAACTTTGGAAATAGTCAGAGATTCACTATATTGTAGTGTGTCACTTAAATCTTTGCAGAACCAAATCCCTAGATACTTAAGTAGTTTGGGCTGCCACTTAAGTCCAGGGTCGCCTAAAGGTGAGGAGAAGCATAAGTTCTGAGGAAAGACCTCAGTTTTATCCTTGTTTAAGATGTACACAGTTACCTGTGAGAACCCCTGAAAAATGTTGGTGATGCTTGGAATCGCATTCTCAATATCTTCAGTAAAAATGAGAATGTCATCTGTGTATGCTGCAGTTTTATAAGATCTGGAGCCAAACTGAAGGCCTTTTATATCTGGAGAGTAGTGTAAGTAAAGGATCAATGGTGAGTGAAAATAACAGAGGAGAGAGAGGGCATCCCTGCTTGTGCCTTGGGGAAGGCTGAAGGAGGTAAAGGTGGCACCGTTAACTCTAATATTAGCTTTAGGGTTAGCATATAGGGCTATAACCATGTTGATGAAAGAGATGCAGAGATTTTGAGATCAAGGACTGCATGGAGAAAGGGCCAGGAGACTTTGTCAAAGGCCTTTTCAGCATCAAGGTTCTTGCCCCTGTTAACAATGAGAAAGGGCGGATGTTTCAATTACATGACAAAATGTGAAAATGTTGTCTCTAGCAAGTCTTCCCTTGATGAACCCCGTTTGAGAATTATAGATCAGCCTCAAGATATATAACTCTAGTTTTTTGGCAAGAATTCTGGCAAAGATTTTTGCTTCCGTGTTTTGAAAAAATAAAAAAATTAATTTCTTTATTGATTTTCCAACAGACCAAAAAAAGAAGAAAAAAACAAAAAGGCATCTCAATGACAGTCGATTAGTATTGTGCTTTGTGACATAGGTATATTCAATACAAAGTGCAGTCGTTTTTTTGGTCCCAGCTTTTAAACAAGTGCAATTATGAATAATAGCAATGCATTAAAGGGTATCCTGTCTTCCCTTATCCAACTACCATCCAAACCGTAGGTCCATCAGACCAATATAGAAATTGACACATCAACTTGGAACCCGTGACTTACTCCTCCCAACCGCAGAACAATCACAGCTAGCATAAATAGTACAGACGTTCAGATACTAGATTCGGTTGCACTAGCCTGTGAAAAGGGCCACATCTGTGTGCAGCGGCGGAGCAACCGGGGCAACATTGCTGTGTTCTTGCAGATATGATAGCAGTGGTGACCATATATCTCGGGGGTGGGATTTGACTGGCAATAACTCAGCATATGTTGTCAATTGGTCTTTACTATAAATCAAGTCTTGCAACCAGTCTTTGAACCTAGGGGCCCTCCCCCTGCCCCATCTGCAGGCCACCTGTCTCTTAGTCAATAACAGGGCCAGAGCAGCGAACTTCCAATGCACCCTGGGGATATCAGCCATATACCCTAACAACACAAACAGGGGGGACTGTGGGAGTGGCATTTCAAGCATCTCCACTGCTACAGTGGGACTCCAAAAATAAATTCTAAATAAACAAGGCCCTTTCCCCGAATCCTCAGAACACACATTCATTCAACAGTGGGGCCCATTACACTGCACACTCACTCTGTTCATTTAAACTTGTCTTCAAAGATTTGGCCAACAAACCAGGAGTCCTACTATAACATTGGCGGAGTGTCTAAACCTATTTAACTATTTATTATTTATACCTGCAATTTAAAGCGATTTACCATGGTTTCATTTAAACACCATTTATTTCAGACACACCACCATAATGGCAATGGATCTGCTAGAACGAAAACCAGGCGTAGGAAAAATCAAAGACCAGCTTTTACTTCTCCATTTCTCTAATTTTTATTCAAAGCAAACTTTTAGCATGTCTGACATTTAGGCATTTATTAATTCTTTATTCAGTAAGAATCTTTAACGTTATTTCAAAATGATCATTTATTTAAAAGCTCAGAAATAGACATTTATTTAAAAGTTCAGTAAGAAGTTTAGTAAAGAACAGATAGTTCCAAATTCACTCTCTCCTAACATCCCTAGATAACATCCTCATCTTATCCTAACAGTCCTGCAAAGAAAAATAAACCGTCAGTAAGAAATTCTTACATCCAGAAATCGATCTTCAGTCCGGCAGCATCTCCAGAGGAAATCGAAAAGAGCGATGCCTCTAAGCAAAATCAGGGGGTTTTATACACTAATTTCCTAACTTAATCTATCTAAAAAGTAACTAGTATTACCAATTTGAGTTCTGATTGGGCAATTTTGGGGTAGATGAGCGTCTCCTCATCATTACAGCATGTTTTTCTCAATGAATCAGCAGAAAAATAAAGGGTCTTTGTTTAGGACAGTCCGTGGCCTAGGCGCTTCCTTGATTCGTAACATAGGGAAATATTCCCATGATCAGAACATTACATCGTCCATGTTTGGCACCCATCCTAGGTTCCGGGGCAAGGTGGCCTTGAACCTCCCATCCGAGCACAGTCAGCTCACTCGTGCTTGCAGGCTTTGGATGCACATGAGCAGTCTATTATTCACTCGCGGTTCATCAGAACAGCCGTTTTCTTAGTAGGCCTCAAAGACCACTTTTGGAACTATCGTAGAAACAAACACAAATTCATGTTAAATATGGAACTAAAAACCCCTCTGTTTACCTCCCACCATACTAATGTTTCCCCATTAGTTGTTACCTAGCAAATAAGCCACATAAATGCGTTTCATACTTACATATCTGACGACTTTATGGCACAAAAACGTGTACAATTAGCATATTTAAGCTGCGTTTGTTTATATTTAAGCTATGCAATAATTCACATCACAATTACAACACATATTAGTTATTTTTATTGCAACATGCAAGCAAGATTAGTACTCCCGTGTGTGAAAAATGTATGCATCTTATACTATAGTTGATTAATTCATAATAACATACCATTAGTAAATATTAACGTTATGGAACATTGATTTTGAGAGGGGTGTACAAAATTTTGTTTTACTACCTCGCTTCATCACCACCAGAGCCTCATCACCTCCCACCAATACACTCGGACTTGGGACAGGACCACTCAAGATGCAAGAAATTAGCCCCTTCTTGAAGGCAAAGCAGGCAACAATCATCTTCCTGCATTTTATATTTACGGAGCTCATAAGATACCAGCCATATGCCGGGACCCCCAAGCCAGAACTCAGTCCTCACCATTATAACACTGGAACCCACCCGCCCAATCTCAGGAACCATCAGTTAGAGTTCAAGACCCACCCGCTGTAACTACGGGCTGGGCCAGACCTTGGCTCTCTTCAGCGAGCCGAAAGTTGAGATTTACCAGCTATACCTCAGCATCCAGCAGCCAGTTATTGCCATTCAGAAGACAGACAACAGGACATGCCAGCCAGACCTCCGGCCACACCACAAGCCCATTCGATATACCAATCAGACCTGGTGACTTACCAGGCTCATGATTTACTTACTGAAACTTACTACCCTCAGCCAGACCTTGCCAATCACTGGCCAGGCCTTGCTTTGCCAATCCTCAACACGTAGCAGCCGGATTCTGCCACCCAGAGGGCAGACCTCACCTCCCAGGACCCTGACCTCTGACATCAGCAAGGCCTCATGACACACCAGATAGGCCAAAGGATAAACAAAGTCAAAGGACACACAAACTAGATCAAAGGGTACCAAAGAAAATACAAAAGGCATAGGTGGAATGTTTTAAGAAGTCTTAACTACTGGCAATCACATAGTGCCACATTTCAGTCCATGCTTTTTTATCCACTAAGCCACAACAGAGTCCTTCTATGTGCAAATTACTCTTGGTCTCACTCCAGTACACACATCTTTGAGCCTTGTAGACAGATGAGCCATCCATGTGAGGATTCCAAGTCCTGGTGGCTTAAACAATCAGGACAGTGTGCAGGTGTCTCTGTTGACATGGGCTTCTTGACAGCCACCGTGTGGTCCGTCCCATACATAAAGAGCGGAGTCATTTCTCTCAAAATACAGTGCGGTGCGCTGCCTGGCTAAAAACAGAACTCATGCTTCACCTTCACGCATTGCCTTGGCTTTTTTTATTCACTTAGTTATTCAGGGCATTGATAGATGTTTCATCACTCAAATAGCCAAAATGTAGGCAGTAGTATAAGCTACAGTGCATATTTAAATTTAGCAAAAAGTAGGCTTGGAAGAACGGCTTTCAAGAAATACACCTGTTTACATAGCTGTCAGACCTGGCATCATTGGCGTGAGTCTCACTTCCATTTTTATCTAATTGCCTCCTCTGCTTTTGATATGTTTTTGCTGGTTATATGCTTTGGGCACTGTGCCACTGCTATTCAGTGCTACAGTGCAAGTACTCCCTTTGTTAAATTGATGTATTAATTAGTGATTTCATGATAGGGTTATAGGGAATCCCTTGACCCAGTCCTGAGGCGGAAGCCGGGAGCTGGAGGTACTTAGCAGACATTGACAAAAATTGTATTTTAATCTTTGTATTCAGTTTATTCATTGTGTGGTGTCACTCTAACTTTCAGCACTGTGACATTAAACGTAGCTGACAAGACTGCAAAACCCTCTTCTAGCACACAGCGGTGCAAACGCTGTCGCGCTATTCTCTCGGTTCGAGCGGCCGCCATTAGATCAAGCGTGCTCGCCGACCACGCCCACTTGAGGCCACGCCCCCCTGCCCGCCTACTTAAACGCTGATCAACAGCGCAACGAGGAAATCCCTTGACCCAGTCCTGAGGCGGAAGCCGGGAGCTGGAGGTACTTAGCAGACATTGACAAAAATTGTATTTTAATCTTTGTATTCAGTTTATTCATTGTGTGGTGTCACTCTAACTTTCAGCACTGTGATATTAAACGTAGCTGACAAGACTGCAAAACCCTCTTCTAGCACACAGCGGTGCAAACGCTGCCGCGCTATTCTCTCGGTTCGAGCGGCCGCCATTAGATCAGGCGTGCTCGCCGACCACGCCCACTTGACGCCACGCCCCCCTGCCCGCCTACTTAAACGCTGATCAACAGCGCAACGAGGAAATCCCTTGACCCAGTCCTGAGGCGGAAGCCGGGAGCTGGAGGTACTTAGCAGACATTGACAAAAATTGTATTTTAATCTTTGTATTCAGTTTATTCATTGTGTGGTGTCACTCTAACTTTCAGCACTGTGATATTAAACGTAGCTGACAAGACTGCAAAACCCTCTTCTAGCACACAGCGGTGCAAACGCTGTCGCGCTATTCTCTCGGTTCGAGCGGCCGCCATTAGATCAGGCGTGCTCGCCGACCACGCCCACTTGAGGCCACGCCCCCCTGCCCGCCTACTTAAACGCTGATCAACAGCGCAACGAGGAAATCCCTTGACCCAGTCCTGAGGCGGAAGCCGGGAGCTGGAGGTACTTAGCAGACATTGACAAAAATTGTATTTTAATCTTTGTATTCAGTTTATTCATTGTGTGGTGTCACTCTAACTTTCAGCACTGTGATATTAAACGTAGCTGACAAGACTGCAAAACCCTCTTCTAGCACACAGCGGTGCAAACGCTGTCGAGCTATTCTCTCGGTTCGAGCGGCCGCCATTAGATCAGGCGTGCTCGCCGACCACGCCCACTTGAGGCCACGCCCCCCTGCCCGCCTACTTAAACGCTGATCAACAGCGCAACGAGGAAATCCCTTGACCCAGTCCTGAGGCGGAAGCCGGGAGCTGGAGGTACTTAGCAGACATTGACAAAAATTGTATTTTAATCTTTGTATTCAGTTTATTCATTGTGTGGTGTCACTATAACTTTCAGCACTGTGATATTAAACGTAGCTGACAAGACTGCAAAACCCTCTTCTAGCACACAGCGGTGCAAACGCTGTCGCGCTATTCTCTCGGTTCGAGCGGCCGCCATTAGATCAGGCGTGCTCGCCGACCACGCCCACTTGAGGCCACGCCCCCCTGCCCGCCTACTTAAACGCTGATCAACAGCGCAACGAGGAAATCCCTTGACCCAGTCCTGAGGCGGAAGCCGGGAGCTGGAGGTACTTAGCAGACATTGACAAAAATTGTATTTTAATCTTTGTATTCAGTTTATTCATTGTGTGGTGTCACTCTAACTTTCAGCACTGTGATATTAAACGTAGCTGACAAGACTGCAAAACCCTCTTCTAGCACACAGCGGTGCAAACGCTGTCGCGCTATTCTCTCGGTTCGAGCGGCCGCCATTAGATCAGGCGTGCTCGCCGACCACGCCCACTTGAGGCCACACCCCCCTTACCCTAGAAATGTGCATACACAGGACGCGCAGCGGACGAGCGCAGCGGGAGCGCCGTATGCGCGCCGAAGGCGCGCCAAAGGCAAGCCCGTCTGGGCCCGTCCGGGCCCGGACGGACCTAGGCCCAGGGACCCTGCCAGATCTACCCTCCAGTCGTCTGATGTATTCAGCAGACACGCTTCTGGATCTCCGACCCGAAAAAAACCAAGGCTGTCGTTACATTCACGATACAGGTAAACCCTTCACAAGCTGCATGTGCTGTTATCCAACCATCCAGACCACAGCCAATCCCAGATTACAACTGGGTCTCCTCAACTGTCGTTCCCTCCCCAAGCATGCACTCGAAATCAATGAGATGATCCAAGACCAATGCTTGGATGCACTATTTCTTACAGAAACCTGGCTCTCTGACAGCACCGACGCAGACGCTGTATCCGCCCTCCCCCCAGGTTACCTCATCCAAACCCTCCATAGACCAAGGGGAAGGGGAGGTGGGTTGGCCATAATCTACCGGGAACATCTTACCTGCAGAACTAGTGACGCCCAGATTGACAACTCCGAAAGCTGCCACTTTTCCCTTCAATCTTCCCCTACGCATTCCCTTTCGGGACTCCTGATCTATCGGCCCCCAGGTACTCTTGGGAAATTTCTCAACGCAGTCACCGAAACAGCTTCTCAACTAGCCGCCTCCGTTTCCAACTTCCTCATCGTGGGCGACTTGAACCTTCACTTTACAGATCCCACTGATCAGTCTGCCTCGGACCTACTAGCGGACCTTCTGTCACTTAATATCAGGTTGGTCAATAATGAGCCCACCCACGACAAGGGACACCTGTTAGATCCTGTCCTCACCAATGCCAATATCACCACCAGTCCACCTCTGCCACTACCATGGACTGATCATCTCTTAGTCCCCATTTCATGGGAGGCCCCCACGGTGACCATCCAGCCTGCGAAAATCAAAGTCACTGACAGACGATGGCATAAACTCATACCATCAGAATGGTCGACCATCCTCTCTAATACTACCCCAGTGCTTTCTTCCGACGCCACAACGGCCGATGAACAGTTTTGCTCCTGGATCACTTCCTCCCTTGACACTCTCATCCCCAAAACTACCACCCTCAGACACAATAAACGTATACCCCCTGCCCCGTGGTATACTCCAGAGCTTAAGTCGCTACGGCAGGACTGCAAAAAAGCTGAACGGTCATGGAGGAAGGAGAAATCCAACGCTAATAAGGACGCCTACTCCACCTCCTTATCAGCTTACAAATCTATGATCGACAAGACAAAAAGTCGATTCTTTCAGGAACGAATCAAAAAAGCCGCCTGTTCAAGCAAAGAAACCTATACCATCCTGAAAGAACTCCTGAAGGTCCCCGACCTCGCCCCTAGAAACCCCCCCGATCCTAAGGCAGACCAGGAAAAATGTAATCAGCTAGCCTGCTTTTTCGAAGAAAAAATCCAAAAAATTCTGGACTCCATCCCTCCGACTAATCCGAGCGAGACCGACGACCTCCCTGTCACTTCGATCACCCCCCGCCTAACTTCCTGGGGACAAATAACCAATGAAGACGTAGACAAAACGCTCACATCCATCAAAAGTGGATCTCCCAGGGACCCCGCACCGCTACGGACCCTTAAGGAAGTCGCTCCCATTATCATCCCCCCCCTCACTCAGCTGATTAACGCTTCTTTTCAACAGGGAGTCGTCCCCCCTAGTTGAAAAGCGGCAGTCGTTAAGGCGCTGCTAAAAAAACCCTCCTTGGACCCGGCTGAACTGGCCAACTATCGACCAATATCCCTCCTCCCTGGGACCAGCAAGGTTGCCGAGAAACTGGTGAATAAGAAACTCTCCCAGTTTCTTGAATCCAATAATCTGCTAAAAAACTCGCAGACAGGTTTCCGCCCAGGACAGGGCACCGACATCGCCCTACTGGCTGCAGTGGAAGAGGCCAGAGCGCTCCTAGACGAGGGAGGATCAGTGGCAGTGATCCTCCTCGACCTGAGCGCGGCCTTCGACACCGTCAACCACCAACTCCTGGTTAAACGGCTCAAGAAGGTAGGAGTAGAAGGCACCGCTCTATCCTGGCTTTCATCCTTTCTGGCCCAACGCTCCTTCCAGATCTGGGAAAATAACACCCGCTCCTCCGATACACCCCTCCAATGTGGGGTGCCTCAGGGCTCCTCCCTGAGCCCCACATTGTTTAACATCTATATGTCCCCACTGGAGGAGGTCGTCATCCCGTTCGGAGTGAGTATTGTCAGTTATGCGGATGACACACAACTAGTTGTCTCCCTTTCCCACCCTAGTCAACAGCCAGCGGACCTATTCAATTGCTTGACGCAGATCCAAGGGTGGATGAATAACTCAGCCTTAAAGCTGAATGGGTCTAAAACTGACATTCTCCTTCTGGGTCAGAAAGGACTCACCTTCCCTTTGAACATCTGGCCACCCTGTTTGGGAGCCCCCCCTCCCCCTAAACAGGAAGTAAAAAGCCTGGGAGTATGGATCGAAACAGATCTCTCATTCACCACGCAGGCCAAAAAAGTAGCAGGCACCTGCTTCGGGCTACTCAAATCGATGAGAAAGATCCTGCCCCTCCTTCCACCCACATCGCAAAGGCTTCTCATCCAAGGCCTCATACTGTCCAGGCTGGACTATAGCAATGCTATATACCTGGGCGCACCAAGTCAAGTAAAGTCAAGTCATAAAATTTGTATAGCGCACTACATACCCAGAGGGTTTCAAGGCGCTTAGGAAGGGGAGGGGGATTATTTGTCAAATATCCACGTTTTAAGCTGCTTTCTGAACGCTAGGTGGTCCTGGGTGAGGCGAAGGTAGGCGGGGAGTGAGTTCCATGTTTTAGCAGCCAGGTATGAAAAGGATCTGCCTCCCATGGTGGTCTTGTTGATGCGAGGTACAGTGGCGAAGGCTTGGCTGGAAGAGCGAAGTTGGCGGGAGGGGGTGTAGAAGGACAGTCGAGAGTTGAGGCAATCTGGTCCGATGTCGTAGAGTGATTTGTGTGCGTGGGTAAGCAGTCGGAAAGTGATCCTCTTATTGACGGGAAGCCAGTGGAGGTCTTTAAGGTGACCAGAGATGTGTTCGTTGCGTGGGATGTCTAATATCAACCTGGCTGAGGCATTTTGGATTCGTTGTAGTTTCTTCTGGAGTTTAGCGGTGGTACCTGCGTAGAGGGTGTTTCCGTAGTCCAGTCGGCTCGTGACTAGAGCGTGGGTGACTGTTTTCCTTGTTTCGGAGGGGATCCAGCGAAATGTTTTTCTGAGCATGCGAAGAATGTTAAAGCAGGAAGAGGATACGGCGCTGACTTGTCTGTTCATTGAGAGTGAAGAATCCAGGATGACGCCAAGGTTCCGTGCGTGGTCTGACGGGATGGGTGCTTTTCCGAGGGCATCCGGCCACCAGGAGTCGTCCCATGCAGAGGGGGATGTACCTAAGATGAGGACTTCTGTTTTGTCTGAGTTCAGTTTCAGACGGCTTTGTTTCATCCATTCGGCGACTTCTTTCATTCCTTCGTGTAAGTTAGTTTTGGCGGTACTGGGGTCCTTGGTGAGAGAAAGGATCAGTTGAGTGTCATCCGCGTAAGAGATGATGTTGAGGTTGTGTTGGCGGGCGATGGCCGCGAGGGGGCTCATGTATACGTTGAAGAGGGTGGGACTGAGTGAGGATCCTTGAGGTACGCCGCAGATGACTTCAGAGGCCTCGGATTTGAATGGTGGGAGGCGGACTCTTTGGGTTCTTCCGGTGAGGAACGAGGTGATCCAATCAAGTGCTTTTCCTTGGATTCCGATGTTATTGAGGCGTTGTAAAAGGGTGCTGTGGCAGACTGTGTCGAATGCTGCAGAGAGGTCAAGGAGGATGAGGGCGACTGTGTCTCCATTGTCCAGTAGAGTTCGAATGTCGTCTGTTGCTGCGATGAGGGCGGTCTCAGTGCTGTGTTTGGCTCGGAAGCCAGATTGTGAGGGGTCGAGGGATTTGTTGGTTTCGAGGAAGGCGGCGAGCTGGTTGTTGACGGCTTTCTCGATGACTTTGGCCGGGAATGGAAGAAGCGAGATGGGGCGGTAGTTTTTGAGTTCGGTGGGGTCTGCTGTTGGTTTTTTCAGAAGGGCGGTGAGTTCAGCGTGTTTCCAGTCTTCAGGGAAGGTGGCGGAGTTGAGGGAGCAGTTGATGACGTCTCGGAGGTGCGGTGCTATGACGGAGTCAGCTTTGTTGAAGATGTGGTGAGGGCATGGGTCTGTGGGGGATCCAGAGTGGATGGAATTCATCAGGCGGATGGTGTCCTCAGTGGAGACTGGGTTCCAGGCGTTAAGGGTGTTTACGGGGGGAGGATGGTCAGCAGATGGTGGGGTGGGATGGCTTCCGGGTTGGTTGTCAAAGCTGTTGTGGATGTCAGCAATCTTGTTGTGGAAAAAAGAAGCTAGGGAGTCGCAGAGGGTTTGAGAGGGGGTGATGTCATTGGAGTTGGCCGATGGGTTGGAGAATTCCTTGACGATGTTGAAAAGTTCCTTGCTGTTGTGGGCGTTGTTGTCAAGTCGATCCTTGAATGCTGTTTTCTTGGCTTTTCGGATCAGTTGGTGGTGAGTGCGGGTGGCGCTTTTGAAGGCGTCCTTGTTGCTGGCGGATGGGTCTTTTTTACAGGCCTTTTCAAGGGAGCGGCATAGTTTCTTGGACTTCTTGAGATCATCGTTGAACCATGAGGCCTTCTTGTTGCCAAGTTTGTGTTGACGTTTTTTCAGTGGTGCTAAGGAGTCGGCGGTGTTAGATAACCAAAGGGTGAGGTTGGAGGCGGCTTCGTTGGCGTTAGAAGAGAGGGCTGGGGAGGTTTGAAGGAGTGATGCGGAGATCTGATCCGTGGTGATTTTGTTCCAGTTTCTCTGTAGGGTTGGTTGGAGGTGGATGATGGGTTTCGGCTTGTTGTAGGTGAAGTGAACGCAGCTGTGGTCAGTCCAGAGGAGATCCGTAGTGTGGCTGAAGGAGACGTGGTTGCTGGAGGTGAAGATGGGGTCGAGTGTGTGACCTGCGATGTGGGTGGGGGTAGTGACAAGTTGTTTAAGTCCGAGGTTGGCGAGGTTGTCTAAGAGGGTGGCGGAGTTGCGGTCGTTGATCTTTTCGAGGTGAAAGTTGAGGTCTCCCAGAAGGATGTAGTCTTTGGAGGGGAGCGCGTGTGGGGTGATGAAGTCCGTGATGTCTTCACTGAATTTTGCGCGGGGTCCTGGTGGTCTGTAGAGGAGGGTGCCTCTGAGAGTTGTCTTGGGGTCGATGTGGATCTGGAAGTGAAGGTGTTCTGAGTTAGCGAGGTTGGCGTCAGAGCTGGTAGAGATGCGGATGGATTTCTTATGGACGATAGCGATTCCTCCTCCTGTATGGTCGGTGCGGTCCTTGCGTGTGATCTTATAGTCATCAGGGATAGCGATGGCGATGTCTGGGGCGGAGGAAGCGTTCATCCATGTTTCCGTTAGGAAGGCGACGTCTGGAGCGATGGTGTCTAGTAGATTCCATAGGTCAATGGCGTGTCTGTGGATCGAGCGGGTGTTGAGCAGGATGCATTGTAGGTGGTTGGGGTCAGGAATCTGTGGTGTGGTCGTAGCGGAGATGATGTTGGTGCCGCTGAATTTGCAGGAGTAGCAGGAGAATGGTCCATGGGTGTGTCCAGGAGCGGCTTGGATGCAGTTGAGGGAGCGGCCGGGGTTGAGGGCTAAAAGGGTGGCGGCATCGTAGGTAACGCGGGGTAGCAGGGCAGCGCGAGGGGCAGGGGTCTGGCGCTGGGCGCGGTCCAGGCGCGGACGGGCGTAGACGGGCTTACCTTTGGCGCACCTTCGGCGCGGGTTGGGCGCGAACGCTGCGCGTGGACGCTGCGCGCGGGAACTACTGTCATATATGGTGGTGAGGGGGGAGGGGCGAGGGCGGGTCAGCTGGGAAGGCGGGAGCGGGGTGGAGACTAGGGCAGGGCGACCAACAACAACAACAACAAAATGGCCGGTGGCCTCGTAGGGTCGATCAGCTGCACTTTACCTTCCCAAATCGATTGTGACCACAGTAACACGCAGCGCAGAGCGGCAATAGGAATTATGATGCCAGGCAGGCAGCAGCGGCCAGGGCAAGCAGCGGAGCGGCGCAAATTAATAAAAGAATGAAAATCGGTATATGTAAATGGGCAAAGGTATGCGGAATTAGCGCGATGCAAACAAATCAGGCAGCAATGTAGTGGCAGCTAAAGCGAGCAGCGGAGCTGCGTAACGATACCCAGCAGGGAAGCAAGGTGAGTCAGGGAGCAGCGTAGGGAGCGTCCGAGTCCGCAGGAAGCAGAACGGTCACAGCGCGTTAGGGTCAGAGTGCGTAGGTAGGGCTTAGTGGGAGGGCGGGTCAGCTGGGAAGGCGGGAGCGGGGTGGAGACTAGGGCAGGGCGACCAACAACAACAACAACAAAATGGCCGGTGGCCTCGTAGGGTCGATCAGCTGCACTTTACCTTCCCAAATCGATTGTGACCACAGTAACACGCAGCGCAGAGCGGCAATAGGAATTATGATGCCAGGCAGGCAGCAGCGGCCAGGGCAAGCAGCGGAGCGGCGCAAATTAATAAAAGAATGAAAATCGGTATATGTAAATGGGCAAAGGTATGCGGAATTAGCGCGATGCAAACAAATCAGGCAGCAATGTAGTGGCAGCTAAAGCGAGCAGCGGAGCTGCGTAACGATACCCGTAACGATACCCAGCAGGGAAGCAAGGTGAGTCAAAATGCTGCAGCCCGGATCCTCACGCATACTCCTGCCAGAGCTTCAGCTAAACCTGCTCTGAAGCTCCTTCACTGGCTCCCAGTGAGGGAACGAGTAACATTCAAAGCCTTAAGCCTGGCCCATAGGCTTCTACAGAATCAGGGCCCCCCAATTCTGAGGAAATTTATACAACCTTACAAAGCCCCTAGATCTCTCCGATCGGACAAGGAGTCCCTCATCACCCTGCCCAGATTCAAGAAAGCCCGCACGGGTGGAAGACGTTTCTCGATCCACACAGCGCGCCTATGGAACGCCCTCCCTCGAGACCTGAGGAAAGAATCGAACTACCTGCGATTCAGGAAACGGCTCAAAACCCACTTATTCCCTTAACAACTTTCAACCACCTCTACCTGAAATTACTTCTGTTTATAATTGCTTCTGTTTGAAATTTGCTGTCCCCTTCCTTTCACCCCCGCCCCCACTGGTGTAGGGATTTTTAGCGCTGGGATACCTCAGGGTGACTACGCGCTCTATAAAACTTTTTAATAATAATAATAATAATTTGATTTACTTGTCAGACCCTAGTACAGTGCACCATGTGTGCCCAGGGCTTCTAAATCAAATGCTGCTGGTGGGCTTGCAGCACTAGTTGTGCCCCCACAGAAGCAGCTTGTAAAGTGTGTCTTAGGCTTGCCATTGAAAGGCCTGTGTACACTCTGTGACTGCCATGTCGACTTGGCAAGTGCACCCACATGCCAGTCCCTAAACCTATCAGACACCCCTAAGGTAGGCCCAAGGGTAGGGTGTATTGTAAGTATAAGGTAGGACATGCCCTGGTGTGTGCAGCATGTCCTAATAGTGAATTACAGCCATTTTTGTTTTTCACTATTGCAACGCTACCTGTTCTCCATAGGCCAGAATGGGCAGTTAGATTATTACATTTTATAATCCTAACTGACTCAGGGAACATGATAGAAATTCAAATTTAATATGCCTGAATTCAGAATGATAAAATACATATTTTAGTAAAGTTGGTTTTAACATTCTGTGTTTGAAAATACCATTTTTAGAAATTAGGTATTTTCTTGTCTAACTATCCAAAGCCTGCCTCTGCAAGATTGTGTATTCCTTGTCTGGAGTTTGAGTGACAGGGTTGGGGGTTTCCAAGAGACAGAATGAGGCAGCCGAGTGGTGAATAGGGAGGTCTGCATCAAGACCGGAAGGAGGAGTTGCACCTGGGACATGAATAGGGATGGGCCTTCCCTCCACAATGCTGACTTCACTTCCTGGGGTGCGGCTGATGTCTCTGCCCAGCACTGTGAAAGAAGGGAAGGGATCATGTAAACAAGGTGCTTTAAGGCTGTGCTTTCCCTCCACAATGCTGGCCCCACCTCCTGTGGGCTTCTGATGTTTCTGCCCTGCACTGTGAAAGGAAAGAAGGAGTCCTGTAAACAAAGTGCTCAAGAACTGGTTTGGACTGGGCAAATGCCTCTCTGCCTTCAGAGAACAAATAGAAAAGTAGTGTAAATATTGGGACTCAGACCCAAGAACTTTAGATCACTTCTGTGAACAAGACTAACTTTTTGCTAAGGAGAAGAACCAAGGAAACTGCAGGAGTTTTGGACTGCCCCTCTGCCAGTGTGCTTTTTGCCCTGCAGTGGTTTCTTGATTGCCAAGGAAAAGGAAAAGGAACTTTTTAAGGACTTTCATAATCTTACAGAATATTCTGCAAGGGCTTGAATTTGTGCTTGCCTCCTGCTGAAGTCTCAGGGACAAAAGACTTCATCTCCAGCTCCCCCCTGAATTTCCTTGCTGGGAATTCTAACTGCAGAAGCCTGCATGTCGCTGGTAGCTGGAAGTGCGACGCAACGAGAAGAAGCGCGACGTCGCGACAGCTGAAATTGTCGCACCACAGGAGAAGCGTGCCGCATCTCCCAGAAAGCGTGTCTTCATCAAAGCTACCTGCTGTCGCATCACCTGAGAAGCGTGAGGCCATTGAGAGGGTCGCCATAGCATCGCTGGAGAAGCGTGTCGCAGGGTCTGTCGCAGCTCCAAAGAACAGAGTCACATCAAGGGCGCCATCTTCTCGCAACGCATCAGGATTATCGCATCGCATTGCGGCGCCATCTTGCGCATCGCAACCGGACCTCAAACTGAGAACCTACGCATCAGCCCCACACTGGTAAGGATCACGACGCATCCCCTACTCTGCACAAGCATTGAGGCACAACGCATCATCTCCCCCGGATTACGGAACCAACGCATCTTCCCTTTTTCAAGCCTTTTGTTCATTTTGTGTTACGCATCCAGGTACTTTGTTGAGAACTTTGTCGCATTTATCACCAACTTGAACGAAGTAACTTTTACCATCTTTAAGTCAACCTGAAGTACAGTATTGTGGATTTTTATCGATTGTGGTCTTGTGTTAAGTCTATATAAAGAATACTTATTTTTATAAAACCTGTGTTGTGTCCATCTGTAGGGTTTTCACTGTATTACTGTGCATATTTACAAATGCTTAACACACGGTCTCTGAGATAAGCCTGTCTGCTTGTGCCAAGCAGCCAAGGGGGTGAGCAGGGGTTATCTAGGAGTGTAATCCTCTTATCCTGACTTAGAAGTAACGGTCCCTATTTGGACAAAGGTACATACCATTGCCAACTAGAGACCCCCAGATTTAACAATCGCATATCAGAAATTAATAATAGCTAAAACAAGTCCACTTTTTTAATTTAGGAACATGTATGCAAGATAATTCTATGTGAAAGCAAGTTATCTTGTGGATTTCTGTTTCCTAAGAGGAAGACACATCATTTTGCCCCATGTGTCTAGTCTTTGAATTGACAGCTCATTTGGTGGGTTTAAAGTTTGCCTCTGTTATGAGACACATATGACACTGAGTGACATCATATCTCAATCTTAAGGAGCCAGTGTGTGTGTGGCTGTGCTCACCCTAGCTGATCAGCCTGACTTAAATATGCCTGCTTGCCGAGAACCAGTAACAAGCACTGGCATAGCCAATAGGTCTCACTTTTGGGACCTTATAAGTATTTGGTTATGCAGCACAATATCCATGGTGCAACAACATCAACTGTTGCATGACTAAACACTTATAAGGTTCCAAAGGCGAGACCTATTGGCTATGCATACCGCAAGCAGGTCAGATATGTGTCCTGTCATGGCGCCGTGGTACTGCAAGCTGGTCAGATCTGTATGCGGGCATAGCGCCGGGGTACCGCCAGCAGGTCAGATCTGTGTCCTGTCGTAGTGCCGAGGTACCGCAAGCAGGTCAGATCTTGCGCCATTAACATCTCCTTCAAGCTACCTTTCCGGAGAGCTGGAAGCATGCCGAGATTAACGCCTTACTCAAGAAACCCAAGGCGGACCCCAAGGAACTTGAGAACTTCCGGCCATCTCCCTGCTCCCGTTACCGGTGAAGGTCATCGAGAAGACCGTCAACAAACAACTGACCCGCTACCTCAAGGAGAACAGCATCCTGGACCCATCCCAGTCCGGGCTCCGCAGCAACCACAGCACCAAGACTGCCCTCTTTGCCGACACCGAAGACATCAGGACCCTGCTTGACAACGGGGAAACTGTGGCCCTCATCCTCTGTGAGAAGTTGGCCTGCCATATGATGTCCACTATTCTAGTGGGCACCTTGCACCAGCACAAACGACCCTTATTGATGGTAGGTTTAAGACAACCTTTATAGAAAGCTATCCTAGTGGTAGCTGTGGAGAGCAGCCTTCACGCTAAGTCTTGAAGGAATGTAAAGCAGCTAGTTTTACCAGTCTATAATCTCATGAATGATCAAATGAAAGGAGAACCACACCAGGTACATATAAAATATATATGTATTTATTCTAAACACAACACTCTAGTCTCTTTATGAGGCTAGAAGTAAAAGTACAATACAAGAACTTAAATAGCACACAGTAAATTAGCACAGTATACGTTTTGCCCTAGGGGGCTCACAAACCATATACTAAGAAAGTGGTAGAAGTACCACTCTGAGCATAGAGACAAGGCCTAGGGCCGGTAGAACCACTGGGGCAACCAGGAACGACCCAAGGTAGAGAGACAGGAGACCCACAGGGGACGCATGCAGTGTCTAAACACAGCCGCGAATCACCATTGACTTCTATGGAGAAAGTTAAAGTTACAATTTTAAAGAATAAGGACACTTAGGAGTGGACTACGGTAAAGCGCCTTCAGTACTGGACACTTCGAGAGTCAAGACTCACAGGAGCACCGAAGTACTCGTGTTACCTCACCCAGGGAAGCCGGGTGCATAGGTGTCTTTTCGTGTTGGGTTTCGTCGTCGTTTCCAATAGATAGCTGCAAAGAAGTGCTGGAGGCGACCAGGTGAAAAGTGTCTGGATAGATCCAAGGGTGGATCGGAGATCTGAAGAACCTGTAAGCAGAGGGAACAGAGTCGGGGTCACTAGCCAGGGACCAGGAAGGCGACAAAAAGATGCCAGCCGATGTCAGGTGATTTCAGGTGAGGTAGGTGAAGCTTGACTCTTCAACCACGAGGACCAGGAGGCATCGACGACAAGCAGGAGCAGGATTCGAGCTGTCCCATGTTGGATGTTGAGTGCTACAGCATCGGTATCTGGATTGGACCCAACATGCCTTGGCAACAGCAACCCACGCAGAATGGAAAGATTGGCTTTGGAGCAGACCAACAAGGTCTGAGGGACTCACCCTTTGGAGAGGAGTCAGGGCACATATGGAACAGCCAGGGAAGCTCAAGAAACAAAGGATTTACCTTTATAGGGACCCACCAGTCAACGGACCAGGGATCGCAAAGGAGCCTCAAGCAGAAATGCCAAAAGCGGGCCCACAGAACACTCGTGGGGTGTAGGCCCACAATCTTCGATGCAAAAGGTTCTCAATGCTTGTACTACAAGAAGCCCAATGCATAACTTCGGAAAAGCTTGGGAAGTTGATGCACTAGCAAATGTGCAGGAGTTCCGGTCCCACGTCTCTCATAATGGCTACAGGTCTCAGCTTTGCTGGGGACTCGTGTCGGTCTCTGAGATGTCTGGAAGTCCCTGTCCTGTGTCGCAGATTCTTCGGGATCCGGCGGAAGCCTCGACAGTGCAGTCTGGCAAGATGCTTATTTGGTGCCTGTTTGAACAGAGGAGCCACTCCTTGACCCCAAGGGAGCTTTTTTCCATCTTCCAGCCAAAATGGAATGTCGAAGGTCTAAGATATATGTTTCAGAGTTTCGTCCAGGGTAATCCAAAGTCCTAGGGACTGGGGTCCTATACTTATACTAAGTTTAGGGGTTGGACTAACTTTAAGGTCCCTCCAATGGGAGGACCTGGGGAGGGGGTGGTTACACTCCTTTCCCTTTGTCCAGTTTCCTGCAAGAACTGGGGCTGAGTGCCTCAGCAACTGGTTTGAACTGTTAACCCCTTCGCAGCGGGGGGGCGAGCACAGCGCCCCCGTGCTCATGATGAGCTCAGCTCGTCATGAGGAACAGTGCTCCTGTGCTCATGACGAGCTGAGATCATCATGACAACACTAGTTCCCGTGGAACGCTCAGCACAGCAGGGGAATTATCCCCGCGTGTGAGCTTTCCATGGCTCATGATGAGCTGAGCTCGTCATGAGCACCGGACCACCATGCCTCATGACGAGCTGAGCTCGTCATGAGCACGGAAAAGGTTAAATGCCCGGGGACACCTTGTGTGCCCCAGGCACTGTCTGGAAAGCATTCACTGAAGGCACCCACCCTGCCCCAATACACTAAAGCCTCTCTGGGGAAATGCTGGCACCTCCCTGGACAGGAAACCCATTGTCCAGGCCTCCCCTGCCGGAGTTTTGTCCAGCAGCAGGAGTCAGACTCGTGTCTGTGGCAGCAGCATCCATTTTGTGATGCTGGGGCTCTTTAAAACTATTACTGGGTAAGTAAGTGTGTACATGTATTCATGAACATAGGGTCGGTGCACCAGAAATGGAGTCAAAGAAAGCTTAAAATGTATCCAAATATGTACTTTATTCTTTGAATTTTTTTAAATTCAACCACAGTGTGGGGAACGGGGACGGGAGAATGAGAATCGTTACGAGATGGAGCAGGTCTGTAACTATTTTTATTCGGTTTAACAACACCGAGATAAGTTCAAGGTTTTAAAGTATAGTCTCCTGGGAAACAAACAATACACGAGGGTCCTCTCCTTTGGGGACGGGTCCGGGTCTTCGGTTCCAGTCTTGAGGAAGCGGGAGCTGACCACAGGGCTGGAGATCACTCGGAGAAAAGGAAAGAAAAACAGCCACGTTAGGGGCTGGGCTCGACATATACAAATGTGGGAGGAGGGTAGGGTAGTGAGGTTCACCAGGGTACTATCACCAAACCTATCAGTCAGGGAGTGTAGGCGGCCGGCAAGATACGACAGTAGTGACCACCCTCAGACTACCCCGTCCCACCCCGTGATTTGAACAACCCTTGGAAACGACCCCGTACCTTGTGGAGCCACACTTCTCCCCTGGAAGTGTGGCGGGGCGGCTCGTGGTATCGTTGGCCTCCTGGCTTGTCGTCATTCAGCTTCAGGGGTCCTAGCAGCGGTTCCACGACAGCGGCTCCGTCTTCCTCCGTGGCGTCCTCCTCGTGTTCCAACTGGCGTTCCGAAGGTTTCGCTCCGGCAATCCAGAACGGAGCTTCCTTAAACGCCCCCGCCTCCTCCGGTTGGTCAGTCTCGAGTGACGTCGTTTGACCTGATTGGGCGAGTGTAGTTGGACATGCCTCTAGCGTCACAGGGTCAGGATACAGAGGTACACGTCCCTGAGGCAGAGCCGGGGAGATCCAGGAAACGTCCAAAGGATCCTGCGGACGGGGTGGAAAGGAAGAAGCATTAGCAAGGACACCCCGTCCGTCCGAGTCAGGGAGTTCATCTAAGTCAGGAAGCTCCGCTTCGTGACACATCCCACCCCCAGGATTGACCCGATCGGGGGAAATCGGATAGCGGGACAGAAAGTCAACATTCCCCTGCAATGTACCCTTTCGATGACGGACCTCGATCTGGAAGGGCTGCAGGGCCAAGAACCAACGCAAAATGCGATCATTGTTCCCCCTATTACGCTGAAGCCAGGTCAAAGGAGCATGGTCCGTGTACAACACAAATGGCCTCCCCTCAAGATAGTATCTCAGTTTCTCAACACCCCAACGGACAGCCAAACACTCCTTTTCAATCGTCGAATAGGCCTATTCTCTCGGAAACAGCTTGCGGCTGATAAAGAGCACGGGCCGTTCAGCCCCAGTCTCATCCTCCTGAGAAAGGACCGCACCAATGCCAACCCCCGAAGCGTCAGTCTGGAGGACGAAGGGTTTAAGGAAGTCAGGGGAAATGAGAACAGACGAGGAAGTCAAAGCGTCCTTCAAGGCTTGGAAAGCCGAAGACTGCGCTAGAGAGGGAGCAGGAAGTGCAGCAGATTTGGTATTCTTCCCAAGGAGGTCGGTGAGAGGAGCGGCCATGCTAGCGAACTGAGCAATGAACCGGCGGTAATAACCCACCAGTCCCAAGAAGGCCCTGAGTTCTTTCTTTGAAGTCGGGTAAGGCAGAGCTTTAATTGCTTCCAATTTCTCCATCTGGGGCTTAATTTGTCCATCGCCCAACAGATACCCGAGGTATTTTACCTGCTGGAAAGCAAACCGGGACTTCTTCGCATTGATGTGGAGACTGGCCTCCCCAAGACTGGACAGTATTTTTTTAAGGTGAGACAAATGGTCCTCCCAGGTTTTACTAAACACCACAATATCGTCCAGGTAAGCAGACGCATATTGTAGGTGAGGTGCCAGCAGCGTGTCCATAACTCTTTGAAATGTAGCTGGCGCCCCATGTAAACCAAAGGGGAGTACCGTAAAGTGGTAATGACCAGATGGTGTTGAAAATGCTGTTTTTTCCATGTCTTTGGGAGCAAGGGGAATCTGCCAGTATCCCTTAGTGAGATCTATGGTGGTGATGTACCGAGCTTCCCCAAGGCGTTCCAATAACTCATCGACTCTGGGTAGAGGGTACGCATCCTGTTTGGATACCCGGTTAACGGCCCTAAAGTCGATGCAAAAACGGATGCTACCGTCAGGTTTCGGTACTAACACCACCGGCGAGCACCAGTTGCTATGGGAAGGAACTATGATCCCAGCCTTCAGCATGTTGTCTACTTCGGCTTGGAAAGCCGAGCGTCTGGCCTCAGGAATACGATAGGGCTTCTGTTTCACCACTGTATTTGGGAGAGTAGGTATGCTGTGTTCCGCTAAGTGAGTACGGCCCGGTTGATCAGAAAAAACAGCTGAATGTGACAAAAGTAGTTTTCTGACTTCTTCCTGTTGGGTCGACGATAAGTCAGGATTCACAGGGGCAGCATCAACAGTATGCTCAGTATGAAGTACAGGGGAGACCACATTGACTGACTGTGGGGGTGGACCTAACCATTTCTTTAGAATGTTAATATGATACATTTGGGTTTTGCCTCTTCCTAACTGTACCAGATACGTGGTACGTCCTATTTTCTTCAGGACTTTATAAGGCCCCTGCCACTCCTTCCTCATTTTGTGCGTAGAAGAGGGTAACAGAATCAGAACCCAATCGTCTACATCCAACACTCTCCACTTCGTACCACGGTCATACAAGGTTTTCTGTTTAGTCTGTGCTACCGCTAAGTGTTCGTGAGCTAGGGTTCTGAGTTTATGTAGCCTACTCTGAAGTTGTCTAGTATAATCCAACAGAGCTTCAGCTTCTTGTGCTCCTTCTGTTTCCCAGCTATCCTTTGTGATCTCGAGGAGCGTTGTAGGTGGTCTCCCAAACAACAACTCGAATGGGGACGTCCCTAAGCTGGATTGTTTCTGGCTACGTAGTACAAAGAGGGCCAAGGGAAGTAACTGATCCCAGTTCTTTCCATCACCCGACAACAGTTTCTTTAGTGTCAACTTAAGGGAGCCGTTGTAACGCTCAACCAAACCATCTGTTTGGGGGTGATATACAGAGGTTTTGATGTGTTTGATATTGAGCTGTTTGCACACTTGCTGCATCAAACGGGACACAAAAGGGGTACCCTGATCTGTAACAATTTCTTTTGGGAAGCCCATGCGTGAGAAGACTTCAACAAGCCTCTGGGCTATTGCAACTGACGTGGCTGACTTGAGAGGAAAGGCCTCGGGATACCGCGTAGCATAATCAACCAAAACCAAGGCATACTGATGGCCGCGGGATGATTTGGGCAAAGGCCCAATGAGGTCCATTCCGATACGGTCAAACGGAACCCCTATGATAGGCATGGGCACCAATGGGGCCGGAGGTGGAGTGTATGGATTCCGTTTCTGACATATTCTACACTCCTGACAGTATTTCTGAACCTGAGCATAAATACCAGGCCAAAAAAAATGTCGCAGTATAGACTGGCTCGTTTTTTCCACCCCGGAATGGCCAGCTAGCAGATGAGCATGACCAAAGAACAGTATCTGCTCTCGAAAGTCAATTGGGACCAGCAACTGGGGTTCAGCGTCAGCCTTGGCAAGCCTATACAATAAACCATTTTTTTCTAAAAACGTGGGATAAGTCCTAGTGGTTGGATCCTGCCCACTTCGTGCCACCTGCCATGCGTTGGCGAGACTTGCGTCATTCAATTGGGCAGTCCTGAAGTGAGTATCCCGGGCCCAAGGTTCTGCGGCCAACAAGGTATCATGGGGCAGAGATAGATGTTGTAGGGTTTCCAACAGCAAAGCACTAAAGGAAGGATTATCAGTCCCTATGATTATGGCCTCAGGTAAACCCGCCATAACTCCCACTACGACTTCCATATTCTTTCCTGAAGGAGTATGAAGGGTGATTTTAGCTACGGGATATTCCTTGACGTCCCCATGGACACAACGGATACTAACCCGTTTCCCTGGAATGTGAGAGTGGTGGTCTACTAACTCTTCCCTTACTACTGAATGTTTGCACCCGGAATCTAGCAAGGCTCGTATACTAGTACCGTTTAATATGACACGTACATAGAAGGTGGTTCCGGTTTCTTGTGCATACAGGATAGACCTGGGAGCATAGCTCACATCCATAGGTTCGTCTTCTCTGTCTTTTTTCTTTCGACAAAATCGAGCAATATGTCCCCATTCTCCACAGTCGTAACATTGAGGCCCTGAATTGGGAAGTTCAGGTCGTTGGAACTGGACTTTCGGGGGTTCAGGAGTGGGTTTTTGAAACCGTTTCTCAGTTTTGACAGGTGAAATGATTTTAGTATTTCTTTCGGGCTCTTTCATGTACGGCTTACCCTGAGCCCGGGCATAACAGGTAGCCATTTCGATAGCATGCTCCAAGGTTAACCCCGCATGTTGTTTGAGCCACCTTTGGGTGCTATAGGGAAGGGACTCGATAAACTGTTCGAGATATATTTTATTCATAATGGCGTCGAGGTTCCCTTCGTTTGGCTTTAACCACAAGTCGGCAGACTCCTTTAGTTTAAAGAACAGAGTTTTGGGCAGATCCCCTGGTGACCCCTTCTCTTGCCGGAACCTTAATCGATGGGTTTCTTCGTCTACCCCCAACCTATCGAGGATGTATTGTTTCACAACCGCATATGCAGTTGTTCCATCCCGGTTTACTGTCTGATATGCTGCCTGGGCCTCACCAGTCAGCAACGGTGCCAAATAGAAGGGCCACCTATCACCTGGCCAGGAACTAGCTCTCGCCGCTCTTTCAAAGTTCAAAAAGAAAGCAAGGGGGTCTTCACCTGTGCTAAATTTCTGTAATGGAACGACAGTACCTGGAGGTGGGGCTGTAGCCCTTCCCTGTCCTATGACATTCATCAACTGTGTTTGTCCTTCCGCCAGTTTTAGGATATTATCGGACTGAGTTTGAATGGCTTGGGAAAACGCAGTCCGGTCTGCTTCCATTTGGGACAAGAGATTCTCCATCTTGTATCGGATGGCGTGGTTCACTGGATGATCCGAGTCACGGCACCACTTGTGGGGAACGGGGACGGGAGAATGAGAATCGTTACGAGATGGAGCAGGTCTGTAACTATTTTTATTCGGTTTAACAACACCGAGATAAGTTCAAGGTTTTAAAGTATAGTCTCCTGGGAAACAAACAATACACGAGGGTCCTCTCCTTTGGGGACGGGTCCGGGTCTTCGGTTCCAGTCTTGAGGAAGCGGGAGCTGACCACAGGGCTGGAGATCACTCGGAGAAAAGGAAAGAAAAACAGCCACGTTAGGGGCTGGGCTCGACATATACAAATGTGGGAGGAGGGTAGGGTAGTGAGGTTCACCAGGGTACTATCACCAAACCTATCAGTCAGGGAGTGTAGGCGGCCGGCAAGATACGACAGTAGTGACCACCCTCAGACTACCCCGTCCCACCCCGTGATTTGAACAACCCTTGGAAACGACCCCGTACCTTGTGGAGCCACACTTCTCCCCTGGAAGTGTGGCGGGGCGGCTCGTGGTATCGTTGGCCTCCTGGCTTGTCGTCATTCAGCTTCAGGGGTCCTAGCAGCGGTTCCACGACAGCGGCTCCGTCTTCCTCCGTGGCATTAGCAAGGACACCCCGTCCGTCCGAGTCAGGGAGTTCATCTAAGTCAGGAAGCTCCGCTTCGTGACACACAGCCAACGAGTTTTGTTCCATTGGAACTTCGTCAGGGCTACATTGTCTCAATTTAGGCTCAAAATGGTCCTGAACCCATGGGGTCGAAGTCATAAAAGGCCTCTATAACTACAAGTAGGTAGAATCATGCAGAAAATCCCCGTATGGACAGGTAGTGTAAAATGGCTTGAGATACCGGCCCACACTCCTCTGTATTGATCTGGAGGTTCTCTCGAAGGGAACTGGTCACCCCAAAGTGATAATTAGAAATAAAAGGGCCAGTGTAGCGGCCTTTCATCCTACGTATTACCCTGGAGGTTGGCTCATTGGGGAAAAGTCACCCCAAAATAGTAATTGGGAATCGATGGGCCAATGTAGAGGCCTACCGTCCTTATCAGATAAAGCGTGCTCCTCGTATGTTGATGTCAGACTCGTGTCTGTGGCAGCAGCATCCATTTTGTGATGTTGGGGCTCTTTTAAACTATTACCGGTCAGGTGAGTGTGTACATATCTTCCCCCTCTAGATGGGTGGAATTCTACCCCCGCCGCCAGAACTGGTGGGGGGAGTAGGATTCCAAAGTGTTTGACACCAAACACGACATGTTTTGATACTTTCGATGATGCGACATGCACCATCTCCATCAGCCAAAACCACATCTAGAACCATATGATTTTGGAGTGCCACAATCCTTGCAATTTGCAGTTCCTCTGTGATGTTTCCAAGTGCCAAAGCTGTCTGGTTGGTCACAACTTCCACGACACAAGTCAATTGTCTGATTTTCCTGCTGTTCAAGGCAGCAGAAACAAAAAAGAACAGCCCCAAATTGAAATCAACGTATTGCTCTAGTGCAGTGTCAGTCTGGTCCACCTCATCATTACTTATTGTTCTTTTGTATCTGTTCTTAAAAATGTCATTAAACAATCAATAGTCCTTGTGATATGATGCAGGTGCCAAAAACACAGGAGGTAGCAAAAAGGACACATAACAGACACCAGACCATCCAACAGGTAGATGGTAGTATCCCTTGTTTCCACAGATGAAGAATGTATTATGTGAGGACATAAAGCTGCTGTTATTGGTACCATCAATAGTCAAAACCTGAGTACATTCGCTTCTTCCTACTGGAATTTTCCCAACACTACTCACACACAAATCTGCTCGGGCTCTAGTGACAGCTATAACAAATGGTCCATTACCCTTAACATTTTGAGTATTTGGGTAAACATAACGTGTAGAAGCATTTCCTGGTCGGTACTGCTCCCACTCCCATTTAGTCCCTTTAGCTTGTGGATCACCTTCTTCATCAGGATAACACGCTTTATTAAGATAATAGTTTATTCTCCCTACAGCCATATCAGTAATATTAGCTACTTGAGAAGCCAATAGAAGTGCAAACCAGGCTTGACAAGAACCATTGTGGGAAAAGGGAAGAGAAATGAAAGGTGTTCCTCTCTTTTTCTCATGACCTGGCATAATTCCACACACCCAACAGTTAGTAATGTTCGTAGCATTGTGCGTGTGGTGCAACATCTGGATGAACGTGTTGTTCAGATAAGAATGTCTATGCTTCTGCTCATGATAAGGGAAGAGTAAAATAGTGGTGTTCAATGGGTGCCGGAGTAGTGGCAGTCAGTATTTGTCGAGCAGCACCCAACAATACACATTATGTTTTTATCAAAGATCCTCACAGCAGTTGATGTTTTCTCCATAGGCATATTCATCTCGTTGTTGAAGTAGCAATATCGTTGGAGCTCTAAAGTCCTGGGCAGCCGTTGGTTTCTTCACCGAGGCTTAAAACGGGTATCACTACACAAAAGATCCCCCCCTCGTGAGCTCAGGCTCTCACTAACCCAGGACGGTTGCTCAACCAGTCTTTTTCAACAATGACGTTTCTTTCCGGGGCGGCAGTTGGTATCGGGATACACCAGGGATTGTATGTTCCGGGAAGAATTCCTCAGGTCCTTCAGGTGATATGGCTTGGCCTTTTTCCGTGTCCAGGATGACTTGATGGTCGATCAGGGCAACAGGTTCCACCAGGGTAGACAGCACCTCCTTGCAGTGAGTATAATGCACCGAGTTCCTCCTGTTCGTCACTCGAACCGCAGTTCTTGTTGTGAGGAGTACTTTCTCTGGGCCGTGCGACCTGGGCTTCAAGCTGCTCGACCTCTGGAAGGATCCGACCATTACATGGTCGTTTGGCTGGAGTCCATGGCTCTCACCTTCATACCTGTCAGAAAGAGCTTCTCGAACATTCTTATCTGTCCCTAAAGTGTCAGCGTGCGGCATGGTGGTCTGAAGTGTTTGCGCAGCTGCAGCAGCTGCCTTTTTCTCCTCCGACAAACGGAGTGCATCAGCTCACAGTTTAACCACACATCTATTTAAGTCAGCCACCTGAGGGAGGAGAAAAAGACAATTGCTTATAAACCTTTGCTATATCAGCAGGCTCTAACTCTGTGGAATACTTCCTAAACTGTTCAATTACTTCTATGGCAAACATTTCTGAAAATATAACTGCTCTCTATCCTGCCATTGTTGTACGTCAGCTAAAAGATCAGAAGCAGAAATGCTATCACGGGCAGCTTTAAGAGTAGCGGATCTAAGGATAGCCGCACGATCAGCGGTCAGCATAGAGCGAGTCTCTCGCAGAGGATCTGATCCTGACCTATCCTGATCCGAAAGAGAAACATCATCATCAGAATCAGAGACAGGAGCAGAAGGAAAAGTATATGGAGGCGGAGAACGATCTAGCAAAATTGAATCATCCTGTGGTTTATTAAGCAGAGGGTAGAGGGGGCGCCGAACAGGGTATTGGCCATTTACCTGTAAACAATCCTACCTATCCTCTCTCTCTTTTATCTCCTTTGTTTCTTTATTTTTTAATTCCAGCGCTTTCGCATGGATATTTTTGCGTTGTTCTTTATCTATCAAAGCTTGCTCTCTTCTCACTCGTTCATGCGCTTCTTTCCCCACATTCGTACACAGTCAAGCATATCTTGTCTACTTCTGCACTTAAACATACATTGTTCCACATACTGAATTTTTCTAAGATCAAATGACCCATGTACAGGCCACTGCAACTCAGGATCCTTGCTAGTATATTTATTCCATAACGTGCTGTACATTATAGAGGAAATACCATTTTTAATATACATGTCCCTATTAGGTGTCCCTAGGAAGCCAACTGATTTTGCTCGATATTCCCATTGATACCTCCAAAGAAGCAACACATTCTACGAAGTGTGCTTGAAACATGCATGCCAAAAATATTGTAGCATATACAATACTATACAGCAGTGGCACTTAACACGATGTGTGCCTAAACAAATTATTCAAAAGTTGGAGAAAAGTCCCCTCATTACCTGCCTATATAAATTGCAATTCATGTATATCCAATCAAATTCCATATATTGGCCAATTTCATATACAAAGTGTCGCATTAAATTTATTTATTTATTGAAAAGTTTTCTATAGCGCGAACAAGACCCTTTGGTATCAGAGCGCTTAACAAAACAAGAAATATATCGGAGACACGTCTTATATAATATACAATATGACAGTAGAGAAATTAGTTGGTTTTACTTCCTCCAAGGCTAGATGAAAGGAAGATAGAGTAGGCTCAAAATAAATAGAAGTACTGTACAAGGTTAAAAAATGAATATACAATGTTCTGAGGTAGGTTAGGGATTAATTATATTATATATGTTGTACGAGGTCTTCCGTATATGGTTGTTTTTGATGACTTATCCTTAATCCTCTGTGCTTTCCAGATCCAAAGTTAGAAACGTGTCTAGATTTCCTATTTCCTTTCTGTATAGTTATCACTTAGTCACCTCTATGTCAAGGCTTAGGTGATGAATTGACTTCTCTATGGAAGGAACTTACTCATGAGAAAGATCTTAGTTTCCCTTTTAAATGTTCGGGGGGAGTGAGTTCCAGATTCTGGGGGCCGCTCCTGAAAACGCTCTATCGTAGGTTTTTCTTTTCTTGAAGATGGGTGGTCTCAGCATCAGTTCCTTGGCACTCCTGGCCGGTCTGTTTCCTCCCGATATTTCAATTTTCTGGGCAAGGTATCTAGGTGTGTTGTAATGAATCGCTTTGTGGGTAATACATGCCATTTTTAGCTGTATTCTAGCTTCGTAAGGTAGCCAATTTAACGCTTTCACGTGCGGGAAGATATGGTCAAATTTCCTCGTTCCTGTGATAAGTCTTGCTGCTGCATTGAGGCATGCCTTTAATGGTGCTGTGGAAATTTTTGGTAGTCCTGCTAACGTTGTACACCCATATTCAATCCTCGAGATAACCAGTGATTGCACTGCAAGTTTTAGGTCCGTCTCAGTTAAAAATGATTTCATTTTTCTTAAGTAATTCAAATGGAAACGGGCGCTTTTTGCCATTGCTTTGATGTTGGCTTTCATGTCTAGGTTCTCGTCCAATGTGATTCCAAGTGATTTCGCTGAATCAACTAGAGTGGGGGTGCAATTTAATGATGTGATCATTTTCGACCATTCCTTCACTTCTGATTGATTCCTTTGTGATGAGATAAGTAAGAATTCTGTTTTATGTGCATTTAGCTTCGGATGATTGATAGTTAGCCATTTTAGCGTCAATTTGAGGGCCTCATTCATTAAGATGATGTCTTCCAGGGCAGTGATCTTAATGTGAATCTGCGTGTCATCCGCGTACATGTGGTAAGATATTTTGGAATTTCGCAGAATTTCAGTAAGGGGTTCGATGTACAAGTTAAACAGTGTTGGAGATAATGTGGATCCTTGAGGTACTCCAATTGTGTTTGGACATGAAGGTGACAGTGATTGGTTGACAAGGAATCTCTGACTTCTATTCTGTAGGAAGGATTCAAACCATTTCAGCACTTTGCCAGATATTCCCATCCTGTCCTGGAGTCTGTTCAGTAATTCTTCATGGTTAACTGTATCAAATGCAGATGATAAGTCGAGGAGGATGAGTAGACAAGATCGGTTTTGATCTAGTGCTTGAAGTGCATCATCGACAATGTGTAGGATTGCCGTTTCCGTGCTGTGACCTGTTCTAAATCCTAATTGGCAGTCATCTAATAGTGAGAAATTGTCGATGTGTTGGCTCAGCTGATTCTGTACACATTTCTCGATTAATTTGGCAAGAGGTGGGATGTTGGTCACTGGGCGATAGTTATTTGGATCTGCCTGGTCCACTGTAGGTTTTTTGATCGGTACTACTTGACCTGTTTTTAGGCATTCTTTTTCTTTCCTCTCCTTACCACATAAAAGTCTCCAGAATCCAACTGCCAAGTTCTGAATCGAACAAATGGTCTCTGCACGGCGAACACCAGAAGAGATCTCAGTCGAGGACGGGCACCGCCTGGAGGGTCAGATCAGGAAAAGAGGAAAAAACGCCTTGGTTGACAAGACGGGGGTCTCCTCGGGCAGTGATCGTCCGTAGCAAAATTCCAATCCTCTGTTTCGGCCACTCCTTCGGGCATCCGAGTCGCTGATGAGCCCCACTTTGTTGGGCGCCAAACTGTAGAGGTGGGCCTCAGCAAGGCCTACCAGTGCTAGGGGTTCACCATTCTCTGCACACAAGTCCTCAGACCAGTAAATAGAAGTTGGCACAGAAACTGAAATGTCAAAGAGATAGTTTATTAAACCTCATGAGGTGGAACTACATTCACACATCACCCTTCGGTAGAGTATGAAGTAGCATAAGGAATAGAAGAACCATGGGTCTTTTATACCCACACAGGAGCTCAAAAGAAGGCGGTACAAGCACACATAGGAGAGTTACATACATAAATGGTCATACAGAAATGCACAGTCAACAAAGAAGAAGAAGCTAACAGTTGCTGACTTTAGTAGAAACATCCTGACAGTAACAGACCTAAACAGGTGCATGGGCAGCTACAAGCTCCTCTGAGCATGTGCAGAGTAGCAGAGGCTAAATATAGCTAGTTCTTTGAGCAGAGCACAAGGGCAAATGACAGAGAAGAAGGAAAGAGCATATGGCGAGCACATGGTTGACAAAATGGCTCCCAGAAACAAGATGGCTTCAGCTAAATGCTAACATCAATCTCTGCCAAATTTCCACACATCACCCAAATGAATTATTAGAGTGCTTTACATAAGCGGCAGTTACTTAACACAAGGACACATTCATTTTTTAGGAGCAGGGAGATTAGATCATTTGCCAAGATCAGAGGATGTTCTGCTGACGCCGAAAGATCACTTTACGTGAGTGCCAGTTACTTTACACAAGGACATGTTTGTTTTTGTAGAAACCGGGACATTAAGTGATTTGGCCAAGATCACAGGTGGATGTGCCGATACCGAAACTAGAACCCAGTTTCCCAGCTCCAAAGTCACATCCTCTCCTCCTGTCCCGAACCTCCGACTGGTAGGGCTATTCAAACTTTTTTTTAAAAAGGGTTTAATAACTATCACCCTGAAAAAGTACCTCTCAGTGCTGTTCCATAATGTGCCGTATTAATATCAAAGCTTCCACATGTTAAAGAAATACACTCTTTTTACAAACCCTATCTCTCCTGTTTTTTTCTAATGCAGTTTTATATAGCGCAAACATCATCCAAATGTATTATTAAAGCGCTTTACATGAGCACCAGTTACTTTACACAAGGACACATTCATTCTGTAGGAATGGGGCGATGAAGTGATTTGCCCAAGATCACAGGATGTTGTGCTGGCGCTGAGACTTGAACCGTGTTTCCCAGCTTCATAGTCGGCAGGTCTGGCCTAACTCCACATTCTCTCCTCCTGTCCTGAACCTCCGACTGCAAGGGCTCTTTGCACTTTTTAAAAACTATCACCTTGAACAAGTACCTTTCAGTGCTGAGCCATAATGTGGCGTACAAATACCATAGTTTTCAAATGTTAAAGAAATACATTCAGAGTATTTTATAAACCAATTCATATTTCATGTGCTGTGTGTTTCATGATCGGCATTGCAAACACTTTCAGAGCTTTGCGCGGTCTGTTTGCATGCCTATCCTTAACCATGGTAGCTACAGCTCCTGCTGTTTAGAGGCCCTATCTCAGCTGGAACTGGCCTTAGCCAGGCCAATAGAAGGCACACTCACTCGGCGGCATACCGAACATATGTTTCCCTGCTGGGTACGGCAGTTCAAACGTGATCAGGAGTGATTAGCCACTGGATCTGTACTTGAGAGCAGGAACTTGGGTTTCGGCAAGCATCATTAACTGCGACACAGAGCATAATTAGGCAAGAATTTGAGGAATTATTTTCCCTCCAGATGTATTTACCATCAGCAGGCAAAGAAGGAGCTGGCTGGCCTGCTGGTTACATGTGCTGATAGCATTTGATAGGAGGCTTATTAATTTATTTATTTTACTTACTGAGCTGGTTAATCCAAGCCACCACCCACCCTAGACGGGCTGCTCTAAGGGTTGCCAAGCCCTGCCTTCGTGAAACTTGACACTCACTGTTTTCATGAAACTTGACACTCTTTTTGTACTTTGGGCTTTTGTAAAGTGCTTCGGTAGCTTCAGAGAACTAACATAAATGAGCCATTCCTGTTGCCTATTTTTAACCTTCAATTAGCAATTTTCCCCCTAATTTTCTGACTGTCAGTCAACTGTGGTGACATAGTTCCAGTTTTATTTGAATAATCTACTGCATGAAGTGCAGTCCGTGAACACGTTGTACCTTCCCTCTGATGGAACACATGTCTCCTCCCTGTTGTGCCAATTTTGCTACGGGCTGTAGGCGAAACCATGCAATCAACAAAAGCAGGCCATAACTGGAGTCCAGGATTCCCTCTAAAGCCAAGCTCACAATCACAACATTGGTTGTGGGAGTTCTACAGTGGCAAGTGGCACTGAGCCTCCCCTCAACCAGAAAGAAACGCACAAGCGTTTCACAACAAAGCATTTCATCTGTCTCCCCTTTACAGAGCAGTGTCACAAAAGATTGAAGAGAGCAGACGCCATCCTTGTTCAGCACACCATTCTACAACTGGTTTTGCTACTCTGATAAATGGTATGAAAGTGTGTATTGGAATTTTAAAAAATGCTCTGGATTTAGACACCAATGGTCAATTTTATGGAATTTATAGCCTTTTTTATGTTTTCCAATTCTACATAATTACACTCAACTCAATACCACATAAATACATCGTACATAAATCCACTCTATGGCACATGGCAACAATCCACATAAACACACCCCAGATAATTCCTCTCTACATAATTTCACTCAAAGCCACAAAGATCCATGCCACACAATTAAACTCCACACATTTCCATTACACACAACATAATTCCACAAAACACAACATAATACCACTCCACAATTCCACTACACACTATACACACCCAGCCCACACCTCAGAATTCCACATGCCACAAAATTCAACACACCACATAATTCCACTCCACTACATGCCATTCTACAACATACACTACCACTCTACATAATTACACTCCATGACACACTCAATACCACATAATTACTATCCACATATTTCCTACTGCACACCAAGCCACATAATTCCACTATACATAACTCCACTCAACACCACACAAGTCCACCCCATAAAAATCCACAACAATTCCAATACAACCCACATAATTCCACTCCGCACCACATACATCCACTCCACTTCATAACAAATGGCTAAAAGACATTGTCATTGACAATGCCAATAGCTCTCAGAATACCCACTCATACTGGCTTTTCAATGCTTGTTCTTCATTATTGCCTATGAGACTACCTAGAAAAACGTGAGTGCAGTATGTGCGTTGTACAGAAAACACTTGTGTTTCATTTAATAATTATTAGGTTACTCCTTGACTATTAAACAAGCATTTGCAATGCAATAGGTCTCGTATTAGGAAAGTTTGAGCTATTGGTATTGTAAATGACACATTTTTTATTTATGTTTTGTTTTTAAAAATAGCGAAATTAATAGCTTTGTCATTTACAATGCCATTAGTTATAACTTTCCCAAATGTGACACCTATAGCATTTGTAATGCAATATGTGTTGTATTTACGTGACTTACATGTATTGATATTACAAATAACAATGGTTTTTAATTTTTTTAAATAATTAATACTTAAATAAAAGTTATTGTACTTTATAATGGCAATAGCTTAAACTTTTGTAAATAACATTTGTGAAGATTATGTTCAGTGTATTTTATTGTGACGAAAATCCAAGAACAGAAGTGAAATATTAACATCTTTTTGTTACATTTGTAATAAAGCTTGAAACATTGAGATAACATATTTGAACCAGTTGTTGTTGAATGGTTGCACAGATTGATGCTGTGGTGGAGCTCAGTGATGTTGTGGTGCCACTCAGTGATGCTGTGGTGGTGCTGAGTGATGCTGTATGCTATGCTATGTTTTGTTTTGCTATCCTATGTTTTGTTTTGTTATGCTATGCTGTCCTATGCTTTGATTTGTTATGCTATGCTGTTTTGTTATGCTATGCTATGTTTTGTTATGGTATGCTATGTTTTGCTATGCTATGCTATGCTATGTTATGCTATGCTATGTTATGCTATGTTTTGTTATGCTATGCTTTGTTATGCTATGCTATGTTTTACTCTGCTATGCTTTGTTATGCTATGTTTTGTTATGCTATGCTATGTTTTGTTGTGTTTTATTATGCTATGCTTTGTTTTGCTATACTATGTTTTGTTATGCAATGGTATGCTATGTTTTGTTGTGTTGGTATGCTATGTCGTGTTTTGCTATGCTATTATATGTTTTGTTATGTTTTGTTAAGCCATGCTATGTTTTGTTGTGTTTTGTTAAGCTAAGCTGTTTTGTTGTGTTTTGTTATGCTATGTGTTGTTGTGTTTTGTTATGCTATGTTTTGCTATCCTATGCTTTGTTTTGTTATGCTATGCTATGTTTAGTTTTGCTATCCTATGCTTTGTTTTGTTATGCAATGCTATGTTTTATTGTGCTTTGTTATGCTATGTTTTGTTGTGTTTTGCTAGGCTATGCTTTGTTTTGCTATGCTATGTTTTGCTCTGCTATGCTTTGGTATGCTATGCTTTGTAGCGTTTTATTATGCTATGCTTTGTTTTGCTATGCCATGTTTTGTTATGCTATGCTATGCTATGTTTTGCTTTGTTTGGTATGCATAGTTGTTTTTTGCTATGAAATTATATGTTTTGTTATGTTTTGTTAAGCCATGCTATGTTGTGTTTTGTTAAGCTATGCTGTTTTGTTGTGTTTTGTTATGCTATGTGTTGTGTTTTGTTATGCTATGTTGTGTTATGTTATGCTATGTTTTGTTATGTTATGCTATGTTTTGTTATGCTATGCTGTTTTGTTTTGCTATCCTATGCTTTGTTTTGTTATGCTATGCTTTGTTTTGTTATGCTATGCTATGTTTTCTTGTGTTTTGTTATGCTATGCTATGTTTTGTTGTGTTTTGCTAGGCTATGCTTTGTTAAGCGATGTTTTGTTATGCTATGTTTTGCTATGCTATGCTTTGTTAAGCGATGCTATGTTTTTTTATGCTATGCTATGCTAGGTTTTGATCTGCTATGCTTTGTTATGGTATGCTATGTTTTGTTATGCTATGCTATGTTTTGTTATGTTGTATTATGCTATGCTTTGTTTTTTATGCTATGTTTTGTTATGCTATGCTTTGTCATGCTATGTTTTGTTATGCTATGCTAACCTTTGTTTTGTTATGCTATGTTGTGTTTTGTTATGCTATGCTATGCTTTGTTGTGTTTTGTTATGTTTTGTTATGCTATTCTTTGTTATGCTATGCTATGTTTTGTTTTGCTATGCTTTGTTTTGTTATGCTATGGTATGTTTTGTTGTGTTTTGTTATGCTATGCTTTGTTGTGTTTTGCTATGCTAGGTTTTGTTTTGTTATGCTATGCTATGCTTTGTTTTCCTATCCTATGCTTTGTTTTGTTATGCTATGCTATTTTTGTTATGCTATGCTGGTGAGGGTGAGTGAGGGTGGGTGAGTGAGTGAGGGTGGGTGAGTGAGTGAGGGTGGGTGAGGGTGAGTGAGGGTGGGTGAGTGAGGGTGAGGGTGAGAGGGTTGGGAGGGTGAGAGGGTTGGGAGGAGGGGAGGAGAAATTCGACACGGCGGGCAGGGGAGGGGGCGGAGTGGGGAGAGCGGCGATGAGGGTGTGAAGCAGCAGGGGCCTTTGAAGTGAAGCTAAGCTTCACTTCAAATGCACGAAGGTACAGATTGGGCAGACATATATGCTCTACAAATATACAGGCTAGGTTCAACATGAAAAGAGGCCGTACATCAACACGTACTGATGACACGGTCTGAGGATACTATTTAGGGCTAAAGCAATGCACAAATGTTTAAAGACAGGTGGGAGAGTGCGCAGTGGGATGTCTAGGTTAAATTGTGGCGCGTTATATACAATATAGGCAACTATTAAGCTTACAACGTCTGTAAAATTGTATTAATTTTCTTTCTAAAGGGGTTTCTTTCAGTAGATTTGCAAATACAAAATAAGGGGACATATAAGAACACGGTTAAATTCAGAAAGGTTTAATAGATGAAATTAAGCAACTGCGCTTTGGGCTGCACACAGCAGTGACAAATAATTAAACAAGACGGAGGGCATTGCTGTGGGGAGGAGAAATGCGACACGGCGGGCAGGGGAGGGGGCGGAGTGGGGAGAGCGGCGATGAGGGTGGGAAGCAGCAGGGGACTTTGAAGTGAAGCTAAGCTTCACTTCAAAGGTGTGGGAGGAGTGCGGCTGAGGGAACAGTTGGGTAAAGTCTGTTTAAGACCTAAAAAGGACTGGATATGCTACTCGGGCATTAAACTGGGAAACTGGAGAGCGCTGAAAATTCTCAGCATGCAAAGGACTGTGGCAATATAAAACATAATGGGTTGCTCATATATTAAAAGAGACAGACGTTCTAATGAAAAAAATCCTTTTGAAGCGCCTTTATATATTATAATATGTATATTTTATGCGACATAACTTTTGGGATTCGCAAAATACTTTGTTAAATACACTGACAAGAAGCAGGACTTTGATCGGCGCTGGGTTGTGTGGTGGAGTGGAAGGAGGTTTGGGAAGATCAAACCGTTGCCCTGGGAAAATCTGAAGCAGCAGCTACACACTTGAGACCGGATGTTTCGATTAAGGGCTGGTCTGCGTTTCTTATGAAGAAGAGTCTGGACCGGTGCATCTTTGCCGTCGGTGGCTCACATGAAAGGATCGGATGTAAGCTAAATGAATGCTGTCTGTATATTATTGATCATTACAGATTTGTGTCTAAATTTTGTCCCGGTGACACAAATGTGCACTCGCAAACTTCCAGGATGTCTTCTTCAGCAGGCGGATGCCTCGGCTTGAAGGGCACAGTCGGTCCCCGGCGGCGGGTGTTTTGATGGGGTCTGTGGACTTAGCACCTATTCCCCTAGCAGCGGGGAGACCACGCTCTGCCAGAGACTGGTAGTTGTGTGAGGGCTATCCTGGAATGAAATACAAAGGGACTGGAATGCAACACCTTAGCCGGCGAGACAAGGATGGTAAAAGCACTTGGAAAGCGGCGGCAGGAGGGCGAGACAGAACTGCAAACACTTGCACTTCTGTGAACTGCAAAAACTCAAATCAGCGCCGAAGCAGACGGGCAGGGGGGGGGGGGGGGGGGGGGGGGGGTTGAGACCGAAAAGAGACAACACAAATGGGTGCGGTGGAAGGGGAAATGAACACAAGCCCTCATAATGGGTGCATAAGCACAATTAACCCCTTGCATGCTGATGACGGCCCCCATCCGTGCGCAAAATCGCGGCAGCATGCAAGGGGTTAAAGTAGCTCTAAAAAGTGGAGCAGTGAATGTACACAAATACTTGGCCCATGTTCTAGGGGAGGGCCAAACTCAAGAAGAGGCACAGCGCATACATGCCATGACACAGTGGAGCGAACGATATGAGCGCAATGTTGAAGCAAACAAATAGTAAGCCTATGGGTAGGCTGTGGCCACCAACTGTAACCAGCATGCCTCAAAGACACCGTGCATGTGCTGTATATTTGAGACCTAAAAAGAGACCTGTTACAGAGACCTGAGAAACAAGGGAAAGTCTAGAAAAACTCTAATAACTAGAAATCAGGTATAGGGAAGTTTCTTTTTACTTAAGCATACATGGAGATAAGAGGGCCCAGTGTTAGGAAGGAAAGTAAAACCTACATACAACAAGTGAAGAGAAGAGGAGCTGAGATATTGGACAAGCAACATAAATAAGAAACCTAAACAAGTCACAGCATCGAATTCACATAGGAAGTGCTGTGAATCGATCTCGGAGCGGGGTGGGGAGACATAAAACAAGCATTGGCGGCCGCAAAAAAAAACGGCCACGAAATGAAAGCGCAGACTTTACCTGAAGTTGTCAGAGCTCAGCACTCAGAAACGCAAAAGAAGCTCTCGGCATTGCAGGGGGCGGGACAGCCGAAGTCGAACCCTTTGAAGTAGCCAGGCAGAAAAAAAAGCAATTAGAACGGCCTGCGGCCGTGAATAAGTGACGGCGGGGGGCGGGGAGAAAGGAACTGATGGCTGTGAAGGGAGAAAGGCTGCTGGCAGGGGGAAGGCTCGTGCACGAGAAGCTTGTCACGTGATTCGCTTCTCGTGAACTGTTGAAAATCTGGATCGTAAAAAGTCAGCTTTGTGGATGGACGGCATTAGGTCTCTCTACGAGACCATTTTTAGGTCTCTCTACGAAACCTAAAAATGGATACAAAGTGCACGACAACTGACTTACCTGATGGTTTATTAATGGCATTGTCAGCAGGGGAGTGGAGTGTTGGCATGCATACTTAACCTAAATCAGGGGTCTTTAGAGACTGGATCAACTGATCCCAGGGAAGGTGCCAGGCTTTCTCCAAAAGAAGCATTATGCTGTTAACAGTGTTTTTTGTTTTAAGTGGAAAAAATATCTGCATCAAGCCGCTCTGCCATGGGCCATCACTATCATCATCTTTTGTCATTTATATCCTAGCTGGGAGTATGTGTCAAAAGGGAAGTACTCCAAATATTACTCTCATTTCTAATAATCACTTTTAAGTATTTTTACATGTTAACAAGTCCTGTTTGGCCAGAATAGTATATTTGGCAATCATGTATTTAATTGCATTTTTTAAATTAACGGAACTTAACTGCAATGTTTAAATAAGTCTAGACATATTTAAACGTTGCCAATTTAATATAGAATTGTGAAAAAATCCGAGGAGGACCCTGACGATTTTTTTTTCTGCACTAGGAGTGCGGCATAAGAAAGTTTGAAGACCACTGTTCTAAATGATCATACAAAAACCACGCCAACCGGTAGAAGTCCGTGAATGCTCTGTTACACTAAGCATTAATAAATGCACTTTAGCAGTTCCTTAAACTGAAAGAGGCGCCAGTGCTAGCAAGCTGTTCCATTCTCCCGAGCAGCCAAACAGCTGTTAGAACCAGCCAATCAGAGGCTTCCTAACCAAAAGGTTGCCCGATCTGCGTTCAATAGGAGCAGAGAAAGCGTTGGCCAATCAGAACCGCACTTCCCCGGGAGATCAAAAGTGAAAGCAAAAAAAAAAACGAGACACGGGGAATACCCGAGTGCATATGCTAGTCACCTACAGAAATTAGAAGCTGCATCGCAATCCGACGCAGAGGAAGACCGAGCCGCATCTAAAGAACGTACGCCGGTGAGTATCCCTTTATTGCAGCGCTAAAAAGTTTGACAACATTCCGCTGTCCGTTGGTAGAGCAAACCGGTGTGCTTGCAAGTACGTCATCAGCATGGGTCTCCTTTTCCTCGTAGTCGCCGCCTACGAAAGACATTCTGCGTAAAGGCACACTGACTCCGCCCTGCCACAAAAAAAGCATCAATGTAAAGAGGTCAGGATCGACTGTTTGCTTAAGGCCAGATACGTGCACATAAAGTACGAGGTATTCACCTAGTTATCTGGAGTCTATTCATATAGTTTTCTGAGGTTTCACCAGTTCGCGATTTTCTATGCGATTGTCCGCTATGTATACTAATAGTTAGTAGGCTGTAGTTCCTGGAGGGCCACCATCCTGAATTCAGGAAATGGGATCCCATGAGACAGGTTGGGTGAGCAAGAAGTAGCAGCAGGAAAAGTGTCTCCTGGCAAAACGCTTGAATAAAGGTTTTCCCATGTGAAGAACAACCAGCTTCATACATTAAAATATTTTAGGAGAGCGAAGGGGTCGATTTAAAAAAAAGAATTGGTAGAATGTATTTCTCCCTTTTTACATATTCAATTTCAGGCAGGAGACAGCTATAATGGAGCCATTTTTGGCGTAAGAAACCGTGCGTCCCACGCCTGAATCGGGTCTGTTGGAACGTATGAGCGTATGATTTTTAATTGCAAGACAGGATCCCATTACAGTCAATTAAATGCCAAACAAGCATTTAACGCCTTTTTTCGGATCTAAGCTTTTTAGCTCGTTAATATTCTCTATCTATCTATCTATCTATATATATATATATATATATATATATATATATGTGTATATATATATAGTCAAGTGATCAAGCGAAACGCGTAATGGCTGACAAGAAAGCAACCGAATAAAGACTATTCTGTGCACCAAATTGGGTCAGTGCTCCATGTTCTTTACAAGAGGCTTGCTGGCAGTGGAGTTCTTGGAATATATATATATATATATATTCACTGAAAAAACCATAGGTTATAGACCATATATAGTTAGGAATTTGCATTTACAAAACCTTGAAAATTCACTGAAAAAACCATAGGTTATAGACCATATATAGTTAGGGATTAGCATTTACAAAACCTTATTTTACTCGCACAAAACCATTGAAATTCCATATATAGTTAGTTGCACTAACTATATATCGCGCACCCGCAATCCATTGCTAATGATGTCACATATTACATCATTCATGACATGGTCAGTGACATCACTGATGACATCACTGATGACATCTCAAATGACATCACTGATGACATCACTGACATCTCATTTGACATTACTGATCACATCACTGATGATATCATTTATGTGATAATACAATGAACATCTTCAGACTCTAATATAACCTTAGATACAATCAGTATAAACAGACACTCACAGACTGTCACTTATCCATGGAGTTACTCACACACCTACTCAGTCATGCAAAAGATTAATCACACCTCCATTTCCTCAACTATACAGTTATACACACCTTACTTATTCAAACATATACTAACACATATTTACTCTCTTATACAATCCCTGATACAAGTTCACAATGATCGATACAGCCACTCTCACATTCACTAGCTCTTATGTTCAGTTATTTATATATGTCAACTCTCACATGGACTGTGTTTTACATATGTACTTACTTTGACATGTAGCACTGAGATATCCATTCACTCACTAATACACTCATGCAGTCAGTCGACCGCCCATACAGCTGTTTCCACATGCACTTTTGAACCCATACATTTAGTTAATCAACTGCTCACACATCTATGCACAGAGTCATACACCTCCCAGCCACCCACACACATACTCAGTCTCCCATACAAATACTTGGGCAACCATTCAATAACCCATATAGTTACTCATATAGCTACTGATTTAAACATGCAGCAGTTTACAGAACAACATATATAATGATTGCCAAATTAAGACAGTTTAGTCACTAACCCATGCACTCAGTGAGACACATTTAATCACTCACTCATACAGTCAGTCATGCACCTACTAAATCCTTCATCCAGACACTTATACATCCACTCATTCTTCAATATGTAAGACATATTTTAACTTTACAGAAACATACAGTCACTGGGTGTTGTCATCAGTGATGTCATCAGTGAAGTCATTTGAGATGTCATCAGTGATGTCATCAGTGATGTCATTTGAGATGTCATCAGTGATGTCATCAGTGATGTCACTGACCATGTCATGAATGATGTAATATGTGACATCATTAGCAATGGATTGCGGGTGCGCGATATATAGTTAGTGCAACTAACTATATATGGAATTTCAATGGTTTTGTGCGAGTAAAATAAGGTTTTGTAAATGCTAATCCCTAACTATATATGGTCTATAACCTATGGTTTTTTCAGTGAATTTTCAAGGTTTTGTAAATGCAAATTCCTAACTATATATGGTCTATAACCTATGGTTTTTTCAGTGAATTTCATTGGTTTTTTAAAAGCTAATATCTATAGCTGTAAAATATATTCTTTGTTACGTGACGTATCACGTAGCCCGTGAGACGCCTCATGATGCATCGCATAACCGTGACGTATCGTCTCTGCAGCGCAAACCAAACCCGTAACGTAAGCGCGCCAGAGCACGCTTAAAGATATATATATATTTTTTTTACCTTAATTAGACAAAATCCACACGTGCACATATCACAAACGTTCCAAAAACACAATATGTCGGACTCCCATTACGCTGCCAGTTAGCTGCCCGGTTAACGTACCGGAAAGCACCTCTACCGCGAAAAATCGCAATATTTTTTTCTTTTGCCCCGCGGGCAACTTTAATAGCCCCCTCATCAATCCTAGGGGTTCACCTTACCCCTTTCCTTCATTTTCACCTTTTTTTTTTCCACCTCTTGTCTCTCGATCTCCAGACTGTTTACAATGTTAACAGCCAATCAGCTACTCCTCAGACTCCCGTTACGCTGCCGGTTAGCTGCCCGGTTAGCTGCCCGGTTCGCGTACCGGGACGCGTCTCTACGGCGAAAAAATCTGAATTTTTTTAAAAAAATTTTTTTGCCCCGCGTGGCTCTATAATATCCCCCTCATCAATCCTAGGGGGTCAGAAGGGGTCTACCTTGCCCCCTTTCCTTCATTTCCCCCTTTGTTTTGGCCTCCTCTTGTCTCTCGATCCTACCGAGAGACAAGATGGCGGCCGCTCCGGACTGTTTACAATGTTGACAGCCAATCAGCTACTCCTCAGACTCCCGTTACGCTGCCGGTTAGCTGCCCGGTTAGCTGCCCGGTTAGCTGCCCGGTTCGCGTACCGGGACGCGTCTCTACGGCGAAAAAATCGGAATTTTTTAAAAAAAATTGTTTTGCCCCGCGTGGCTCTATAATATCCCCCTCATCAATCCTAGGGGGTCAGAAGGGGTCTACCATGCCCCCTTTCCTTTATTTCCCCCTTTGTTTTGGCCTCCTCTTGTCTCTCGATCCTACCGAGAGACAAGATGGCGGCCGCTCCGGACTGTTTAGAATGTTGACAGACACCAGAGAGCCAATCAGCTTCGCATCGCAAAGTTCCGATACGCGAAAAGTACGCGAACCGGAGCGCTGCCCGGAGCGCTGTTACAGATATATATCTTGTTTAAAACGTTAATTTCTCAAAATTCACTGAAGCACATATATTGAGACCTAGCAAAGGCACATCGGGCTAACAGTCCCTACAATTTTGCCAAGTTTCGTGCAAATCCATTCAGCCGTTCGGGCTAAAAGTGAGTCCAACCGCCCTATGGAAAAATGAATGGGAAAAACGTGTTTTGGGACCCCCCTTTTTTCTCGGCCCCCCCTTGAAGAACCCCCCCCAAATTTTCAGGGGCTGCTCAGAAACAAAATGTGCCATTTTCCTGAAAATTTCAGCCAATTCCGTCCACAAACGCCAAAGTTATTAGACATAGAATTTTCAGAAATCCCATAGGGAAAAAATCCTAACTATATATACCTACTGGCTATCGCCAGTAGGTAATATATATATATATATATATATCACGAGTTAGGGGTACACGCTGGTGGACAGCGTCCACCCTGCCAAGGAGGTCGGCCCCTCTGAAAAAGATGCTGAATTCATCCCATTGTAATTCCCAAACACAGGGACACTCTCAGCAGTGCATGTCCGTTATATGCTTTCGATCGGCAACAACGTGCAGGCTGGGACGGGGCACTTATTTCTGACTTTTGCTGGGCCCACAACAAAGGACTAATCTGAGGGGTCATCAGGCCTCCTTTTGTTCGAGTCTCCTGGCTGGTAGCAGTCAGGACCCTCACACTTGATGCAAATGAAGCGGAGGGGAAACAATGGCTCACACCTAGTTAGCACTTCACACATACTTAAGAGAGGCCGCTTTTCACTTTGTTCAGGCTCTGTTTAGCAGATAAATCACATAAAGAAGAGAGTAGATCCACCCCGTATTTAATCAAGTATAGGCTCAGTTAGAGTCCTAAATCTTCAGCGGTCACCCATTTTAGCGCTCACCAATTAATCAAGGCCATGTACACTTTAACCAGAGGCAATTTTATAGAAAAAATATCATTTTTATTATTGATTGATTCATATAGTTTTGTGTATATCACAAGATTACAAACTCATTTTTTTGAAAATTTCATGATACTAAGATAAAAACATATATATGTATATATACACAACCCATCAACTTTCCCGCATTCACACTTCAACAAAATACATCACAGCCATTCATACTCATGCAAGACTCATTCAAACATTCAACTCAGATGGAATTTGAGGGAAATAACTCTGAGAACATCCTGAATATTCCTCTCAGCCATAGGCCGGGGATGGAAGATGATAGGTTCAGGGTGGATGGTTTCAACGCCGACGCGCGTTTCGGTGCCAGGCCCCAAGATGGGCCGCACCTTCGTCAGGGCAGGAAATGGGAAGGAGGGGTTGTACTCAACAGTAAAATAGTTAATTCCGATATCCAGGCACTCTGTAAAGAAAACACATCTTTTAGTATAGTGTTTCACCCCCATCTCATGCAACATTTTACATTAATGTATTCAGTGCTGATCACAAAATAGCTAGTCACAGTTAATGATCCTTTTGCTACTTTACACAGTTTACAATATGTCAATACATCGGGTAGATAGTCTTATGAAGCATAAACACAGTGATATGAGGCATTGGGTGACCGCTGAAGATTTAGGACTTTAACTGAGCCTATACTTGATTAAATACGGGGTGGATCTACTCTCTTCTTTATGTGATTTATTGCTATTTCCCCCGCAGATCTGCCTCACATCCTACCCCGGGGGGCCCCTCACTTTGTGATGTATTAAATCTGTTTAGCAGATATGCATGCCTGTAAGAACATCAGATGTGTTGATCTTTCCCAGTATATTCAAGAAATAAGTAACATTTACATAGTGCTTACTACCCCTGAGGAGGCGTTGTAATAATTTATCACTATTTTCTCTTTTATAGCACTATGGGTTGAGGAAGCTTTATATGATAAAAGGCAACATTGGTTTATGTGAAGTTTAGAAAAGTGTGAATCTTCTGCCTAAATCAGGAGGGTTTGCAAGTATACTCGAAATGTGCTCAAATGTACTCATGATTGACCAGCTAAACCTATATGTGAGGGCTTAAGATCTGATGTCACTTCTTGTGATGCCAGTTCCTGTGATGTCAACGCGCCGCAATGTCACATGCTGTGATGCCACTTGCATACTGATTAATTAGGTTAGTCCCCCACTTCTTTTTTAGGACTTGTGCCCTGATATATATCTACACACACACACACATACAGCCTTGCAAAACATTATGTAGCTGTATGTTCAGTATCAAGAATGAAAACGTCAGTGGTTGTTATGTATCTTGATCTTAAGGTCATTGTTAAATGTTTTGCCATTGTGCAACATTACGTCCATCATCTTGTGTGTTTTGCTGTTCACCCTATGTGGGAAGGGTATACCCAGACGTGGGTCCCGTGCTCAGTACGGCACTGGAGTCAAGCTATCCTGGCTGAAGACGGCTGATAGCCAGAACCGGTCCTAGGATGCTTGATTCCGGTCCAGGAAAGGCATGGCTTGGCAGTTTCGGGCTGGACTGTTCCCATGAGGCACAGGGTCAAGACTGATTTGCATATGGCCATGTCTGAACGGGTGGCTTGGTGAGCAAAATAACGATGGATTAAACCCAGATCTGTGACTGGGGGTGAATGTTTTGCCATTGTGTAAAATTCCGTCCATCATCTTGGTTGTTTTATTGTTAAATGATAGGCTTGCATTTGTCTTGTTGCCCCTTAATGTACTACACTGTGCGCGAAGCACTGCTTACATTTTGACCTCTGAAGTAGCACTTGTGGGTACTTTTCAGTTGAACAACTATCTATTCGGGTACCCCAATCCTTAAGTGTGTCTGCTTCTGCCATTATGTTTTGGATGTCTTGTTTATTGAGCCACTTTGTAAGGGTCGACTCCTTGTTCACTGCCCAAGTGTATTTTTTAAAGTGGACAGCTACAAGTTGGGCAGAAGTTAGATTAGCCAATGAGGGTATGCTTGTCAGAAGATAAAAAATGTTAGAAAGATTTAGGATATCACCTGGGCCCCGTGTTTCAAATTCGGGGGTAAACATCAACATGGACTTCATGTCTGCCCGGGGGTCTGGAGCTACGACGTGTTTCTTACCATCGTAACTTGTCCGTGAGGCGTTTGTACTATGGGCATTGTTTGGCCGTGTTTCCGGCCACGGACAGCGCTTGCTTCCTTTTCTAAGTTAATATTAGGAAAGCATGGCTGCTCATGCGTCTGACTCCTTGGACCAGGTGCAGGGGTCTTTCTTTGCTGCATTCCTTTGTTACCTGCTGGGACTCGGCGCTCTTGCTTCCTTCGCGCCACTCCTCGCGGGTCCCGCTTCGTGGGGAGACTCAGTGCTCTATTGGACTTGGGCCATCGGAGGAGGCGATCATCATTGGGCACTGACAGGCAGGGCTGCGAGCGAGTAGCGGGTCCTGGACTCCAACTCCCAGGAGCACCCGGCAGCCCGCATTACCGCCACCTGGGCCGCTCTCCCTGCTCGCCCCGCCCTCAAACATTTTTAAAACCTCCAATCCTCTGACACAACCTGGGACGCTTTGCTGCATTCCTTTGTTACCTGCTGGGACTCGGCGCTCTTGCTTCTTTCGCGCCACTCCTCGCGGAACCCGCTTCGCGGGTCCCGCTTCGTGGGGCGACTCAGTGCTCTATTGGACTTGGGCCATCGGAGGAGGCGATCATCATTGGGCACTGACAGGCAGGGCTGCGAGCGAGTAGCGGGTCCTGGACTCCAACTCCCAGGAGCACCCGCCAGCCCGCATTACCGCTACCTGGGCTGCTCTCCCTGCTCGCCAGCCCTCCAATCTAGTCCCTATAATTGCATTTGCCCATTCCCGCTGCGCGGGAGCGTCCCGGGAGAAGCCCGGGACAAGGGCGGGGCGGTCAAAGGACGAATAAGGACGGGACGGGCCAGCCCCGAACATTGGTACTCTTGCATTTAATTGGTAAGATTGAAACCCCCTGCTGTAACATACCTTTTTGTCATTGCTATTTAAAGACCGCATCGTGCCTACCTTGCTGTGAACTATTTGTCCCAACGTATCATAATTAACTTTCTAAATTAACAACTATGGCTTCTCCAACGGGGATGAGTAAAAACATAACGGTAAAGACCTCAAAAGGGACAGTTACTGGCACGATTGATCATTCCTTTAAGCGCATTACTACTGTCCTGGAGAAAGAAATCGCTGATACTGAGAAGCGCCTATCCCTTGATTTTTTAACGGGAAAGCGCTCCTCCTTAGGTCAAATAGCCCACGTACCATCCCCGGGTACGGAAAACTTAGCAGGAGGGGACCCCTCGCAGTCGGATGTAAGAGAGGAGGATGATGAACTGATTTGCCTCAGTGGAAATGTTTCCCCTCATAATTCCACGTTGGGGACAGACACTACAGGCTTATCAAGTTCCCCAAATTTATCCATCGCCTCCCCTCCAACTGTAATTCAGAGTGGGGAAACAAGTACAAATGGGAAAAAAAGGAAAAGAAGGGGCTCTTCCGAAAAAAAACGCCAGGTAAAATTTTATTTATTTATTTATTTATTTTAGCGATTTGTAAAGCGCCTGGTGACCCAAGGGCATCCCCGCGCTGTAAGGAGTTGTTATCCAGATGAGGGAGAGGAAGGGGGGAGGGATATTTATTTAGGGAATAGATGTATCTTCAGTTTTTTACGAAATACCAAGTAACTGGGTTCCAGTCTGAGGGTACGTGGGAGGGAGTTCCATCCAGTGGCCGCTTGAACAGAGAATCGTCGTCCTCCTGTGCGTGTCCTTTTGAATTTGGGAATGTTGGCTAAGTGCTCATTCTCTGATCGTAGGGATCTGGGTGCTTTGTAGGGGGTGACCATGCTGCTGAGGATCGCAGGGCCAGATCCGTTGATCAGTTTGTGTGTCGTGCACATGGCTTTGAATTCCACCCTTTGGCGCACAGGGAGCCAGTGCAAGGCTTTGAGGGCAGGTTTGGCTGACACTCTGGAAGGAAGGTTCGTGAGCAGACGTGCTGCAGCATTCTGTGTCCGTTGCAGTCTCGTCATGGTGGCCTCAGGGGCTCCCAGGTAGACCATGTTGCTATAATCCAGACGTGACAATACTAGTCCCTGGATAAGGAGTTTCCTGGAAGCGGGTGGTAGTAAGGGGAGAATCTTGCGGGTACTGCGCATGAGCCCAAAACAGGTGCCCGCGGTTTTGGCCGCTTGCGTCTTCATGGAGAGCTCGGGTTCGAGCCACACTCCGAGGGTCTTGATTTCACGCTTCGGAGAGGGGATTTCCCCGAACACGTCAGGCCAGACTGCTGGGGGGATGGTCGCCCATTGTTTTCCCAGGAGCATCACTTCGGTCTTTGACCCATTTAATTTTAATGATGAATCACTCATCCAGCAGTGGATTTCCGTGAGGCAGTTAGCCAGGTTGTCTGGGTGGTCGACTAGTTGGGGTAAGGAGACGACCAGTTGAGTGTCATCAGCGTAGCTTACCATTTTTATGTCAAATGGTGTCACCACGTCTTCAAGAGGGGCCATATATGCATTAAAAAGCGTCGGGCTCAGGGAAGATCCCTGAGGGCCCCCGCTTGTGAGGGGGAGGGTGGACGAGTGGTAATTGCCGTCCCATACCTGGAACGTGCGTCCGGTGAGGAAGGATTCTATCCAACTGAGTGCCGTCCCGGTGAGCCCTGCTGCCGCAAGTCGATGGAGAAGGACACGATGGTTGATTGTGTCGAAGGCTGCGCTGAGATCCAGAAGGATCACTGCCACTGACCCTCCTGAGTCCAGTATGCGCCTCGCCTCCTCGATGACGGCAAGAAGGGCGGTATCTGTGCCATGACCCGGGCGAAATCCAGTTTGGGATTGCCGTAGGACGTTGTTTGTCTCGAAGAACTGGGACAATTGTTCGTTGACCAATTTCTCGGCTACCTTGCTGATTCCAGGGAGGAGTGATATTGGCCGGTAGTTTGCCATGTCTGCCGGATCGAGCTGGGGTTTTTTAAGGAGTGCTTTTACCACTGCGCTCTTCCAGCTGGCAGGAACAGATCCCTGGGCAAGTGAGCTGTTGATAAGCTCCATGAGCGTGGGGACGATGACGGGGGCCACGGTTTTGAGGAATCTGATGGGTGCCGGATTCAAAGGTGATCCGCTTCTCATTTTGGCCATGGTTCGTTCTACCTCTACCAGGTTACTGGCCTGAATGTCGCAAGTTGGGGGCGTAAACTGCTTTCGGACTGACTGGGAGGTGAAAGGTTGTCCATGTGGCTAGCGGGACCGGGGGGGGGGGAGGGAAGCTAGGATGCGGGCAATTTTGTCGTTGAAATAGGTGGCTAGTTCATTACTTCGGTCCACCGGGGGGGGAAATGGAGGAAGGAGAGTTGGGTACTTTTAGCAGCTCCTTTACAATTAGGAAGGATTCCCTGGCCGAGTTGGAGGATTCTTTTATCCGAGTGTCGTAGTGGGAAGCTTTGGCGTGCCTGATGGCGTCTTTGTAGAGTCTAACTGTGTTATGGTATGCTTCCTTGCTGGCGTGCTGCCAGTCTTTCCTCCAAAGCCGTTCGGCTCTTTTACAGTTTTTACGGAGTAGTCGGAGGTCCGGGGTGTACCACAGGGCGGAACCGGGTTTTCCGTTTTTGTCCTCCCTAGTTCTGAGTGGGAGTACGGAGTCCAGGGAGGTGGTAATCCACTCTCTAAATTTACTGTCGGCGACAGCCGGGTCTTCTGCGTATGCAGGGGTGATGGTTTTTAGGTTCCTAGCCCATTCTTCGGTGGGAAGTCTGGACCAGGTCCTGTCCCTGATGTAAGTGGGCGGTTTTTGAGGTTTCCTGAAGGTTCCTGGTAGTAGGAAGGAGACTAAGAAGTGGTCTGTCCAGGGTAGGGGAAGGGCCTCCTTCGCTTGCATCGAGGGGGTGCTAGTGAACACCGGGTCCAGCAGGTGACCCTTGGTGTGAGTGGCTCCAGAGTTAAGGAGGCGGATGTCAAGTGCCGCCAGATCGGAGATCAGGTCAGCAGCTACTGGGTCGGCAGGGTCATCAAGATGGATGTTCAGATCACATACTATCATGAAATTTGATATGGAGTGGGCTTGAGTCGCTACAGTGTCCAGGAGAGAACTAGCGAAAGGGCCTGGATGCCCGGGGGGGCGGTATACAAGGACTCCTGTCGGTGAGTTGGTCGGGTCTAGCTTGATTGTAAACTGAAGGCTTTCAGAGTCGGGGATCTGCACATCACTAGATTTGCAGTGAAGGTAGTCCCGGGGAATAATGGCAACACCACCACCTCTGCCTAAGGGGCGGGGTAGGGACTGAATAAGGAAGCCCGGTGGGGTAGCTAGCACCATATCTGACTCCGAATGTGGGGCGAGCCAAGTTTCCGTGAGGAAGAGGATGTCTATCTCCTGGTCTTCTATGAGATGGTTGATCTGCATCGCGTGTTTAGGGAGCGAGCAGCAGTTTAGCGATGCAAGTTTGAGGGCAGCGGGCTTGTGAGGTTTTATAGGAAGTTTGAGCTGGACTGGCTGGCAGAGGGAACAGTGGATGAAAGGTCCATTTAGGTCATGAACATATTCACAGGAGGAGGCGGGGGGGGTCTGAGACTTAGTAGCTCCCGACGTGAGTAGCTTACCTTTGGGGCAGCTGTGTCCGGCAGGGGTTCTGGCCCTGGGCCCGGTCGTGCGCGGACGGGCGCAGACGGGTTTGCCTTAGGCGCGCCTTCGGCGCGCAAACGGCGCTCCCGCTGCGCTCGTCCGCTGCGCTGGTATGGCCGGCACATTTGTAGTGGGTGTTATGGGCGTGGCCTCACAGTGGGCGTGGCTTCCGCCTTGGGCGTTTCCCTGTATCAGCGCTGGGGTCGCTGTGTCAGGGGTGGTCTAGGAGGGCTGTGGCAGCGCGTGCGGCTCAGCGCTTCCGTGCAGGTGAGTTCAAAGGTTTTTAAAATCAACACACAGAGAAAATGACAATTTTTAAAATCAATTGTGGGCACAGTCCTCCGGCTTCCGCCTCAGAGGATTACAAACAAACAATAATGCGATGCGCTTGCTCTCAGCGTTTTGTAGTGGTTTGAAGTGGGCATGGCCTCGCAGTGGGCGTGGCTTCCGCCTTGGGCGTTTCCCTGTATCAGCGCTGGGGTCGCTGTGTCAGGGGTGGTCTAGGAGGGCTGTGTCAGCGCGTGCGGGTCAGCGCTTCCGTGCAGGTGAGTTCAAAGGTTTTTAAAATCAACACAAAGAGAAAATGACAATTTTTAAAATCAATTGTGGGCACAGTCCTCCGGCTTCCGCCTCAGAGGATTACAAACAAACAATAATCCTAACGCACAAACAAACCAACTCCGGCTATCCAAGTAAACTCGCAGCCAATAGAGATTGGTAATTTAGTTCCCACTAGCAACCCCCAGGCGCAGCCACATGGTTCAAATTTGGAGGGTGACCTTTCATCCAAATAAGAGATCATGGTTAGGTCTCTTCTACTCCCCCTATTTGAGAGAACGAGACTTATCAGCGCTAAACTGGATAAACTAGGCGATCAGCTAGAAGGAAAAAAAGCTGTCTTGGTTGAATTAGTCAAAACCCAGGTCTCAACAAGTACTGGAGGTCACGCTGAGACTTGTACTCTGACCACAGAACAACCCTCTACTAGTACCTCTAATGTGAATACTGGGTAAGTAACTGGGAAAAAGAAAGTGGTGGGTAAACCCACAAAAACTCTGCCCAATAAAGAACCATCAACTCAATCAGCAAAAGGCCCCTTGAAACAAAAGGAGCCCATTAGTGCTGATGAGAAAAGGACAATTGATAAAAACACTAAATCCATTAAAAATAGCTTAGAGAATGAGAATAGGGAACACCCCCCACAGCGATCTCAGAGACACACATTTAGAAAAGTAGATCTACCCCCCGAATCCGCCCCTTTTACTATCATCATGACAGGAGTACCTGAATTAGCAGAAGGGGTTAGGGAAAACCATTATGCCCTAAAAAATAAAATAATCCATTGGTTAGAACAAAACAGACCACTCCCCGCACATGTAGACAGAGAAATTCTAACCATAAGACGTGTGTGGAGTTGTGGGTTGGGCGGACCGGAATAACAGGCGGGGAGGCCGAATATAGTGAGCTATGGTCAGAGGATTTTATTGTAAGTAGAGTACAAAAGTCTTTCGCAACCGAGGTGTATGAAGGATTCCCGGTTGGAAGTGCAGGGCTGGGTTGGTTCGGATGAAGGTTAGGCGCCGTGGGGTGTAGTCCTCTGCTGGGCTGATGTCGTCTTGGTAAGTGCCGGACACTGGTACTCCTCGGAGGTATACAAGGGAGAGAGAATACAGGGGGTTAGTCCAGTTCAGCAAGGACTATCGAGTACTTCCACCTGCACCGGGGAGTGAAGGAATCGGAAAGCGAGCGTGGGGAAGGGCCGGTTGGGTAGGAGGGGACAAGACGAGTAAGAAAAGGAATGGGAAGAAGGTGTTGACTGTGTCAGGGATCAGTGCGCAGGAGTATATACAGTGCCAGTGATACTTCTCTATCTCTATAGCTAGTGCGGTGTGCTCGTGAGGGTCTCTATACAATAATTACAGTTATATGCCAGGAAACACGGAGAAAGGATAGAGGGTACTCACGTGCCCCGCCGCAACTCTCGTCCGAGTTGCGGCCGCTCTCCAGCCACCTCCTGAGGCCGCCACCAGTCCTCCGACCAAACGTCCTCTTCCTCGTTCTCCTCTCCGCTCTCCTTCTCCGCTCCGCTCTCCGTCAGTGGTTCCACGCCTACTGCTGTCTCCTGCCACGAGTCCGCTGGTGTGAACGCCTCTCCTTCTTTCGAGACGGCTTTTCTCTGTTCCGGGCTGGTATCAGTGGAAGCGCCTCCGGGTCCAGAAGGGGTTGTTTCCGGGTCATCTACTGGTGCTTCACTTCCGGGGTCATGTGTGACCGCTTCCGGTTCTTCGGTCTTGGTGTTTGTTGTCGGTTCCTGTGGGCGACGAGAGAGAGGGGAAGTTCGATGGGTAAGGGACGCTGTACGCCCCGTTGTTGAGGGGAGGGACCCCTGTCTGGAACGCCGCCCCGGCGAGGTAGGGACGACTGCTTCTCCACATCCCCTTTCCCTAGCTGTCTTACTAGTAGGGCTTGATGGAGGTGGATAACGTGAGAGGTAATCAGCATTGCCCTGTTCTAGCCCCTTTCGGTGTAGTGTTTTGACTCGGAAGGGCTGTAGAGAGAGAAACCACCGAAGGACTTGGTCGTTGTGGCCCCGGTTGCGGGCCATCCACTCGAGTGGGGCATGGTCAGTATACAAGAGGAACTGACGTCCCTCTAAATAGTACCGGAGACTATCCACGGCCCATTTAATCGCTAGGGCCTCCTTCTCAACAACTGCATAGTTCAGTTCATGTGGGAAGAGCTTCCGGCTAAGGTACAGGATCGGTTTTTCGACCCCTCTCGGATCTTTCTGTGACAGGACTGCCCCCAAACCCTGATCGGAGGCGTCTGTCTGCAGGATGAAAGGTTGTGTATAATCAGGGCTGATTAGCACTGGTTCGAAAAGTAGGGACTGTTTGAGTAGGTCAAAGGCTTGTAACAGCAGGGGAGTGGGATGATGTAGCTTCTCTTCAGTTCTAGTGGCCTTCTTCAACAGATCGGTCAATGGGGCTGCGGTTTGGGAAAAGTTGGGGATAAATCTCCTGTAATATCCCAGCAAACCGAGAAATGCACGTAGTTCCTTCCGGGTGTGAGGGAAGGGTATGGCTTGAATGGCCTTGATCTTATTGTCTTGGGGACGGATGACCCCTTCCCCCAACAGATAACCCAAGTATTTCATGCTTTGGGCCGCCAATGTGGTCTTGGCGGGGTTGATGGTAAAACCGTGTTTCCCAAGTGAGTTTACTACCGATTGTAAATGGCGTAGATGTTGTTCCCAACTGTCACTATAGATGACTATATCGTCTAGGTATGCCCCTGCATAACTTGAATGGGGTCGTAATACCAGGTCCATAGCCCTTTGAAATGTCGCCGGGGCTCCATGAAGCCCGAAGGACATTACCCTGAAGTGGAACAAGCCCTCAGGGGTTGAAAACGCAGTTTTTGGCTTGTCTTCTGGTTTTGAGGGGATCTGCCAATAACCCTTGCACAAGTCAAGGGTACTTATATACTTGGCTTTGCCTATGCGCTCCACCATCTCATCTACGCGAGGTAGGGGATAGGAATCGAAAGCAGAGATCTTGTTCACCTCTCTGAAATCGATGCAGAATCGAGTAGAGCCATCGGGTTTGGGAACTAGAACGATGGGTGAATTCCAGCTGCTGCTGGAGGGTTCTATGATACCCATCTTCAACATCTGGTTCGTCTCTTCTTTTATGACAGCTCGTCGTGCTTCAGGGATACGGTAGGGTCTTTGTCTCACTGTTTTCCCTGGTTCTGTGTGGCTTGCATGTTCCACTATGGTGGTGTGTCCCGGTAGGGAAGAAAACACTGATTGTACAGAGGACAAGACACGTCTGAGGTCCTGTTTGTTCCTTTCAGGGAGATCTGTGTCCATGCACCCTTCAAAAGGAAGGGATGGAGTGCTCATCAGGACAGGGCGGGCCCCTCCCACTTTTTCAGGAGGTTTATATGGTAGATCTGGGTGATCCCTCGGGTGGAGTCCGTTTCGATGTCGTAGGTGGCGGGAGTCACCTGTCTTAAGACGGGGAACGGGCCCTGCCACTGCCCTAATAGCTTATGGTCGGAAGAGGGCAAGAGTAACAACACCAGGTCCCCAGGGTTAAACGAGCGGGCCTTGGTTCCTTTGTCATATTGCTGTTTCTGTGTGACCTGAGATGCCACCATGTTCTGTCGCACTATCTCCCTAATTTGTCCTAAATGGGTTCGGAGATTATCTACATACTCAGGGAGGGGACGGGTTCGGTCTGGCTCAGCTTCCCAGGCCTCGCGAGCCATGTCTAACAGGGTCCTGGGGGCTCGTCCATATAACAACTCATATGGTGAGTACCCGGTACTGCTTTGCACTTTACAGCAGATGGCGAAAAGGGCAAGGGGAAGCATCTCCTCCCACCTTTTGCTCTTGAGGCCCAGGAGTTTCTTGAGGGTGGTTTTTAGGGTAGCATTATAACGCGCCACCAACCTGTCTGTCTGGGGGTGGTACGCCGAAGTTCTTATTTGTTTGATACCCAGATGGGCGAATACTTGGCGGATGAGGGAGGATACAAAAGGCGTCCCTTGATCTGTTAAGATCTCACGAGGGAATCCTACTCTACTGAAGATGGAGATGAGGGCCTTGGCTATGTTTTGGGTTGTGGGTTGTTTCAATGGGACGGCTTCCGGGAACCGAGTGGCATAGTCCACTAACACCAGAGCGTACCTACACCCCGTCCTAGAGGGTAGCAAGGGTCCTATTAGGTCCATACCCACTCTGGAAAAAGGGACATCGATAAGAGGGAGGGGCTGGAGAGGAACCCTGGGGGGACGATACCGGCTGTTTCTCTGGCAAAGCGGACACTCCCTGCAATACCGCTTTATTTGTCCGTGTACGCCCGGCCAATAGAACTTCTCTAGGATTGTTTGCCCCGTTTTTTCGTCGCTGAAATGCCCTCCCAGTAAGTGACTGTGGGCCAGAAACAGTACTTTGTCCCGAAACAATCCAGGGATATCTAGCTGGGGTGGGAGCTGAGGCCCCCCTTTTCTGTACAGGAGTCCATTCTTTCGGAAAAAGTAAGGACCTACTTTCAGTGGGTCCTCATTGTCCAGGGCACTGTTCCAGGCTTCTTGCAACACCGGATCTTCTTGCTGGGTTGCGCGGAATTCCCTATCGGTTTCCCACGGATGGATGTCTACTTGAGCCGGGTAAGCACTGGTAAAGTCCCTTTTTTCTCTCTTCTTTTGCTTCTTGGTCTTGCCTGGTTTTGACGGAGAGTCCACAGAAGGAAACACATGGTGAAACGGGGCTTCCGCCCACCATTTCTTTAGGGAGTCTGTAGCGTCCTGAAGGAGGTGGGGAAGACCACTGTAGTCGCTACCTAGGATGGCTTGTTCAGGGAGATTGGGAACCAAACCGACGGTTAACATACTTCCTTCATCTGAGGGGTGTTGCACCCGTACTCTGGTCGTCGGATAACTCCTGGTATCGCCGTGGACACATTTGATAGCGACTGTTCCGGTCACTGGTCCGACAGGATGAGGTAGTTCCTGGGGTCGTAGAACGCTATGTCGACAACCCGTATCTGCTAGCGCCATCATGCGGCGTCCATCAATCCTTACCGGACAGCGGAAAGGCGGCGGGGTGACTTCAGTGGTGAGACAGACATAGTTCCTGGCCATTCCTATGTCCATGGGCTCTTCCTTTTGAAGACACATACGAGCTATATGTCCGTACCCACCGCAGTGATAACACTGAGGTCCAGGTGGGTTGGGCCGAGGCATAACAGGGTAGGGCAACAAGGGGACCGGATCCGGTCTTCTGGCCACAGGAGGTGGTCTTTGGGGACGGGAATGGCTGCCATGTGGGATACACGGATGCGGTTCCTCCCTGTTTCGCTGTGATTCCTGGGCTCTGCTGTAGGCACTGGCAATCTCCACAGCACTATCAAGAGTTAGGCGGGCGTGTTGTCGCACCCACTTTTGGGTGGCCGGATGTAGGGACGCTAAATACTGCTCCAAGTATATTTTCGACAGGATGTCCTCCTTGGTGGCTGTGGCCGGTTTCAGCCACCGATTAGCCAAGTCCTGTAAACGGAACGAGAGAGCCCGAGGCGTTTCCTGGGGTCCTTCCTTTGCCTGACGTAGACGAACCCTGTATGTTTCGTCGTCAATCCCCAGACGCTCCAGAATGCAGGTTTTAATGTCATTGTAGGGGGTCTGGCCCTGTATATTGGCCTGCTGGTAGGCTGCCTGCAGCTCACCAGTCAACAGGGGACCCAGGTAGTGGCCCCATCGGTCGGCAGGCCATGACGCAGCCTGGGCTAGGCGCTCGAAATTTGTGAAAAAATAGTCGGGGTCTTCACCCGACACGTACTTTTGCAAGACCACTGAGGGCAAGGAAGTTACTGGTCTTTGTTGCCCCATGGCGGTGGTTAGTTTCTCGAGGGCTTGATCCTGCATGGTCCCCTGGCCCTTTAGGACATCATACAGCTGTCCTCTGTCATCCTCTGCCGTTTTAAGGAAACGTTCCATCATTCTGCCAAGTTGCTCCTGGCTCTCCGCGAGCTGTTGGACTGCGGCCTCCATGCTTCCAGTAGATCCCACTTCTGACACCACCTGTGGAGTTGTGGGTTGGGCGGACCGGAATAACAGGCGGGGAGGCCGAATATAGTGAGCTATGGTCAGAGGATTTTATTGTAAGTAGAGTACAAAAGTCTTTCGCAACAGAGGTGTATGAAGGATTCCCGGTTGGAAGTGCAGGGCTGGCTTGGTTCGGATGAAGGTTAGGCGCCGTGGGGTGTAGTCCTCTGCTGGGCTGATGTCGTCTTGGTAAGTGCCGGACACTGGTACTCCTCGGAGGTATACAAGGGAGAGAGAATACAGGGGGTTAGTCCAGTTCAGCAAGGACTATCGAGTACTTCCACCTGCACCGGGGAGTGAAGGAATCGGAAAGCGAGCGTGGGGAAGGGCTGGTTGGGTAGGAGGGGACAAGACGAGTAAGAAAAGGAATAGGAAGAAGGTGTTGGCTGTGTCAGGGATCAGTGCGCAGGAGTATATACAGTGCCAGTGATACTTCTCTATCTCTATAGCTAGTGCGGTGTGCTCGTGAGGGTCTCTATACAATAATTACAGTTATATACAAGGAAACACGGAGAAAGGATAGAGGGTACTCACGTGCCCCGCCGCAACTCTCCGAGTTGCGGCCGCTCTCCAGCCACCTCCTGAGGCCGCCACCAGTCCTCCGACCAAACGTCCTCTTCCTCGTTCTCCTCTCCGCTCTCCTTCTCCGCTCCGCTCTCCGTCAGTGGTTCCACGCCTACCGCTGTCTCCTGCCACGAGTCCGCTGGTGTGAACGCCTCTCCTTCTTTCGAGACGGCTTTTCTCTGTTCCGGGCTGGTCTCAGTGGAAGCGCTTCCGGGTCCAGAAGGGGTTGTTTCCGGGTCATCTACTGGTGCTTCACTTCCGGGGTCATGTGTGACCGCTTCCGGTTCTTCGGTCTTGGTGTTTGTTGTCGGTTCCTGTGGGCGACGAGAGAGAGGGGAAGTTCGATGGGTAAGGGACGCTGTACGCCCCGTTGTTGAGGGGAGGGACCCCTGTCTGGAACGCCGCCCCGGCGAGGTAGGGACGACTGCTTCTCCACATCCCCTTTCCCTAGCTGTCTTACTAGTAGGGCTTGATGGAGGTGGATAACGTGAGAGGTAATCAGCATTGCCCTGTTCTAGCCCCTTTCGGTGTAGTGTTTTGACTCGGAAGGGCTGTAGAGAGAGAAACCACCGAAGGACTTGGTCGTTGTGGCCCCGGTTGCGGGCCATCCACTCGAGTGGGGCATGGTCAGTATACAAGAGGAACTCACGTCCCTCTAAATAGTACCAGAGACTATCCACGGCCCATTTAATCGCTAGGGCCTCCTTCTCAACAACTGCATAGTTCAGTTCATGTGGGAAGAGCTTCCGGCTAAGGTACAGGATCGGTTTTTCGACCCCTCTCGGATCTTTCTGTGACAGGACTGCCCCCAAACCCTGATCGGAGGCGTCTGTCTGCAGGATGAAAGGTTGTGTATAATCAGGGCTGATTAGCACTGGTTCGGAAAGTAGGGACTGTTTGAGTAGGTCAAAGGCTTGTAACAGCAGGGGAGTGGGATGATGTAGCTTCTCTTCAGTTCTAGTGGCCTTCTTCAACAGATCGGTCAATGGGGCTGCGGTTTGGGAAAAGTTGGGGATAAATCTCCTGTAATATCCCAGCAAACCGAGAAATGCACGTAGTTCCTTCCGGGTGTGAGGGAAGGGTATGGCTTGAATGGCCTTGGTCTTATTGTCTTGGGGACGGATGACCCCTTCCCCCAACAGATAACCCAAGTATTTCACGCTTTGGGCCGCCAATGTGGTCTTGGCGGGGTTGATGGTAAAACCGTGTTTCCCAAGTGAGTTTACTACCGATTGTAAATGGCGTAGATGTTGTTCCCAACTGTCACTATAAATTACTATATCGTCTAGGTATGCCCCTGCATAACTTGAATGGGTTCGTAATACCAGGTCCATAGCCCTTTGAAATGTCGCCGGGGCTCCATGAAGCCCGAAGGACATTACCCTGAAGTGGAACAAGCCCTCAGGGGTTGAAAACGCAGTTTTTGGCTTGTCTTCTGGTTTTAAGGGGATCTGCCAATAACCCTTGCACAAGTCAAGGGTACTTATATACTTGGCTTTGCCTATGCGCTCCACCATCTCATCTACGAGAGGTAGGGGATAGGAATCGAAAGCAGAGATCTTGTTCACCTCTCTGAAATCGATGCAGAATCGAGTAGAGCCATCGGGTTTGGGAACTAGAACGATGGGTGAATTCCAGCTGCTGCTGGAGGGTTCTATGATACCCATCCTCAACATCTGGTTCGTCTCTTCTTTTATGACAGCTCGTCGTGCTTCAGGGATACGGTAGGGTCTTTGTCTCACTGTTTTCCCTGGTTCTGTGTGGCTTGCATGTTCCACTATGGTGGTGTGTCCCGGTAGGGAAGAAAACACTGATTGTACAGAGGACAAGACACGTCTGAGGTCCTGTTTGTTCCTTTCAGGGAGATCTGTGTCCATGCACCCTTCAAAAGGAAGGGATGGAGTGCTCATCAGGACAGGGCGGGGCCCCTCCCACTTTTTCAGGAGGTTTATATGGTAGATCTGGGTGATCCCTCAGGTGGAGTCCGTTTCGATGTCGTAGGTGACGGGAGTCACCTGTCATAAGACGGGGAACGGGCCCTGCCACTGCCCTAATAGCTTATGGTCGGAAGAGGGCAAGAGTAACAACACCAGGTCCCCAGGGTTAAACGAGCGGGCCTTGGTTCCTTTGTCATATTGCTGTTTCTGTGTGACCTGAGATGCCACCATGTTCTGTCGCACTATCTCCCTAATTTGTCCTAAATGGGTTCGGAGATTATCTACATACTCAGGGAGGGGACGGGTTCGGTCTGGCTCAGCTTCCCAGGCCTCGCGAGCCATGTCTAACAGGGTCCTGGGGGCTCGTCCATATAACA